>NC_053171.1:36841066-37156066 GCF_016835505.1 Polypterus senegalus | reverse complement strand
CATCATTATACACAGAAGTTGAATATGGTGTCCCGCAGGGCTCAGTACTGGGACCTTTACTGTTTTCACTTTACATGCTTCCACTGGGATCTCTCATTAGGAAACATAATGTTAATTTTCACTCGTATGCAGATGACACCCAGTTATACCTTTCATTTAAATCAAATGAAGTTTCTCCGATGTTGTCTTTAATTAGTTGTGTTAGTGAATTAAAGGAATGGATGAATGAGAACTACTTGTCTTTAAATACAGATAAAACAGAGATGTTAATTGCTTGAGGGAATGAAGCTGATCACAGCAATATTTTGTCATCATTTAACTCAGTTGGAATCCCAATTAATTTTACTGAATCAGCCCGCAATCTAGGAGTTATCTTTGACTCTAGCATGTCATTTAAAGCATATTACAAAGTCGTCCAAAACCTGTTTTTTCCATCTTAAAAATATTAGGAAATTAAGGCGCTTTCTAAATAAACAGGATTGTGAGAAATTAATTCATGCATTTATCTCTAGTAGGATTGACTACTGCAATGCGGTGTTCACTGGCTGTTCAAACTGTTCTCTATACAGCCTCCAGTTAATCCAAAATGCGGCTACAAGAATTATTACAAGAACAAGAAAATATGAACACATAACCCCAGTTCTTAAATCTTTACACTGGCTCCCAGTTAAATTTAGGGCAGATTTCAAAATCCTCCTTTTAACATATAAAGCATTAAATGGCCAAGGTCCGCTTACTTGTCTGAACTTATCATGACTTACAAACCTGAGCGCACATTAAGATCTCAAGATGCCGGTCTGCTTAGGATTCCAAGGATTAATAAAATAACAGTGGGAGGTCGAGCTTTTAGTTACAGGGCCCCTAAACTGTGGAATGGTCTTCCTGCTTCCATAAGAGATGCCCCCTCGGTCTCAGCCTTTAAATCCCGGCTGAAGACTCACTACTTCAGTTTAGCATATCCTGACTAGAGCTGCTGATTAACTGTACATACTGCATCTCTGTTGTTAGTCATTAGCACTATAACATAAGTAACATGATAATTATATTTGAATACTAACCCTCACCTATTCTGTTTCTTTTCTCGGTACCCAAATGTGGCATTGGTGCCACGCCCACCTGCCAAGTTGTTTGCCTGCCTATGGTAAAGTCATCCCTGATGGAGGATCACAGGAATCATGGGAAAGAGGGGTCCTTTCATCGGAGCAATGTTTCAGCCGTGGCATGGCCAAATGGAGATGCAGCTAGATGGATGAGGTCTCCAGGACTCTAAAAATATCCAAACCTAATTATGTCATATCATCTACTGTTAAACCGTAATTCTAAAATTTTTATTATGCTGTCTTAAGGAATTGTTCTGTTGTGTATATTGTATTGTATTGACCCCCTACTTTTGACACCTACTGCACGCCCAACCTACCTGGAAAGGGGTCTCTTTGAACTGCCTTTCCCGAGGTTTCTTCCATTTTTCCCTACAAGGTTTTTATTGGGAGTTTTTCCTTGTCTTCTCAGAGAGTCAAGGCTGGGGGGCTGTCAAAAGGCAGGGCCTGTTAAAGCCCATTGCGGCACTTCCTGTGTGATTTTGGGCTATACAAAAATAAACTGTATTGTATTGTATTGTATGCTGTGGGGATGTTTTTCAGCGGCAGGAACTGGAAGACTAGTCAGGATAAAGGGAAAGATGACTGCAGTAATGTACAGAGACATCCTGGATGAAAACCTGCTCCAGAGCGCTCTTGACCTCAGACTGGGGCGACGGTTCATCTTTCAGCAGGACAACGACCCCAAACACACAGCCAAGATATCAAAGGAGTGGCTTCAGGACAACTCTGTGAATGTCCTTGAGTGGCCCAGCCAGAGCCCAAACTTGAATCCGATTGAACATCTCTGGAGAGATCTTAAAATGGATGGCTCACCGACGCTTCCCATCCAACCTGATGGAGCTTGAGAGGTGCTGCAAAGAGGAATGGGCGAAACTGGCCAAGAATAGGTGTGCCAAGCTTGTGGCATCATATTCAAAAAGACTTGAGGCTGTAATTGCTGCCAAAGGTGCATCGACAAAGTAATGAGCAAAGACTGTGAATACTTATGTACATGTGATTTCTCAGTTTTTTTATTTTTAATGAATTTGCAAAAACCTCAAGTAAACTTCGTTCACATTGTCATTATGGGGTGTTGTGTGTAGAATTCTGAGAAAAAAAATGAATTTAATCCATTTTGGAATAAGGCTGTAAGATAACAAAATGTGGAAAAAGTGATGTGCTGTGAATCAATAATGATTAGTATCCTTGATGAACATTCCTGTTTCCCCACTTTTAAGGTCTTTCCCTATAAGTGTAATATTATGGAAAACGTTTTATAGATTCAGCATTATGCGAAAATTGTCTGCATATGGCTTTTGACAAAATAAAGTAAGTCAACCTTGGAAAATGTTGAATTAAAGTAAAACTGCAATGTACAGATTGCTAGAAAGGTTATTACTTGATTATTTTTTGTTGTAACTGTGATAAAACTGTTGTGCGCTTAAGTATTATTTCAATTAAGAAGCTTGAAAATTCCAAGTAAGTATAACTTACAATTTGCTGCTCTTCTTCCTCTCGCATACTATCAATTAGTCTCATGATGTCAACAAAATTCTTGCACCGCTTTGAATGGTCAACCTTCTCAACAGGAAAAAGTTGGCTTTGCCAGTATCTCCACTCCGAGAGAGAGAGCTCCCGTACTTTAGATGTATTTTCAGAGCACTAGATACATAACAGGAGTAGACATGGAAGCAGAGAAAATATGAATTGCATAACTTACATTATGTCTTTAGCGCCATAAATGACTTTTAGCATTATCATTGCAGTATTAAAGTATGAAACATTTCCTTGCAATAAAATTAAAACCATGTTAAAACAGAAATGATAGATCATGCATTTCAAAGACAGTTTTCAAAGAATCCTAAATGTAATAATGTAAGCATTACATTACATAATACAAGTAAAATGTTCGAGTATGGGCGGCACAGTGGCGCCTCGCAGTTAGGAGACCCAGGTTCGCTTCCCAGGTCTTCCCTGCGTGAAGTTTGCATGTTCTCCCCGTGTCTGTGTGGGTTTCCTCCAGGTACTCCGGTTTCCTCCCAGAGTCCAAAGACATGTAAGTTAGGTGCATTGGCGATCCTAAATTGTACCTAGTGTGTGCTATTGTGTGTGTGTGCGCGTGCGCCCTGCGGTGGACTGGCACCCTTTCTGGGGTTTATTTCCTGATTTGTGCCCTGTGTTGGCTGGGATTGGCTCCAGCAGAAACCCGTGACCCTGTAGTTAGGATATAGCGGGTTGGATAATGGATGCTGGACTACTGGAAGTAACAAGAGGTTTTAGAAGCACAGTTTGTGATTTAAGTGCATGGCAATTAACTTATGGTTGAAAAGAACCTGGCTTAAAAGAAGACTCCTTAAAATACAAGAAAATGTGTACTGGAATAATGACTTAACAAAAAGACAACTGATTGGAAAAGAAGGTGCATTAAAGACAATAAAATTAGCTGATCAAAGAGGCAGCAAAGCAAAATGATAAAAAAGCAGTTGCAAGGGTGCAAGAAGCCAAACAGCCATTTCTAATTCACACATATAATGAACAAGCAAAGAGAAATGTGTCCAAAATAATGAAGGAGATGGTAAGAAACGGAAAATATGAAGAAGTAGTGAACTGCTTTACAAATGAGGAGAAAACATTCACGTTTAATAACAATTGAAATAAGAGTGCCTGAATAAAACGCATGAAAAAACAACTGAAGTAGGAGAACAATTGGGTTTAAGTAGATGTTTGTATGAAATAAGAAGAACCTAGCTGTAGGCTCTCAAACAGGAGATCATAATGAAGAAAAAGAAGCAGCAGCAGAGAAGTAAATAAGCAGGGTCAACTTAAGTGATGCAAGTCTTGGAGTTGAATGTCAATGTACAAGTTGATTGCAATGGAAGGGAAGGTTCCATCAGGCCTGGCAAAGTATCACTAGTGTGGAAACCCAGCGTTTAGAGATGGCCATGAGTTCCAGATTTCAGGCAGTCATTGGCTATAAAGGATCATCAATCAAATATTGAAAATGACCATTATCATTATATTTATGATTATTAGTTTGTACACATACTTTTCAGCTTCTGAAAATAAGGGAACCATGTATAAAAGTGTCTGTCATTTCTGAACGGCTCATACGGTCTTTTTGGTAAAACCCCTCAAATTAAAGCTGAACCTCTACACTTCAATCATATAATGATTGCTTTACTTCAAATCCATTGTGATAGTGTACACAGCGAAAATTATGAAATTTGTGTCACTGTTCAAATTCTTATGGACCCGACTGTAAATTCCAATGTGCAAAGTATAGGGAAAAGTACTTGAATTTGGTTCTTATTGATGGTTAGAATTTTGCAGAAGATAAATATAGTGGCTGAGGGAATGCAGCAAAAAGGAATCAGAGATCAGAAACAAAATTAGTGCAGCATGATTTCATATTTTCACTCTTGAGCAGCACATGCAGGAATCAGTTCACATGTGTAGATCATGAAGAATGTAAGAATAAGGGCGGCAAGAGATAATGAAAGTTGTATTGAACAAGCTAGTTGTGGAGGTGAGTCTTGTAGTGATGTTGATGTATAAGGAAACATGAACCATAAATGGTGACAGGAGGATTTAAAAGTGGAGGGGGGGATTTAGACATCTGCTCAGCACCTGTGTCTATCTGTGATAGTGACAGAAGTGGAGAACAGAAAGGTGATTTATGGAAGGAACTGATGCAAAATGCAAAGCACATTTGAAGAATATAAAAATAAAAAAAATCTGGTATGGAGGTTAAATATATTAGGATGCAAGAGAAGAAAAAGTCAACAGGTTGTGAAGGGAAAGAAGATGGGTTGTACCAATATTAGTCTCCATCCTGTGTAATCATGTTTAATATTTTTGTGTACTGTGTAAAATATCTTGTATTATTTATCTATCTTTTTCAAATATCTTTCCAAATGTTAATTTCAGATATCCAATTGTTGGGATTTTTCCAACTCTAGGGTCTGCTAATTCAGTTAAGAGTAATGCTAGATAAACCTTTATTCAACTGTTTAGTTACACTTCTATTTCAGTATATAAATTGAAAATAGCAGTGAAAGTTGTAGGGCAGGCATACTGTAAGCTGTCATCAATCCTTACTTTTAATGAAGCATGACAAGCAATGAAAGAAAATTGTATGCAAACTAAGTGAGGAGTCAGATGGGATATGGAAGTTAGATGCAACCAAACAAATTCAGAAAAAACTGAGATAAGAACTGAAGTGGTGTCTGGTGGCCATAAAATGGACAAAAACTTAGAAAGTGAAATATATACTTTATAAAACTTGTGATAAGCCAAATAAAGGATTTTAGATTGCAGTTGACTAAACTAGGCAAATCAGATAATAGTGGTTATGCCAGTTGTAGTTGGTATATGTATACAGTTTATAGAATGTTTAGAATATTTTCATATTAATGGTAGATAAATATAAGCAAAGGTGGGAGCTACAGTGCACCAAACACTTATACAGTGCTGCGAAAAATATTTACCCCATCCTAATTTTGCATATTTACAATACTCAAGTGGTTCTAAACTCCAAACAACTTCAGTATAATAACAAAAGACAACTTTAAGAAGCACAATATAGAGGTTTTTAATGACTATTTAATTTATTGAATTAAATAGTCATTTAATTCACGCCTGTGAAAAAGTAATTTCCCCTAAACTCAATACTATGTTGGGCCACCGTTAATAACAACAACATTACAGTGTAGAAATTTTGTCCCACTGTTTTCATTTAATCAAATTGGTGGGTTTTCAACAATGACCTGTGAATTTAAGGTTCCTCCACAACATCTTAACACTAGAATTACCAGAGCCTACGAAAAAACTCGTAAATTCGTCCCACCTTAAATTGCTTCTTAAAATCGTTCACGTCTTTTGTCATCTAAATGTGCCAATAAAAATCAGGCTACAAAGCGGCCGGCTATTCCATCCCCCCACTGACTTAGAATGTGCACAAACTTCTCCCAGCTCATGCCTTGATTGATTTTCTGGGAGTGAAGTGGAGTTTTAGAGTGGAAATAATAGATTGTTGTTTGGAACACACGCATTTCATGTCTGTTCTGTTTCTACAGTAATCTGTGTAAACACATTGTTAAAACAGAAACGTTTTTTATATTCTTCTAGTAGATGACAAAATGTAGGCATGTTTAATGGAGTGTTAATGGAGGTCAAATCAGAACTTTGATTAGATTAGGCCACTCCACAAACCTTAATTTTGATTTGTTTGTTTTTTTCCAGCAATTCAGGGATGAACTTGCTATTGTACTTTGGATTGTTGTCTTGCTACATAACTGAATTCACACTTCCATCAATTATGGCAAGTCACTCATGTCTTGAAGCAGCAATGCATTTCCACACCATTTCACTACCATCACCATGATTGACTATGGGAATTATGATCTTATTGTGGAAAGCTGTGTTAGCTTTATGGCAAAAGTAACAGGGCCCAGGTCTTCTTTATTTAGTTCCACTTTTGAATGATCAGTCCACAGATTATCCCTAAGGTTTTGGGGATAATTAAGGTATTTTTGGCAAACTTTAGACAAGCTTTTGCTCCTCTTGTTTACTGAAGGTTTTTGCCTTGCAACTTTCGAATGGACATTATTAACAACTAAAGTCTTTCTAATTGTGGATTAATTAACTCTGTCTTTAGTTGAGCATAGGCAGGCCTGCAGTTCCTTAGATGTTTGTCCAGGATTACTGTTACTTCCATGTACTCTTGGGGTAATTTTGCTAGGCCCGCCACTCCTGGGCAGATTTACCACTGTTCCAAGTTTTCTGCATTTGGAGATGATGGCTTATGTTGGTTTGCTGGAGTACCAGTGTTTTAGAAATTGTTTTCTAACCTTTTCCCAACTGATATATTCCAATAGCTTTCTTTCTCAGGTCACCTGGAAATTCTTCTGATTGATGCATGGGGTACTTATTGCATGTTGAGACCTTTGGGACAACTTCACATTACTGGAAAGGTTGTATTTTAGTGAAGTTTAGATTCAACAGGGGTGATATCAATCAAGCTTTGGTGTGTCTAGTCTAACTTAATCCACTATTATTTCATGTTGGTTAATTGGTAGATTGAGTGACTGATGGGGTAATTGCTTTTTCACATGGGTGATATAGGTGTTGGTGAACATTTTTCCTTCAATAAATTAAATGATCATTTAAAAATTGTGTATTTTGTTTACCCATATTACCTTTTAAGCACTATGAATAAGCAAAAATAGAGGAAATTATGAAGGTGCAAATACTTTTTAAATAGCTCAATGTACTGACACAGAAGTAAAGAAGAAATATTGATTTTTTTTTTTTTAAATAATTTGGCACGTCTTACAAGAGACACTAAAGAATAAAACATGACACTCACAGGGCTTTCTTTCTGTTTTAGTTTTGGCAGTAGTTCCTCTTCAAGACAAAACATACTTTTCCATGCTTCATATTCTTTAGCTGTTAACAATCCATTTGAAGACTCTTCTTCTGCATTAAATAGGACATGGGAGTTATTTAGTTAATGGTGGATAAGAGCAACAAAAATAATGATAATGTTCTCTAAAAGAGATGTTATGAGAAGGCTAGAGAGTGACCCAGAGCAGAACTCTAGCAATTAAGACAGTCAATTATAAACAGGCAGTGTTGCTTAAAGACAGTGAACAAAAGCCACTTTTGTAATTGTAAGCCTGAGAAGACTGAAATTACACCTGACAAACCAAGGTTGCAAGACTAGTAATTTATAATTGGAAGAAACCTATTAGATGCCCTTTTCAGCTAAAACAGAACATTTTACAATATATCAGAGTGCTAGTTAAAAAAGCAGCTTTATGGTTTTCAAACGTGTCTCCAAGTGTGTCTTTATCAGTGAGAAACGACTGGATGTCATATAGGGATGCTACAGGATCCAGCCTGAGCCTTAATGGCTTTTGATACTTTGTTAAAAGAAGGGAGTTAAAATACAATCAATAAAGGGAGTAAATAAGGACAGCACACTGGTTAATAATTCTGGGGAATCCTGAGTGCACTATTAATTTACTGAAACTGGATTTGCTTCCAATTAAGAAAAAGTTTAAAAAACATTGTGACATCTGCAAAGACAATTTTGATCATTCCAAAGTCTATTGGTTAATTTGGAAATTTAACTGTGTTTAAGAAAAGAATAAAAAAACACTAACATATTAGAATCTGCCTTGCTATGTTCAAGACAGCTGTGTGAATTCAAATTTTTTAAGGTTTTTTAAAACACAAAAAGAGAAAATTGCAGCAGAAAGTAAAGAATTTTATATAAAGGAAATGCTTCTCTCTGGAGAAAATAAGTGACACTTTTTTAATATTATAAATCTTCAAGAAAAGTGAATGGTCCACAGTACATTAGTTTAAAACAAAAGAAAATACAACTCTTTGCTATTTTTAAAAAGTTTAATATGATAATGTAAGAAAAAAGTACAGTAAGTACATGGGAAATGCATTATACAATAAACTAATATAAAGTTGAAATCTTTATCTCTCATTTGTGAGCAGAACAATAATTATTACCTATATAATAAAAGCCCAGCACGGTGTCCGTGTCCGGGTACGCATTCCTTTTGGCTGTATAGCCGCCCCGTAGAAAAGCCCCAGTACGTCCCCTTTCAGAATTCCTGCTTACCCCCCTCCGTTCTTTCCCCTTTGCTTTTATTTTTCCTGTTCCCGAAAATCTTTTCAAAACAAAAGTAAAGAAAAGGACAGAGCGTCACATTAACGTCTTCTCCCCTCTGCCTATTAAATAATCAATAAAATGAAATAAAAAAATCACGAAAGAAACAGAAACCATAACCTACCCTTAATAACATGTGCACTTGAGTATTTCGAGCCCCGAGTCTGAGTCGGATGGTTCCCCAGGTCACCAATTCATGTGTTTCACTATGCCCACTATGCCTTTCCGTCTTTAGCTACACATGTGCACTTGTACGGAGGAGACCTTACAGAACAATGCCGAAACGAAACGCAACTAAACCTGCTTCTGCGAGAGAGGACACATTACAGCGTGATCACGAAGCAAAGAGGCAAAAGCGTGACAGTCGCTCGCAAAAAACGGACACTCAGCATTCACACAGAACGTTGTTTACCAAGAAGTACTCGACTTTGTCCACTCTAATGCCACGGGATTTTGTGACTCCACAGACATCACTACGTGCAATGAAGGTGTTGGACGCGATGACACAGTACTGCATGTCACTGACGAAGTTAATGAAGACCACTCAAATGACCTACATTGCTTTGCTCTTCAGAATGAACTACCACTACATGCCCCCTCAACAAGCACAGGACGTTCTCAACATTATCATCCTTCTCTTCCTTACAACCTCTTACACAACGTATACGATTCTCATTAGTCTGCGTCCCACATTTCGTGAATCATGGGTTTTGTTTTGAAATTTTGTTTCCCATGCAAAAATCAAATGTGGTGCGATGAAGGACCCAGTTCACGACTGGCAGCCACGTTTAAACAGGGAGTCCTTCAACTGTGGTCATCCAATGCGCAGCGTAGCACGCGCGAAGTTGCTAGTTATCAAATAATACAACTGACTATATTTCAAAAACATTAACCTTATAACAACTGTACTACAAAGCTATAAACAAAAGTATTTAACTAAATATACTGAACACTGAAAAAGAAAAAGAGACAAAACATTAGTGGTACCTGGCATTCGTGGGAACATGAAAGAGTCCAACAAATCAGTTCCTGATTTTCGGGCCTTGGAAGACCGTCGTGCTTTTTCACTATGCTGGTACTGCCCAACTGTTATATACATTTTGTGACAAACGGGACTGACCCCATCTGGAACCATCCTTGGGCTGTTTGGGTACATATGGAAAGCTTTGTTGCTTCCTAAAATTGTTTTATAAATACTTTTTCTAGTGCTCTGGCTTTGATTATACGTCTTTAGGAAAGAAGAGAAAATGATAAATTCAAATTAAACACACACATATACATACAAACATGTTGTAAAAGCAAACATAACATATTTAAGTAATTTATACAATAGTTGTGTCTTTGACTCATACTTCAAGGACTTTAACACAATGCTAATTAATGCTTGAAACTGTAATTACCGTATTGTAATTAATGTAATTACTGCAATTATTGGTTAGTTTGTGCTAAACAATAAATATAAACAAACATATTGCAACTACATTATAAAACAGTGTATAGCTCTGTAATAACTGAATTCCAGCCACATGGTACAAGCTAAAAACAATTACTAAACATACAATTAGAATTCCACAGTTGTTTTTCCCCACTTTCACTTTTTACTTACCCGCTCTTCTCTGCCTTCAGAAAGAATGATCACAATTCTGCCTTTGCGCTTGCGGCCGGTTCTTCCCATGCGCTGTACCAACCTAATTGGACTCTTCTGAGCATCAAAGCAGACAATCAAGTCTACCTCTCCAATATCCAGACCTTCTTCTCCAACGCAAGTAGAAACTAAGGTGTTAAAGCCTCCTTCTCTAAATCGTTTGACTACCTGGTTAGAGTAAGATTATGATTAGTTACATGAATGGCTTAAACGCTGTTACTGTGCGCAAAAAAAAAAACAAAAAAAAGTTATCATCTAACTTTACTGCCCCTGAAATAAAGGGATTGTGTTAAAAAATACTTTAGTTCACTCACATTTTTATTCAATCTTTTTGCTCAACCCACTGAATTAAAGCTGAAAGTCTGTACTTCAACTGCATCTGAGTTGTTTCATTTAAAAATCATTGTGGTAATGTACAGAACCAAAATTAGAAAAAAAGTTGTCTCTGTCCAAATATTTATGGACCCAACTGTACATACATGCACACATTATACAGTATATCACTTCCTGTCTTATGTATAGGCACACATACATTAAACAATTATCTAACACACAGGTTAAAAAGAACACAAAAATTAATGACACAAAATCGGAAAAGAATAGTCTCAGAGGAAAAAATATCCCATAATTACGAAATATTGTCCAAAATGGTCATTATCTAACAAAAGGCAAACTTAAACAATCTTCTACATTCTTCTCATCCCACTTCTCAAACTGAACTCCACTCTCTGTTGGCTTTAAAACAGCTGCTGTTTTGCTATGCTAGCTTCCCCATCACATGCCTCTGTTAGCTATCATATGATATTACTGAAATTATAAAGCAAACTTTGCTAAAGTTTAAAACTGTCCCCAGTTTACATTTCCTCATTTCTAAATTAAATGTTATAATGATATCTTGGTAAGAATTTGTGCATCACACTGTCGCTCACTCCTTCAAACATGAAGGTTTTCTACTATAGTGCAAAGATGAACCGTACTTTGACTGAGCCGAGCATAAATGCACCCTGTGATGACCTAACATTTCATCCAGGACCTCTTCCTGCCCTGCACCTGTTGCTGAATTCTCCCTTAACTCATGTTGATAAAATAAATGGAGCTATGGCTTTCTATCAACTACACATTGAAGGGGTGGAGAATGAGTCTTACTCATTTCAGTTGTGATTGTGCAATGATTAACTTTGGTTTGAAATTTCAGACACTATTCACCCCTCATCACCATGACAGTGCTAGTCGTGTTGAGCTACTAACTCCAAGTACACAACCAACACTTTAATTTGTCAGGTGTTTTTTTTTTAATATATGACAACACAATTATTCTCAATCAAATGACAATTTGGGTTCAGAACAGAGAGTAAACACAATAAAAATGCACAATTCAACCAATAAAATATATAACTTATAAAATATAACTGCGTTGGTAGACAGTAACCAGCTCACCATGGTTAAACATGCCTTATTCATGTAAAATTAGAATTTTCAGCATTTGTATTTTTGATAAAATGTAATCAAGCCATAGCTTTTAAAATGTTAATTTAAAAAATTAGAAGAGGTAAACAAATATAAATGTAACAAACACTATGACACTAAACAACCCACAGGTGTCACTGATGCTACCTGGATGGGCCAAAGCTTTGAACATCTATGGTGTTTCATTGGATAATGTTCTTCTGAGGGATGCCTCGACAATTTCTGCCCTTAGTCAGTTTTAGGAAGTGAAAAATAACAAAAATAGCAAGAATAATAAAAATTTGTGACATTAAAAGATAGATTTTATTTTGAATCCCAACTCAGTTTCAAAACTTAACAGAGGCTATCTGCTTGCACAACACCAAAAAGCCAGTTGCTAAATTCTTAAATACAAGCAATACAAGAGAAAACTTAAATCACATCACCTTAACACTTTGCTCTGCTAATATCTCGGCTTTTTTATTATTGGCCTCACCATCGACATTGATGTGCCATTGTTTTTTTAATGACTGCAGTTTTTCTTATAATTAATTTTATAAGCAGATTCAACTTTAAGACTTAGATGTATTTGTTACTTGTTATGTATAGGCTACTGTCTGCAGTTTGTCTAAATAAAAAAAACACCTTTTTTAATAAATAAAAGGGTATTACTTTAGATTAGGTGTCTCAAATACAATATACTTACCATGTAATTTCCTGTGAAATTACAGAGTAGCTAGTTGTTATTACCTTGTACTTACTGTGTAATACAGTGTAACTGTATAATTAATTACTGAATTGTAATTATTATTCCACAATTTATATATCCACGTACTTAGAAAAACTGTGGAATAACAATTACAATTCAGTAATTAATTATTACCTTGTACTTACTGTCTAATACAGTGCAACAGTATATAACACCTAGTTACTCTGTAATATACAGGTAATTACATGGTAAGTACAGTATAGTTAAGGACAATTACTCTAAAGAGATACCAATAAAAGTACCTTGTATGGATATTCTTTAGGTTAATGATAGTAGTCAAGTGATGCACTTTAAATACAAGAATGCATTGATTGCAAATGAAGATGTATTTAAACCATTCTTTTTAATTGAGAAGAAGAAAATATCAACTGAAAAGCTTGTTATAATATTGGGATGTAAAATGTCAGAAATCCATACAAATATGTACCCCAGATATAAACACCACCAGATTAAGACAATTAGTTTTTAGACAGGACTTACAGCATTAGCAATGGACTGGAAAATAGATCACAATGAAAAACAGCAATCGAGTCTAGCATGCAAAAATGTAGACTACTTGCAATTTTTTAATTTACATGGTGCTTTACCTCCAGCTGCTCCTTTTGGGTGAAGCCCTTGACACTTTTGCCAGAAGAAGACTGTCCCATAAATGTCATGACTCGGAGCAAAGGCTTATGACAGCTCAACATCTCTGCAATTTCCTGCACACTTTCCCGAAAAGAAGAAAATATCATGACACGAGTGTCTACAGCAGATTCATTTCCTCCTGAAGTTTCCTGGTCTGTGTGTACAAGAAAAACATTTATGACATTTTTGTGGTAGCATGCTTAAAAGAAGAAAGTATGTTTTCGCCTAGGTATTTTATGAAACCCACTTTTCCAGTACAAAGGCATTGAGAGAGAAACCACTTTTCATTTCAGCTTAGATAAACAAGCAGAACAGAGAAATACTTCAAAGGATTGGCACTTTACTCTAGAAATGCATTCTAATTCAAATGCTATCCAAGACATAAGCAGAGTACATGAGTGCACAAGTCTGAAGCCCTGTATGCATGCACTTGTAAGGAATCTCATACTTTTGGTGAAGTCACTGTTCCTTCCAAGCATGTTGCTTTAAAATGAGGTATTTGAGCCTATACCTTCAATAAGCACTCTCTTTAGGGATCTTCAGAATTAAACTACTCCAGATTTTAAACCTTTTATTAAATAAACTTCATCAAAAAGTTAATAGCATCTTCGTCAAGACTTAAAAAAGCACTCCTTTCCTACACAACATCTATGAAACCACTCCTCTCACTCAGTACTCCAGCTTTGTCAGCTTACCTCTTAATCTTGCCCAAGACTTAAAATGTTCAACAACCACATCTTCTAAAGTTTTCAGTTTAGGATGGCTGTAAATGAATGGTTTTTCAACTCCTGAAAATTAAACAAAAATGAACAAAACAAACAAACAAAAATTACTAAAATATGCTTATCTATATTCTGCAGTGGGCTGGTGCCCTGCCCGGGGTCTGTTTCCTGCCATGTGCCCTGTGTTAGCTGCGATTGGCTCCAGCAGACCCCTGTGACCCAATAGTTAGGATATAGCGGGTTGGATGATGGATGGATGGCATATCCATATTATTCTAATAATTTAAAATGTACCTAGGACATCTAACGCTTCAAGTACTGTTGTTCTTTTTGCTTTTCTTGTAATTTGAAAATCTCAAAATCTACAGTATGCCTTTCTAAACATGAAGTCACTTTTGTATCTGCTAGCTAAGCCTTTCTACATGCTATTATTTCATTTATCACAATTCTCCATTTTTACCACAAATTTCCATTTTTAGTTCAAAATGTATCTAGTAATTTGAAGGATATTTTAAATTGAGTCTTTTGTTACCTACCTGCAGCTGAAACTCCATGAGTACTCATAAACATATCTTTCATCGTCTCATACAATTCCATAAAGTCACAATTGCGACTCAGTTCATTCCTGGCTCTTGTCATCCCTACATGGTTAACAAGGTACAGATTGTCAATAAAATCACTTACATAATGCAAAAAACATTCTTCACAAATTTCTGTTTTTGGCCATATGTTAAAAACAATGGCACTTTGATAATGATTCAAAGCATTAGTTTCAGCGATTTTGTTGCACTTAGCACACAGATTTACAACTTTCCAGTTCAGTTGGCAACAATCAGACTTCCCACAACCCCTCATGAAAACCACACATGTGGCCACAGTCAAGAGTACCACAATCTTAACTCTACTATTTACACCACAAAAGCCCATTTATAAGAGGCAAGGCATCCTTTTGGAGAGATAAACACTAACAGCAGTAGAGATTTTTAAGTCGTAAAAAACAGAAGGTACCAAAAAAGGTGCCAACTTATTTGAAAGAATTAACATTTACTTTTTTAATCAAAGTATTAATTTTGAAATACAAAGACATGGAACCAAGCAATATAACCCTCAAAAGCCTTAGACAAGGCGAAACATTCTTTGGACTAAATAGTGTTTACATATCAGAAACCAAGCAAATGAATACATTGCTGAAAACTATAAATTGAAAAAAAAAAATCTTAGTTATAAACACAAAATGTAAGTATACAGAAAGGCTCACATTTACTATTTAAGTAGAGTTCCATCTGGAATTTCCAGAAATCCCAAATGGGAAGTACTGGACTAAATAAAAAGTTGGGAGAAGGAGAGAAAAAACTTTAATATAGACAGAAATTGAACTAAATTTATCTAGTGGGCAAAACTCAGAGTTTAAATGCAGGGAAAACAGCTTCAACTTCATATACATCTTGAGCGTATAGAAATTGTGCATTCCTTACTTTAGAAAGAAACATGTTTGCAAATTGAGTTTCAGCATTTTTCTTATAAATTATTTCAGGATTTTGAAACACAGTTTTTGTATTATTCACATTTTGAAATGCAAGACACATTAGTACACCATTTTTAATGTGCACCTGTAATCTGCAAAGTAAACAACTACTTTGTCTTCATTTTGACTTGAAGTACAAAAAATAAAACATACAGTAGCTTCATTCTCTTCTCTAGTTAAATGAACGAGATCTGTTCAGCAAGATAATATAGAGACCACTGACATTTGTTTTAATTACATGCACTCTTAATAGAATATAAAATCAAGGAGAATTATCTGTATATTTGATTTCAAATTGAAAAGAAAAATTTTTTAAAACAATTCAAAAATCAAATCACTAAAAATCTAAGCAACAGATAATAAAGCTTGTCAAGTGTTATAAAGAAAAATAATAAAAACAAACAAGTTTCAGAAAACTTTATAATAGAATAGTACATAGTTTGTTCTGATAAGGTTTAAATAACTAAAGTATATACTGTACATAAAAGTAGAGAAAAAGAAAAATCAGGTAGCTCAGTATGAATAGCCATGTTTTACCCAATTTTGAGTCAAGTCTAACTGTAGCAGTGAAGTCGATTACTACAGTAATATTAAATCCTACATTCAAAAAGCATAGTAGATTACATTCATAACAATTTCAGCTAGCTCAGAATCTGAATTTTTATTAAAATGCTCCCACTGTACAATTACCAAAGAAATACATATAATAAGGTAGTTGATTTTAGTAAGCATAGCAGTAGCTGCAAAGAGTATTCAATAAACTATAAAGAAAGTGAATATTTTGCTGACCCTTTGTGCCATCCATAATGCCTTGCATAAAAAGGAACAAGGACCGTAATCCCATCTGAAGCAGGAGCTCGTAGCCATGATAAAGACTAATGCAGAGGGCAAAATCACCTTCCACAATGCCCTGTTGTAAACCCTACAAAACAATAGTAAACATATTAATCGATCCTGACAAATTGATTTTTCTGATACAAGGATTTTAAGACAAATGCTTTATTTTGATGTTAAAATAATTTGCACATAAACAAAGGACCTCAAAAGAAAGAGAAAAAGGCAATGTGAACAAGAGTCAGAGCACTTTAGTGATGCATTAGGACAGCAGTGGTACTCAGCTGCAGCTTTTTCTCCCCATCCAGTTTCTCAATCAATAATTACTTTTTCCTCTAACTGATCTCCATTTAATTAGCTGGTCTTTTTTCTTAACTAAATCTGCATTCAGAAAACATTTAACACAAATCTGTTTATTTCTCCTATGTTTAAATGTTTAGCTCTCATTTATTTTCCAATTAATTCATAGAATACTGCAAGAATGTACCTACTTTAGTGCTACACTCGCTAGAAACTCCATAGTAAGTAACTAGAATACTAGGAAATGTGTTGGGTATAAGTCTCTGCTAGAAAAGCTCATGACGATTAACATATTAAAGAACCACAATAAAAATCACTAAATTATCCCATTATAATATCCACACTGTGTGCACAATTATTAGGCCAATAGTATTCCTTAGGATTCATTTCATTATTGAACAAATATAATGATCTTGGTCGATCCAAAAGTTATTTTACATCAAACCTGAATGTTTAACAATGGAAAAGTGAATTTTGTCATTCACAGGGAAAAATGTAAGTGATTATTAGGCAACCATTACTGTGCACAATTGTTTTGCAATTATTAATTTGTTTTTGCTCAGTTCCTTGTTTACTCCCAAGTTCTACAGTAACTGTAACAAATAAGTAACATAAATGACATGTAACAATTAACAAATATCATTTTTGATACATAGCCACCCTTCTTTTCAATAACTGCCATGAGTCTCCCATCCATGGAGTCTGTAAGTTTTTTGATCTGTTCACATGGAACGTTTGCAGAAGCAGCAACCACTGCCTCCCAAATGTTCTTCAAGGAGGTGTGTTGTCTTCCTTCATTGTAAATCTTACATTTAAGAAGGACCCACAAGTTAACAAAGACTTGAGTAAGGTGAGGAATCAGTCATCCTTGAGGCATTTGCTGGAGCAGCAGAGTGCTTGGATGCATGTGATGGAGCATTGTCCTGCTTGAAGACTGTGGCCTTCTTGAGTATTACTGATTTCCTCTTGTACCACAGCAACAATTATCTTCACAAAACTGGCAGTAGGTGTGGGAGTGAAGTTTCAGTCCATCTTCAACCCGAAAAGGTCCACTAGATTATCCTTAATGACAGCAGCCCACAATAGCACCATAGCCTTGCCCACTTTGCTACTGTCGGATTCAATAGATACCCTGTGTTCATTAGTGGTCTAGCCACGGGTTCATCTGTCTGTTCCATCAAGAGTCACTGTCATCTCATCTATCCATAAACCCTTTGACACAATCTGTTTTCAGGTATTTCTTGTCGCAATCTTCATGTCTTAACTTGTGAATCTTATTCAATGGTGGTTGTGTCTTACCTATGAACACTTGATACCTTGTACTTCTGGATCCTCCAGGTAAGTTACAGTTCTGGAATATAGAGGCACTGGAGGCGAACAACCTTCTGGTAGCTCCATGTTTAACTCTTCTGAAGTCTTTTGCAGTTAATGTGCACCTTTTTTCTCATAGCATTTTTTGCAAACCTGCTGACTACTTTCAACAAAATGTTTAATTGCCCTGCAGTTACACCACATTGTTTCTTTTTTATTTTTCAGAGTCAGTTAAATCTCTTTTTTGATCCATTTTACCTAAGGTAACAAAGTTGCCTAAAAATTATGCACACCTTAATATAAAGCGTTAATAGCTTTAAGCCACACACACTCTCTCTCATTAAATAATTACATAACCTGTGAAAATGATTACATCCAAATGATTCAGGTCGATATGGTTCAGAGATGAAGAATGAACATGGAAACAATGACAAGTTCAGAAAACTAACTTTTCTAATAATTGTGCACACAGTGTATAAATGTTTGCTACAGTCCCACAAAATTAAGCAAACCATGTTTACAAATGTATAGATTTACTTCAATATAATTGCTAGCAAATAACAGTTTGCTTAATTAAGGTAGAAGTCCAATTAAACGCAGAACTTGGTTGACATGCAAACCTGCAACAACAGTGACTGAGCTTGAGAGCCACTGACTGAGTATTAGCAGAAGATTAGATCTCGCCTGAAGAAGGGGCCCGAGTTGCCTCAAAAGCTTGCATATTGTAATCTTTTTACTTAGCCAATAAAAGGTGTCATTTTGCTTGACTTTTCACTACAGGAGATTACAGAAAATGCTGTGGACCGGACCTCCTAAATTCTGGACTGATTATGAGGGACACCTAGATGTGATTTAAAATACACCCAGAGAGCTTGGTGAGCTCAGGATTAAAAGAAATTGGATTACAAAGCTGTGAAAAGGGTTGGCCAGAATCTGAGGACCTTGAAGGTGGCTTTGGGGATTTATTTTTGGTCCGTGTTTCACTTTTACTTCTCATGATCGCTGACCTTATTATGTTTACTTATAAGCAAAATGTTTTCAATATCCATGTCTCTCCATGACTGTTGATTTCACAGAGGTAGGGAAGGCCATCATCTATTACAACAGCTTTTCAAAAATAAGTGAAGTAAATGTACTTAGTGGTTTCATCAAAAATCCACAATAGCACAGATAAACTACTCTTTAGAAGTAAATTACTGCATGACTACAGAATGAAGAACTGTGTTAGCAGAGATAGCTGGTTGTCCTCATGAATGAGTTTTTTTTGCATATTGCATAACACAGAATTACATTCCTAAACACAGTTGACACAATCCTCGCAGCACTGCGTGCACCAGTTCGTCACATGGCCCACTCAAGCACTGACCTAAACTGATGTCAATTTGAACCTAATATGCAAATCACCGGTTAAAGGTGAACAAGAACATGAATGTGGAAACTTCACAGACAACACTGGGGAACAGGTTTCAGACCCATAAGGTTCCATAATATTAAAGCCAAAAATAACAATTAGACAAAAGCAGAACTTTTTATGAATGTTGGCCTCCCACTAATAAAAATCTTACTGTAATGTGAGGGTGGGGGTTTCGCCTCATCTGATCTCGAGCTAGAACAAGCTGGTACTTAGTAAGAGATTGAAAGTCTCTTCGTGAAAGGACATTTAGTCTAATCAGCCGACTAACAAATGCCTCCAAAACCTGTAATAGAAAGAAAAAGAAAAAAAAAAATGAAAAATAGAAATTAGAAATAATTCAGACAATTACTTCATAAAAATGAAATGGAATGATTTTAACAATTATTGTGCCTCTATAACATACAGTGTTGGTTTTTTAGGTCTTCCTAGTAATAGCCCATTACATCTCCCCTAACATATGTAGGTAAAAAGTAATGATGAAGAAATGGTGCTTTTTTTAATATTTTGACTCTGTCCATCAATTTTCTGTACACAACTATCCAATTCAACATCAGAAGGAACAAGGAACATATCTCAGTATCAGACAAAAGACAGGGAAAAACCCTGGATTGACTGACAGTTGACCACAGGGCACATTCACTGGACAATTCAATTTTGCCAATCAACACTGCATGTGTTTGCGATTTGGAAAATTGGAACAGCTGTGGAAAGACATTTCTAAATATCTAAATGCAACTCTATAACATTCAATGTTTATTCAACACAAAATAAACATTTTAAAAATATTCCTGGTATCTTGACCTACAATAGTAATTACTAGGTAACACTGACAGCTCTAATCCTTTAAACAATTCTACTCTATTCTGATTTGTGTCACAGTACAAGCATAAAGCAATAGTAACTATTAAATTTTTTGTATGCAGTAGTCTGTAAGATCATTTTAAAGGATAAATTCAAGCAGTAACTGTGAAAATAAAATAAAACAAAATAAAAAAGATGGCATTTAGATCATCAGATGTCGCAGGACTCTTGCGCAAAAAAAAAAAAAAAAAAAAAAAAATCTGCCAAAAAAGTCTAAAGAGAAGTATCATAAAAGGCTTTATATATGGGATTTAGGTGAGGATTTTGAATTTTGCAACACTAAATATATGGTCATGGGAGATGGCCAGGCAAAGACAAGTGCCTCAGATTTTAAACTTCAGTGAAGTTATTTTGGCAAGACAGTACCAAACAGCTTCAAATTCTGTAGTTTCTTAGAAGCAAAGAATAACTTCCAGGGTTTGATGTGGTCATGTTGAGAGGTTTATTTATTGTTTATTTACTTGTGCTTTGCCACATGTGTATAATATGTTTTGAGATGATGAATAGATTGGTAGCTAAGTGAAGAATATGAGACTTTAAACATAACAGTGTAACACAGTATCATAAGCACAAGAACTTGAGCTTACTATTAAAATGAACCTTACACACAGTTGGAGTCAGAAAGTATTCAGACCCCTTCACTTTCTGCACACTTTATTGCGTTGTAAATTTAATTTTAAAAGAATATATTTGCCCATCAGTCTACACTTTAATGACTATAATGAAAAAGTGAAAACATGTCTCCTGAAAGGTTAGCAAATTTATTAAAAATGAAAAAAATAAAATCTCTCGTTCATAGAAGTATTCACACACTTAAAATCGGTATTTTATAGTAGACCCTTTAGAAGCAATTACATCGTTGAGTTTTCTTGGGCAAGTCTCTATATGCTTTGTACTCCTTGGTCAGGGCAGTTTATCCCATTCTTCTTGGCAGATCCTCTCAGACCCCTTTAGATTGGATGGGAAATTATCTGTAAATTGCCATCTTCAGGTGTCTTCACTTGTGTTCTGTGGAGTTAAAGTCAGAGTTTTGGATGGGACACTCAAGCACAGTCAAAATCTTATCCTGAAGCCACTCCAGTGCTGCCAGTCTGCGATCACATGCACTCTGGAGTAGGTTTTCTTCAAGGTCCTCTCTGTGTTTGGCTGCATTCATCCTTCCCTCAATTCTAATCAGGTTTTCTGTCCTTGCCCCTAAGACATTAACCCCCCTGCCCCCCACATACTTTCTGAATCCACAGTAAATATAAACAGACAACAGAATGGTGTAGGTGGGAAATTATTAATATTAATGTTTACCATAAATGTCAGAATATGAAATAGCAGTTATAGGGAAAAAAATATATAGACCAGGTCAAGACAGAGTGTTAGATTTCTACCTGTAAACTTTCTTATAGCAAAGCTTCATTTTGCATACACTGTTTATTAAGCAGCATCCATCTTCACAGGATTATTAAAAGATTATTTTTATTATTATTTAAAAACTCCTAATGAGTATCATTTTCCTTAGGAAGGAATAAAGCAAAGAAGCAACTCAGGGAATAGTGCCAGAACTTCCCAGGACCCACCCAAACCACTGCTTAGCATCAAGTTATAATTGACAATTAACACTAAATGCTCATTTTTGAGATATGTAAGGAGAAACGGAGAACAAGAAGATTAACATACACATGGGGGACACAGTGGAAATTTCATAAAGAGAGTGACCAGGCTATGAGTCAATAGCACTAAAAACCACACCACCATGCTACTTCTAAAAAGAATGTACAGAGGGAAAATAAATCTTGCACAAAGCAACATCTGCAAAATTACATATTATAAGGATGCAAAAATAGAATCTTATAAAGGGTAGAAAATTCTATCCATTCAAATAATTTTCTGGATCATCTTGATCATTACAGAACTAGGATGGGACCAATACTCCCTCATACCAGGCCAGTTACTGTTTGCTGGAAAACTATATATATGTTCATCTTTGAGATATAGAAAGAAACAAGAGCATTTAAAGAAAAACTACATTGACACATGAAGTTATGCACCCTCCACAAAGCCAGTAACTGAATTAAAAATCTACCCGCAGTCTCTGGAGCTACAAAATATGAAAAGCAATACGGGGTTATTGCACCTAATCTGGGATTAAATGGTATACTGCCCATTTTGCACAACTATTCATCTAGCTTCCCAGTAAATACTGGCTAAGTACAGTATTTTGTGGGCATTACTTGCACTGGCTATTTTTATTTATTTATTTATTTTTTTTACAAATGACAAAAATATGAAATTCCCTATTTGAAAATAAACATGACACTATTCTGATTTTCTAACAACATGAGTAAAGAAGGCTATCATATCTATAATTTGACTACAGCAATGACTAAAACTTGCCTGAAGAAGGGGCCAGAGCTGCCCCTTCTATTCAGTTAGCCAATAATAAGTGTCATTTTGCTTGACTTCTCATTGCATCCATAATGGCTAACAAGGTACAACACCATACTATTAACTCCATTCATAATAATAAGCATCTCACTGTATGCAAAGCAGCTCTGAACCGATTTAAAACTGGGCAGGTGCTATTAACTTCAAGCAGCTCAGTCAAAACAGATGGTGTGGCATCCCAAATAAATTAGCAGTGCCTACAGACAAAGGCACAATGACAGAAAGATCACATGAATACAAAGAGAGACCCAAAAAAAGTTCAAACCCCATGGGGCCAGAAATTCTGGAAAACATCCCTTAAAAAAAACTTATTTTAAATTCCTTTCTAGATGATTAACTAAATTTCAACAAAAACTGATAGTTTTATAGCGATCAAAGTAACTCCAGAGGCATCTGCACACTCTGAGAAACACTTAACAGTATATTTGAGGAGCCAAATCATTTGATTGCTTATAAAATAAATTTCAAGCTAGAAGAATATCAGAATTTATTAGTAAGATCTCTTATATAGATCAAGTATATATAAGATCACCCAATGCTGTGCTCAACAAGTGAAAAGGTCACTACAAACAGAATTCCATTTTTCTACCACAAGAGAAACAAAGCAACTAATTCCCAAGTCACACCATTCCCACTAAGAATGTGAAAAAAAGGTTAATATAATTTTATCTCAACAAATACATAAGAATGCCATTTGGAACACAACTACATAGATAAATATTACTGTCTAAAGTAAATGAATCCAAAGAAACGACTACCATATTTAAGGAATACTATAGGAGCCTTGCTTTCATTACACATCGGAGTATACTAAAAGTGGGATTCATGCCAGCGATTTAAGATAAAACAGAAATGTCACAAGTCAGGGCACTGTGCAAGCTGTAAAACATACAACAACTAAACCAGGCATTCATTATTATTTTCCTATTACTATTAGAGTATGCATCCTGAAGTGAAATCAAAAATCTAATAGTATGTTGAGTATGTGAAGAAGATAGTAAAAATATTTTTCAAAATTTAAAAGATGCCACCTTCAAGTTAAATAAAACTGTTAGACAGATTTTAAAGTAATATAAAAGAAATAACCCGACACCTATGACAGAAAACATAATTATAAAAAAGAGATTACATAATAAATCTTATAACAATGAGGGGGCTTACTTAATTTGACTTTTAATAAACAACTATCTAGTAAAACCAACAGCCATTGAAACTGCTCACAGTATAAAAAAAAGAGTGAAAGAAAAAAAGCAAGAATGTGTGGAATCCTAGCTTTCCTAAATCTGATTCACATTACAGAGCAAATGCTGTGCTCTACTCCCAGCAACACTTCCGCAGCTGCCACAATCCTCCTACATCTCACTGGAAGGTTGTGCCAATGCTGTGATGTCTAACCATAATATACCTAGCTGTCAACAACCCCTTCATCCCCATTTTCAGAATTATGATCACATAATTGGCTTTTACCAATTCTACCATACGTAGATCACCATATATACTTCAGTCAATGAACTGGAAGATATTCGGTATATTCTGGAAAATAAATCTAGTTCAACTGGACTCCAAATACAGAAAATCAAGGTAACAATTCTGAAAAAGCATCTCACTCAAAGATGTAAAATACATCTGCTTCTTTATAACAATTGTGCCATGTTTTTGGAGCACTGTATTTTGACATCAGGCTATATAATTTGAACAACTTAGAGCATTGAACTTTTTTTTAAACTAAGTATCTAAAAATAAACAAAATGTGCCAGAATGCAAGGCCTGTGCAGTCTTATGACCGAGGGAGTAACAAGAATATGCAGCAGAAGGCCTCGCTCATTTTTGCCTTATCTTAAGAAGGTTGCTTGAACTGAACATGTCTGAGTAACACACATCAACTTCAGATATCACCAGGTTCCACAGAAAGTTGAAAGGATGGACCTCAAATAAAAATCACTCATTTTTTAAACCCATTTATTCATCTTCAGAGCAAGATGGAGTTGGTGCCTATCAAAGCAAAATTAGATCCAGGGGCTGACTAACTCCTAGAAGGAGTACCAGTCAACTGTAGAATGTTTTTAATCACAATGAGTCAATTTTGAATTACCAGCTAAATAAACATGTATATCTGAGGCATACTGGGAGTACTGGAGCTAAGAATGGGTAAAAGAAAATTCACAAATGCATGGTTAGAACATATAAACTCCATATAGATAATGGCCTGATCAAAAACTGAGCCCACATTTCTGGAGCTAAGGGCAGCACAGCTAATTACTGCACTAATAGCAGCCCTTTCTCTGATAAAGGTTTGCTAGAATTATTTAGAAGTTAAACCTAAAAAGAAGCAGTACTGGAAAAAAAATTGTTTTACTGACTAAACTATATAAAGTATTACTAAGTAGTTTATTAATTTTCAAAAAATAAAAAAAAATTACTTAATTAAGAAAAATCAACAATACATTTTTTAAAAGTTAACTATAAACAAGTCAATATTTTTCCTAGCATACCATTCTTGCAAAATGTAACCAGATTTGCGATGGGCTGGCACAGAGTCCTGTCCAGGATTTGTTCCTGTCTTATGCCTGCTGGGACAGGCTCCAAGCCTTACTGTGAACCTGCTCCGGATAGGTGCGTATAGAAAATGGATGGATGGATACTAATATAATATATATATTAGACTACTGCACACCAGTAGTCTCCTGTCACTTGCATAGTTTGCACTTTGCATTTCTGAATCCATCTTCTCTGAATATTTACATAACATACTAGCCTTCTCAATTATTACACACAGCTGCAGGCTTATTAAACAGATGTCTACATATCACTGTGCCAACAGATTAGTTACATAATTAGAAACATGAAAATTCAATATCAGTAGAGAAGAAGATGAGAATTCTTTCACAGGTTATATACAGTACTTTCAAAAGCCGGTTACCATCATCACGAGAATGTGACCCTGTCTGCTAGCTACATTTTAGCTGTGATATTGAAAGGTATAATATACAGAACTTGTTTATACCTCAACATCGTGCATTGGCGTTGATCTTCGATTAGTTTAAAGTATCTAGTGATCTGATGATGTCAAGTCTACAATTAAGCAGCTCCTGAAATCCAAAAAATATCAATTTAAGGATACTGTATCTGTTCTCCTAAAAACCTCTTATGGCTGTGTTATGGTCTGTTTGGAAACTTACTTAGGGATGGATGCATAAATGGTCATTTCACTGTGCAAGTTTAATGTGGTACAGTTTTCTCTGACTGCTCTTCTAACTGTTCATTTTACCATAGCTAGGAAAAGAAACACACGATTTTAAAGGGGATCCGCCAATAACAGGGATGTGTCCACTGCATCCACTGAAATAGAAATATGCCTTCAATTATGTTGCACACATTAAGATAGCATCAAGTGATGGCCCTCACTTTAGAGAATATTGGGATTATGCAGAACATCTACGCACCAACATACAGTTCTTCTGTGACTTCCTTTAGTAATTAATGTTTCACCAGCACTGAATTTTAAATAGTTTCGTATTTTGTTTAAGGAGTTCACAGAATAAACCACCATGAAAAGAAGAATCTTAATGGATGCTTAATATATGTTATTTGGATTTTTACAAATGATCGACAGAGAAAAAGCTCTCTAAATGCAAATATAAAAAATGCATATTCTTTTAAACCCAACTATTGAAGAAAAAGGCATAATGTCAGTCAGTCAGCCAGTCATCATCCAACCTGCTATATCCTAACACAGGGTCACGGGGTCTGCTGGAGCCAATCCCAGCCGACACAGGGTGCAAGGCAAGAACAGATCCCTGGGCAGGGCACCAGCCCACCACAGGACACACGCATGCACACACACTAGGGACAATTTAGGATCACCAATACACCAAACCTGGATGTCTTTGGACTGAGGGAGGAAACCCTCACAGCCATGGGGAGAACATGCAAACTCCACACAGGAAGGACCCAGGAAGCGACCCCGGGTCACCCAACTGCGAGGCAGCAGCGCTACCCACTGCGCCACCGTGCTGCCCAAGAATATAATGTCTAATTCAGTATATGTTCTTACTGTACAATGAACCTAAATAGACAGATTCATCAGAGACATTATATACAGTAGTAACTGATTAAACTGAACTGTCCTGTGTGCTGTTAGAATAAAAGATTGTGTTAAAAAAAAGTCTCTTAAAATCTGTCAGTTAACACTCCTAATAAAATTAAAAAAAAAAAGAGGACACCCATTCATCAATTATTAAACCCATCTAATCCAGATGAGCAAATTCTGAATAAGATTACTGGCATATCAGAATAACAGAATTTCCAAGGTACAGAAAAGTCAGTTAAATAGAAATAAGGAAAACATGGCCTAAGATTCTGAAATACCTTTCATATGGTCTGTGTGATCAAATGAATATGTGCGAGGACAGATGACAAAACACAGGGAGAAAGCTCACACTCTACAAGGAAATGGGGACTTGGAAGAAGAATTGTCTTTAAAAAGGACACTGACTGAAAACATTGAGCAAATGCCAGACTTAAAAAAGTTAAAAACCAAAGAAAAAAGGCAATATTTTACTGCGGTGCACTCAGAACATATACTTAAACCCAACCAAGAATGTATGACAAGGGCTGCAAATTGCTGTTCATTACTGGCCCAAATCCAACTTTAGGGAGCGTATGTGATTGAGTGAAGGTAAATTCTTAAAAACAGGAGTGTGTAGACTTACAAAGATTAATAATTCTCATCATGAAAGGTTTATTTCTGGAACTAGCTATAAAAGTACCAGAAAAATGTTTTGGGTAGAGGAAGGTTTGGGGTCTAATACCTACAGAATCATTGAACTAGTTTTATGGAAATGAATGGTACAAAATTCTAAACAAGTGTCACAGCATTTCACATTACAACACAGTAAAACGTGAAAAATACAACACTTTTGTTTTACTTTCAATTAAAAATTCAGCTATGAACTGGATTAACTTGAAGCTGAAGACAATCTCCTTTTAATTGTATTTCTCCATCAGCTGTCTGTTCCAATTGTGCTAAGTTTTAGTAAATCCTTTAGTGACTTCTGCAGGGCAGGGGGTGACCTCCTGTGTTGCACGATCTTGTTTGGTCAGATTAGAATTCAAGTGGTTACATAACAGTCCGCACATGAAGCCAACAGGCACCAACTTCTTCAAATACAAGCGTTCACAAAGGGAATCAGTGGGATTATCTTGGAGTTTAAACAGGAATCTACAAGTTTCAAAATTGTCTGACAAATTAAAGAAACACTTAACATGCATGAAAATAAGTGCTTTGAAAAATAAACATGAAATTGCTCATTGTTTCTTAGTTATCCTCTTTCTTAATTACTTTCTTACAGATTTTTGGGGGTGGGATTTCTTTGTTTTACTTATTTTTTCATCAAAGTTACTAACTGTTTTATCACTGTATTTGTATGACTCAATTAAAAATTCAGGAAAAAAACACTGATTTTTAGTTTGAGTTAAATTAACATAAAGTACAATGAAACTGGAGAGGTACTTAACATGAAATGGCCACAAAGAATCTGTAGGGAGAAAATATATAAATATTCGGATGTGAGCGTCAGTAGGGTTTGTGCCCTGGCAACCAAGTTACCTAAACTATTCTATAACATTTCATTATTTATTTACTGCTTTGATGCTTATCTTTCTGATTATAAAATAGGTATTTACAATAGCAATTTACGAGAAGAATTCATAATAAAAAGTGCTCTCTCTCTTGGACGATTCAAATCAAAAACGAAATTAGCACATCGTCATCTCATAATAAGTTTCGAGTTTGGTATTTTTCTGTCCAGCCGTTTTAGCTCTAGATCATCCTCAAAGACACACAGACACACAAACACACACACACACACATCATCCAGATATCAATGTTTTCAGTATCAGGGGACCCTAAAATGTTGAGATCAAAATGTTTCACAAATCTAAAGCTTTCATTCCTCCCCCATAAGATAAGTTATGGTGGGGGAGGGCACAAAGCAAAAATTCATAAAAGCAAATATAAAACATATTTTTGCAGATTACTGCATAATTAAATTCTCATGAAATATTCACATACTTATTTCTAGCTTATACCACTAACAAAGCAGGAATCAGACACTCCACCAACTTTTACTCACTTGGGGACAAGTTAAGGGGATTAATCATCAAAATGCATCTTTGATATGTAAAAGGAAAATTAGCTAAGTAGCTGGGGGCGGGATGCAACCTGCACACAGACTTTCAAACAAAGCAGAATTCAAAGCACACTGGAGCTGTGGAACTGTAATGCTAGTAATTGTGACACCATGCCACATTAGAACAATCCTTCTTTACAGTTAATGATATGTACAAAACTGTGGTTGAGAATTTGCACCCTTCCAAACCCAGTCATGGGATTTTAGCAATCCAAAGTGAGGACAAAATATAATAAATTACTATTTAAACATCAGCAGCACTATTCCAGTAACAGTAAAACTGTTTTAATATGATATAGCAAAACTCTTCAGCAGTACAAATGACAAAGACTGCATCTTAAACCAAATTCCACAATTAGGTGAGCACAACTGAAAATACAGTATATTATAATACAAATCAGAATATTTACCAGCCTGAACACCAAATCTTAAAACAGAATTCATATTATATGGATATTATATATATTCATCTAGTTATGGTAGCATGGTGGCACGGTGATTGTTGCTTCTAACTCAAAGCACCAGATTCCAGCGATTTTTTTTTCTATGAAAAACATTTGCACATTCCCCAGAGACTGATAGCGCATTTCTGTTCTTACACTTGTGCACCATATCCAGTAGGGTACATGTTAATCTGACTGAAGTCCCCCAATTGGTCTCACATGAGTGTGGGAGAATAAATGAATATATTACTAATAATTATTTATTAGACACCATCATCCAAGGTGAATATACCCTGCGATTGAGTAGCTCCCCAACCAAGGTTGGTCTGCACCCTGCAAATAATGCTGCCATGATAAATTCTGCCTACCAAGACTCTGAATGGGTTAAGTGGGTTTAAAATATGTAGATAGATGACATCAACTAATTTGTTGCTGTAACATTTAGACAGGCAAACAACTTACTTTCTTATCTAAAGGTAGTATTAATTATACCTATAAAATTATTTTTGCAGCCTCACTGGGTCACATGTTCTGGGCCTGCACCAAATTAACACCATCCTGGACCAAAATTTTTTAATTGCCTTTCAGACAGTCTTGGTCTCACAATTCCTCCTAACCCATTAACAGCTGTGTTTGGGGTTCTTCCAGATGGGTTTAAAGTGGAGAAGGACAAACAAACTGTGATTGCATTCACTACACTTTTGGCACGCAGACTTATTCTGATAAACGGGAAGAATCCAAACTCTCCTCTTTTAAGTCAGTGGGAAACCAATGTTTTATACTATTTGAAAATGGAAAAAATCAAATACTCAGTTAGAGGATCTCTACAGATTTTTTTCAAAATATGGCAGGATCTAATCAGTAATATTTTAAAATAAGCTCTTAAAGCACAGAGGAAGCAATTATTTATGTATTTCTTTTTCTTCTCCATTCATCTCTATTGGCTTATCAAACTTATCAATTTAGGTATGTTTACAAACCTTAAATTTTACTCCGTTTGCCTTGCTCTCTCTCTCTCTCTCTCAGGGGTAGGGGTCGACTTGTTCTCAATTCTACTTTTTGTAAAAATTGATTGATTTGTACAGAATGATTGCAATAAAATTAATAAAAATGTAAAAAAAAATATTTTTGCAAAAGGTCATTTATTATAAAAGCTGTATTCATTTTGTACCTCATTTAAACACAAACACTGTTCTGTGTAATGTGTAGAACACAATAAATGCAACAAGATAATGGTTGCATAACAAAACCACCAATGTTAATTGAATGCTTACATTTTGTGGGGGTCCACACTGACAAAACATATATATTTAATTATGTATTCTTTGTATTATACATATATTATTATATGTGTATTAATATACACACACAGTATATGCATAGACATAAACACACACACTTCTAAATGTTCATTAAAACACAAGCAGTTTAGAGTATGGATTTTAATTACAGAAACTATGAACAGGCAAGTTTTTTTGAGCAAGATAATGAATTACACTATTCTAAAACAAAACATGTACGAAGTGTCTTACCAATAACGATTTGTGAATGTATGAGACAAAAAGAAAAAATAATGCACAACTCAATGTACCAGTTTGAAAATGCCTAGACCCGAATGGTTTTCGAAAAGTGTTTCAACAATTAAAGCCAACTCGTTCTTAAAATATGTTACATTTTTGGCTAGAATGCATGAAACCTGCTACTCATTTACTTACTAGAAAACCAATCTCTGGCACAATCTTTAACAGCCAACACTCTACAATATCTGGCATGAAATTCTGCAAGACGCTTATTTTACATTAAAAGTGCAAGATGGTCTACATAACGCGAGCTCCATTATAGCTCCTGTTGTCCTTTTACTCAACGTCTGTTCATTCATAGCACAGATTCGGAGTATGTGAGCACTTGGAACGAGAAGCTTACAGATTAATCGGAGTGTGTAATGTTAATAAGTTGCATGTTAAAATCGATATATAAGTCATGAACAGAAATTAAAAAATAAAACAAATACTGGAAATGAAATAAGACATCGAGTGACGTTTCGGCCATGCAAATTATTTAAAATAAAGAGCCATAAAATTGTAAAGTTGCTACGTCTGCTTTATATTCGGGAGAGATTTTACTAATATACAGATAGATTAACTTCTGACCATTTGTAAAATATGTACGCTAGTTATTTGGTTTATCCGCCTCATCACGAGATGGTGAAAATCAAAAACTTTAACAGACACTTTGAGGTACCTTGCGATTCAGAGCCTTGCCGAGTAAAATCTGTAAGTAGTCCCGCCGGCAATATCCGCCCACTAATCTTAGGGTTTGGACGATCCGGCGTGTACGTCATCGTTCAAGCTAGTTATAAGACAAGGAACTGCGAACAAAACAACTGAAAGTTGTAGAGCTGCAGTCACTACTTGGAGAAAACTGCCCTTCTCACTGAACGTTGTATTGTTTATTAATACACAGCCAAAACAACTGAATATGGAGCGAGAAAGCTGTCAAATGAGTGGGTCCCAGTCTGACTCTGGAGTCATCACGATGGAGGACCTGGAAGCTTTCTCCGAAGAGGGACACTCCGATTCGGCTTACAACAGCAACAGCAGTCAGGAGGACGAAGCTGAGCAGGAACGACTGCTCAACTACTGGCAGAACGTCGGGAGGGGTCACCAGGTCGAGGTGCCCAGGGGTAAGGCGGGGCATTTGTCGGGGTGCGAGTTGTGGGGCACACCCGCCCCGTCCTATGTTGCGAGGAAAAGAAAACAAGTTTCACATGAACGTTAGCCAGCTGCAAAGTCAGTCGGCAAGCTATTCGCAAACAATAATATAGAATAGTATATTCAACTTAGTGAGTTACGGGTGGCGAATTTCTCTGCTTTTTGTAAAAAGCGTCCATCTATTTCCCTTTGGAAGAGAAAAAAATAAAACACGTGGATGTAATTATTATCGGATATTAATTCTTAATCTTCAGATATTCATTATACTTAGTGGATAATGTTCACTAACCTCAAATGGGAACAATGCTTTGTTTAGATTCAGTGTCTCGCGGTTTTCAAAAAGAAAAAAACTGGAAACTTAGTGGTTTGTGTTTCTGATCAGCGTGCACACCGCCGTGCAGTTTCTGTTCATGTCCTACGTTGCAAGAAGTTATAAAATCGGCTGCTCAGTGCGCCTTTCATTCTTTCTGCAGCATTTCGACTGCGTGTTCTAAGCTCAAACGACGCTATTATACTGAGAAAAAAACATCTGAAAAATGTGTGGATACTGTAATATGAATTACGTTTTGTTCGGAAAATGCATGCAAACGTCGTTTTAAATTCTACACACTAAAATCGCTTTCCATTGTACCGCTTTAAAAAGACACCTGGATAAAACAAACAACTATATCTTGTATATATTTCTCAGTCCACTTGGACCCTTGTATACCGGGTTACCAGTTTGAAATGTCTGCATAAACAGTTTAATAGCTACATGAAGAAAACATCAAAAATGTTACCTGCACTTACCAAAACCCCAAGCCTATGAAAAATGAATATTTAGTTGAATTTTGGGATAGGCCAGACTATGTACACCAATAAATAGTTAAATCTGTCTAACCAGTTACAATATTTGTAATAACAAGCACGCAGTGATCTATGTAATTGTCTTGGACAATTTTGGAAAACTTAAAGTGGTACAGTGAGCAGACAGATTTTGACATAGCCTGCAGGAGGTTTAGCATATCCTAAAATTGTATGTGTTATAAAGGCAAGCTAGCATAAAAATACAATAAAAGAATGTATTAGTGAGAACCTTGTGATCAAGTCTAATTGGAGGTTATGCTGGTCAAGAACACAATCATTAAATAATACTCATAAATGTAGTTTGTTGAAATTATATGAAATATTTCTGTGCTCTATATACTGTACACAAAAACAAATTAAAAGCAATTACTTTTAATGAATGTGTTGAGTGTGTGTGTCGTGTAAAGTGCTGCTTAGATGGACTGTTGCCTCCATAATGGATTCAGTAATTAAAGGACATGTGCAAACAACCTTTGAGATAATAATAAAATTTAGTAGTGTTTAAAATAGAAAAATTTTAAAAAAAGAACAAAATGCTAATATAGCTTGAGTCAGTAAAATGAAAGAGGAATATTATATATATATATATATATATATATATATATATATATATATATATATATATATATATATATATATAGCTAGCATAGTTTACTGTGAAATAATGCAGAGTACGCGATACGTGTTTAGCCCTAATTTGGGCTAATGCGCAAATAAATAAAAGTACAGTACTGTGAAATGTGAACATAAATAAACAAATGTCTCATGAAATGAGAGCCTAAATAAATAAATAAATAAATATGTCATGAAATTAGAGCATAATTAAATAAATGTGTCACGAAATATGTTTTTTGTTGCCTATTTATTTAATCATGAAATACGACTTGAAATAAAACTGTCACTTTCGCTCTAACACACCCTCTAGTTAGTGATTGGTGAATCGATAGCACAAGAATTAATTAGAAAAATGCTTACTACTGCCGATGAAATGAATTCTGCCGAAGATATTACGTATTTCAGAGAGAGAATTGAAGATTTATTTATGTCAAAGGATGGACGTCCAGAGCAGGGAACTGCATCACCTGAACTGGAGTCCCTTCCACCTGTTCTTCGATAATTTTAAAAATATCTATATCGGAGTCTAAAAGGGCCGCCAACATTGTAATTTCTTCCGATAAATCTTCTCTCTCTGAACCCAGGTCTCCTAACTGCGAGGCTGTAGCGCTACCCACTGCACCACCATATATATATATATATATATATATATATATATATATATATATACACACACATATACACACATACAGAGTATATATATGTTTTATTGTCAGGAGAGAGAAAAAAAAAAAACACAAGTAGGAGAAGAATAGATATTGTAGAGTTCATAATTATTTTTATCACTTCATTGGTAGGTGTGAGATTGTGTCCCAATATTTAGCACTAAAGCATCAGAGCTTCAAGGGCCTGGTTTCAATTCCCAGTCCAATCACCCTCGGGGTATAGCTGGCACAGCACCTCTTTCACATTCTAGCTTAATTTGCTAAAACAAATAGTTTAGTATGATCACTTGTGGGTGCATATCTGTGTGTGCCCTGCAGTGAACTGGTGTACAATCTAGCATTAGTTTCTGCCTTGTGTCCTCTGTTGCAAGGATAGATGTAGGCTCTCTAGGACCATTCTGGAAAGGGAAGTTTAAAAAGAAGATAGATTTTAATAGTTTGCCTGCTGGCAGTACAGTGCTTAACACTACTGATTCACTGTTCCGGGAGACCAAAGTCAAATCCTGGCTTGGATGCTGTTTGTACAGAGACTGCACGTTTTTGTCTTGTCGATATGGAGCTTTTCTTTGGGATTCCCAGTTTTCCTGTCACACCCCAAGGTGTGTGGTAAATTAATTAGGTATCCTAAATTGGCTGTTTTTTTGTGGCTGATAACATGTGTATATGTGTACTCCTGTGATGGACTGGTCTCCTCTTAGGGGTTGGTTCTTCTGCCAAGATAGTTTGTACCTCCCGTTGACCCTGAATTGGACAGGGGAGTTCATAAAAACTGATAGATGAATGGATTTTTATAGTGACAGTAACAGCATTTTAGAAAGGATGAGATTGGGATTATGCGCCAATTACAGCACATTGACAACACTGCTTGCAGGGATAATATGGATGAATTAATATTTATTTTTGCTGCATTAGCTTTTAAGAAATATTAAATGTTTCTCTTCTTGTTTATCAAGTACTTTTGTCCTAGATATCTCATTCTAATGCACTGACTTACCAAAGTAACATAATGTAACTCTTTCTTAAGATGATGCCATTTACCACCCATTACAATAGCATTTAATGGTTTTCTATAATTGTATTTTTAATGCATGAAATATTAATGGCACATGTAGATGCAGTAGCTGTAGTGTAACTTGTCCTTTCCACACTGAAATATACATCAAACTGTATGTGATCCAAAAAGCAAACACATTCACAGGCATCACTTTGAAAATAATAAAAATGAAACTTTATTTAATCTTGTTAGTTCAAACTTTCTGCAAACAAATAGAAGGCATTATACACTGAAATGTTAATGTTTAACAGATGCAAAACTTTTTTCATAAAATATATTGAGATCTTATTTTTATATGTATTATGCTGACAAATAAGCTTACCTGAATGCTGTTTGTAGGGCATGGCTGAGAGTGTAATGTTTATTGGCAGTACACATTACTAGCATTAAAAGTTATTAAAAAGAAAAAAGTGGCACTTAAAATTCTTTGCATTTTGCTTAATATATATTTGATCTATGGTGTTATTATTTGGTCTCCTGTTAAACCAATATTCTACAGTTTTTTAAAACACTAATCTGTTTTAATTCAAGTTTGGCTCTGTAAACCAGCAGGGGTTTTTAAGCATTGTAACCCATGGTAAGCAGGGAGATTTGAGAAGGACAGTGGGTAGGGTAGAAAAGTGCAAACCTCTCAGCGCTAACTACTGTACCAGGCATAAAAAAAAAACGCTAATTACTGTACCAGGCATAAAAAAAAAAAAAAAAAAACACAACAGACCAGCGACACAGACTGAATTAAACTTTCAAGGATAATACCAACATACAAGTGTATTTCCTATCATCAGACTTTATATATTTATAACAATGAAATGACACTGAAATGATTTCAACTGCAGCTGAAACTGGAGGTAGTCTGCTAGTTCACAGCTACAAAATATCCAGCAGGACTAGTAATTTCACGTCCACAGAAAAGCAGCTGTGACTAAATATCTCACTTTTATAATGAGCTGAGCTCTACTGTTTCAATTAGCTAAACACAACAATTAAATCATGTCAAAGCAGTGTTCACAAAGATATCCTCATTATATTATGCATGTTATTAAACTGGTATCTGCTCATCACCTCACTCATACATTTTAATATGCAAAACAATTATAAACCAAGTTGAAACGTACACCAAGACACTCTTAATAATATGAATACCATTGTGAAAAAGCTTCTGAATATAGCCTTTTTTTAACCTCTGTTTTGCCTTCACAATAAATAATAATACATACAATTTACTATACAAAATAATAGATTGTTACAGATTTCACGGCAATATGAATACATTCAGGCAACAAAGCATATGCCACACTATTGCCTGGAAGTAGAATTTCATTCAGAAATGCAAGCTAGTTATTGTGGCAGTAATCATAGCTGAATGTATTATTAAAAATTTTCATTGTAACAACACTCTCAATGAAAATGATGCAAAAAGTATGGCACTATTATTAGATTAAGCTATTTAGGGAATTCTCTTTAGAGGACTACAGTATATGAATTCGACAGTTGGCATGACAAAGTGTTCAGGACAGAGGCCAAGATCCATATGAATGAGAATCCCACATTCAGCAATGTATTGCTATATGTTTGAAGTCCCGGAAAGCTTAACAATTTCAGAAAAGCTCAATTCACTGCCTAACACAAATAAATTACTATATACTTATAATGTATATTATATATTGATGAAAAAAAGGAACATTTTATGTACTGAGAAAACTCTACTTATAGCTTGTATACTTTCACAAAACGTTGTCCATTTGTTTTACGCTTTGTTCAACAATGCAGACTGTATAATGAGGCATTACAACTTTCCAAACATACAAAAACACTGCATCTCAACTGCAGGCATGACTGGCTGTAATATTGGCAGGATAGACAATTGTCAAAGATTCTGGTCTTTTCCAGTAACTACACCAGTGCAGGACCAACAGATCACACTAGTCCATCTGAGAAATGACTTTGTACCTGCTCCCCATACTTCTGCTGAAACAATTTTTAGGTGCAATGCCTGGACCAGTTTACAGGGCAGTCAGGGACAGGTTCCATGTTGCTGACCTTAAAGCAAAACAGCCTGTTGGAGCCCGCTATTCACACCTGTTGCACAGCCTGATCATACAGCAGAACAATGATAGATCCCACAAACTTACTATAGTCACAGCTGTCCTGAGAAATGAATGATGATGTTAGGTGTCACCTTGGTCTGCCTTCTTTCCTGATGTTAGCCCAATAAAGCACCTTTAGTATACTCCTAGATTGATCAATAAGCTCTGCACATCAAAAGGTGTCAAGCAGTGGTGACTGCAAGAAGCATTCACACAAGATACTGAAGGAATACAAGACCAATATTGTTAACATGTTGTTACAGTTTTGCTATTTTTCTTTCTTTCTTTCTTTCTTTTTTTTTATTGTTGGACTGTTTTGTTTTCCCGTTGATCGTTTTTGGTATTTGAAATATTAGTCCAAGAATAAGTGTTGTATTTATTTTTTTCACCAGTGTATTGTTTAGATTTATCTAAAGTTGTAACACCTCAAATTACCATTGTAGCATATAATACATTGCTTCTACAGAGTAATGTGAAAAGACAACATAACCAAAACACAGTGACTGTTAATCTAAATACTGTATCCAGGAGATTTATATGCTTATGAACAGATACTCTCATTTTCTGCAGATATGGCAGAACCAATTCAACAGTTGACAAGAAACAATCGCACTTCTCAAGAAAGAGAAATAGTACCTTTCAGGGTCATCAGTCAAAAAGAAAAGGTATTATTTAAATTGTTTCTTTGTGTAAAAGTTGATGCATAGAAAAAAATAATAACACTGCCTTGAAATAAAAATGTACTATTACAGGATAATTATACAGGGTATATGAAATGTTTCTGCAAGATCAGATATCAGGCTAAAAACAGTATTCTTGACCAACCTAACTCCCACCACCCAAACCAACAACTTGAAATATACTTCTCAAAAGTCAATAATATAACATATGAAGCAGAAATACACGTTTAGAATGATGAAACTATAATTTTCTCTATCATTATTCCAATTAAGGGATGAAAAACAGACTTGACCTGCCAAACAAAATAAAAGGTATGATGTATCACTACTCTATTTATACTTTTTCCATAATTTATCATTATTCAGTAATATATTTTCAAATCACCAAATAATACAACCTGTCTTCTATTTACACTTAATTCTCATGCCAACCACTTTTGATCACCTGGGTTATTTTTTTAACCAAGATGAGCATTCATGACAGAACACTTTCAAGACTGTATATTCATGGGCAAAAACTATAATAAGCTGTCCAATTATACTCATTGCCAGGGCTTAATGTGCTTGTTCTCTGCATACTTACAGTGTGTGTAATGTATGCTTTTAAATCAGCTACACTCTTCCATGTTCAAGGATCTTTGCTTTCACTATTGAACAATCAGTATCATTTGTCCTAGGTAAGGGCTATCAAACTCAGAGGCTGGAGGGACACAGTGGCTGCAGGTTTTCATTCCAGACACTTATTAGTAACAACACTGCTGATTGAACATGCTTCTTTTTGCTTATTTATAATTTACTTACATGACTCCAAATGGTACTCAATGTACAAACTGGATTCCAAAAAAGTTGGGACACTAAACAAATTGTGAATAAAAACTAAATGCAATGATGTGGAGATGGCAAATGTCAATATTTTATTTGTAATAGAATGTAGATGACAGATCAAACGTTTAATCCGAGTAAATGCATCATTTTAAAGGAAAAATATGTTGATTCAAAATTTCACAGTGTCAACAAATCCCAAAAAAGTTGGGACAAGTAGCAATAAGAGGCTGGAAAAAGTAAATTTGAGCATAACGAAGAGCTGGAAGACCAATAAACACTAATTAGGTCAATTGGGTATAAAAAGAGCTTCTCAGCGTGGCAGTGTCTCTCAGAAGCCAAGATGGGTAGAGGATCACCAATTCCCACAATGTTGCAGAAAGATAGTGGAGCAATATCAGAAAGGTGTTACCCAGCGAAAAATTGCAAAGACTTTGCATCTATCATCATCAACTGTGCATAACATCATCCGAAGATTCAGAGAATCTGGAACAATCTCTGTGCGTAAGGGTCAAGGCCGTAAAACCATACTGGATGCCCGTGATCTCCGCGCCCTTAAACGACACTGCACCACAAACAGGAATGCTACTGTAAAGGAAATCACAGAATGGGCTCAGGAATACTTCCAGAAACCATTGTCAGTGAACACAATCCACCGTGCCATCCGCCGTTGCCAGCTGAAACTCTACAGTGCAAAGAAGAAGCTATTTCTAAGCAAGATCCACAAGCTCAGGCGTTGTCACTGGGCCAGGGATCATTTAAAATGGAGTGTGGCAAAATGGAAGACTGTTCTGTGGTCAGACGAGTCACATTCAAGTTCATTTTGGAAATCTGGGACGCCATGTCATCCGGACCAAAGAGGACAAGGACAACCCAAGTTGTTATCAATGCTCAGTTCAGAAGCCTGCATCTCTGATGGTATGGGGTTGCATGAGTGCGTGTGGCATGGGCAGCTTGCATGTCTGGAAAGGCACCATCAATGCAGAAAAATATATTCAGGTTCTAGAACAACATATGCTCCCATCCAGACGTCATCTCTTTCAGGGAAGACCCTGCATTTTTCAACAAGATAATGCCAGACCACATTCTGCATCAATCACAACATCATGGCTGCGTAGGAGAAGGATCCGGATACTGAAATGGCCAGTCTGCAGTCCAGATCTTTCACCTATAGAGAACATTTGGCGCATCATAAAGAGGAAGGTGCGACAAAGAAGGCCCAAGACGATTGAACAGTTAGAGGCCTGTATTAGACAAGAATGGGAGAGCATTCCTATTTCTAAACTTGAGAAACTGGTCTCCTCGGTCCCCAGACGTCTGTTGAGTGTTGTAAGAAGAAGGGGAGATGCCACACAGTGGTGAAAATGGCCTAGTCCCAACTTTTTTGGGATTAGTTGACACCATGAAATTCTGAATCAACATATTTTTCCCTTAAAATGATACATTTTCTCAGTTTAAACCTTTATTCCGTGATTTATGTTCTATTCTGAATAAAATATTAGAAGTTGGCACCTCCACAACATTGCATTCAGTTTTTATTCACGATTTGTATAGTGTCCCAACTTTTTTGGAATCCGGTTTGTAATAGAAAAATGCAACGCAATCCAACAAATGACTGACTAACTTGGTGGCCTCCAACAGTTGTGGCGTACGGGATGCCTATATGCTGGAAGGTCCTGGGAAAGGAGCACATTCAGAGCATTACTTCCCCCAGAGCGCAATAAGTGGCAGCCCCCCTGGGTTGCTGGGAGCTGGTGTTTGTTGCGGCCCTGTTGGATTCCGTGGGTGCAGCCAGAGGGTGCTGCACCTGCTGCTGAGCCCTTAATTGCAGCACTTGTATTAGTGTTGCTTAAAAATAAAACATCAATATGAAGTGATTTTCCATCTATAAATCACAGCAGTTGATGGATTACTTGATTGTGTTTCTCAAACACAGATGCTGTTGTCCAGTTTGGAAGTGTGTAGCAACAATAATAAAATCATCTTTGCAGCTGAACATTTTTTGAATATTAATGTTAACACAATTGATCATTAAAAAATTAAAATATAAAATGATACTTCTTTAAATTCTTAATTTTAATGCCTCATCTTCACCTTATTTATTAAAAAAAGTCGTAGTAAAGGTGTTTGGGTAATACATTTTTAATGCCACTGACGGATATGCTTCTAAACTTTGTACAATCTTTCTTATGGTGGCGATTTTCTATTTAAATATATATTTTAATTGTGCATGTCAGTATTTTCAAAAAGTAGGATCCAGGTTTACTTTAAGAAAACACAGCTATGTTTTTTTTTTGTACAATTTAGTCCAACAGCTGTAATAACTTTTGTGTGATTTTTAAATTACTAATTTTCAACTATCACTTGCCACCACACTCCTTTCTCATCTAGTTTTTCCAGTTTATGATTCTCACCCCATCCCTTAATATCAGCTCTTTTTATTATGCACAGGGTTCTGAATCTGACTTGTCGGTTCCATCATGCCTGAAGCTTATAGACCTACTACAGATGTAGTTAAACATACATTTATTTATGGCACTGCTCCAGGCAAGCTCTCATTTCAACAGGTCTCATGTTAATTTTCAAAAGTTTGGTACAAGGTTCAATACCACCTGAAATATTTATTGTAGCATACACTGTACTCTGTGGTAAAACAACAGCAAGCATTAAAACCAATAAGCTTGGTCAGGCAGAAAGCAAATCACCTATTAGGAGTATTTTTTTTTTATTCAGCTATATCTTAAATCCAAGTATTGTAGTGCAGCTATTAAAAATACTGCAAAAAACTTTCCTATTATAGGTTCATCAAATGCAGTTCTATCAGTGCCTAAATAAGAACCAACAATGAAAACAGCTGTTACATTAAAAGGCTTATTTAGATGTTCATTTGTATACTTCAGGCAGTGAATTTTGTGACTAGGACCAAGGAAAGATTTTCTTCTGTTGACATCAGAGTCTTCTGATTCTTCCAGAAATCAAAACAGGGGTTTTTATTTGCTTTTCTAGAAATCCAATGAGCAGTTCTTTCAAAATGTTTTCTTGGTCTTCCAGACCTCAACTTGACCTCCACCATTCCTGTTAACTGTCAGTTCTTGATAACATTACAAACTGAGGAACCCACTACCTGAAAATATTTGCTATCATCTTGTAGCTTTCTCCTTCTTTGTGAGCATCAGTTATTTTATTTTTCAGACTGCTAGGCAACTACTTAGAGGAGCCAATGGCTGAGACAAGGTTTGAGGAGTCATACAATTTATACAGCTTTGCAATTTGCATCACCTGGGGATTCCTAATGATGACTGTGAACAAGACATAGCTCTAACAACCTAATTGTGTTATGAGACCTCAGATATCTTGTAGTGCCCAAGCTTTTGCAAAATGCTCCTTTTTTTCACCATACAATTGTACAAAACAAAAACAATATACTAATCTTGCACAAAATGCTGAAAAGAAATGTGTCATATTTAACTTTATGCCTTTTGGTGATCAGTTCATCTTCTGCTCACTTAACTATTCACAGTAACAGACATTTTAAGCATGTTTTTTTTTTTCTCTTTATTTTGCCTTATACAATTTCTCGTATTAGGAATTTCTTAGTTTTTGCATACCCCTTGGGGTCAAAGCGCAGGGTCAGCCATTGTACAGCACCCCTGGAGCAACTGAAGGTCAAGGGCCTTGCTCTCTCGAACCGGCAACCTTCGGGTTACCAGTGCAGATCCTATCCTTATATATATAAAATTGCATTTTTGATTTAATTTATGAAATAGTCTGAAATCCCTGTAAAAGAAAAGCAAAAAAGTCACCAACTACAAAAAAAATCTGTAATCTTTATAGCCAACATATAGCTACAAAACTAAAACAGTAATAGATATCAAAAAAAGAATCTGAGCAAGTCATGTAATTTAATTACTTTTTTCCTTTTTAATATAAAATATTGAAATATTTTTGCCACATGCTTCAGATTTTGAATCTCAATACTAATGTTGTTGTAACCAGGTTATTCCCATATCAGGACAACCTAATCATGAAGATACAATAACATTTCCTTTTTTGACTGTCCAAAGTCTTAAAGACAGTAACATGAAGCATTAATGCAAATTTCTTAAAAGATTTTCATCAGTATTTAATGGAATACACACTAAAAATGGTGCTTCCAAGTTAATTTTTTAACTTTGTTTTTAGTGTGGAGAAATACTATATGAGGAGCGGCTTTATGAGAAGGCAAAGTGGGCCTGCATTACTGTGCATGAAAAACAATATGAACAAAGCATCTGCCTTGGGTTTATGAAGCTAATGAGATATATTTGTGAACAAAACTCTACAGGTGAGTAATACTGCCCATACTGTATGCATTGGTCCAAAATAATGTACGCAGATATAATACCACTTCAAATGATCAGCTTCCTTAAGTCAGGTGTTATTTTCAGTCTTTGAAAATATCTGTACCTATTTAAAAGGCAACGGGTGCAAAATTGGCATCCCCATCCATGGTTGGTTCCTGCCTACTCAGACACACTTAGTTAATCTAAAATGTTGGAGATGTAGAAGGAAAACTGAAACACCTTGGTGAAAAACCCATGCAAATGCAGAAATAATTTACATACTCCACTCAGGCCAGTATATTCTCTATTGGCCTCTCTGTTCCACATACTCCTCATATCAACCTTTCACACCAGTGAGGCAGTCTTCCAACCAAGATCTGAAATTACTTCCAGTATTGGAGGTGCCCACTTTTGCTACATTTGAACCAGATTCAAGTCATTCTAGTAGTTCCTTGTTTCCCTGTCCCCATATTTCCCTAAAGGGATAGTACTGTCTCAGCAGATCCCACTTGGACCATGTGCCCTCTCCCGTGACTTGACCTCTCCCTGCTCCCTGTAGTTCCCTTTGATGGCTTGGAAGACTTGTGATCCTTTTACAGCACTCTATAGCCTCTGTCAGACTGTCTATATTTTCCTGTCTCTTTTCTTTAATAAAATGCTGCATGTCTTCAACGCTCAACTACAACACTGAATGTCATTTTCACTAACAGCTTGGCAGAAAGTGAATAACCTAATGCCAGGTATATGCACACTAGGAGGAAACAAAGGATTCAGAACTGACACAACTTCAATAAAGGACTCATTATTGGCCTATTTCCAAGTTTAGTTTTGGCTTCAAACTCTTATTTTTTGTATTTTGTAATTTAGACTTTCTTTACAAGGTACTCCTACATTATTTTTTCACCATGTAAACTCCTAAATGCATAATAATAATAATAATAATAATAATAATATGGAGCACTATTAATCTTTGCTTTCTTTATATGTTACTGATAGCTTCTTTGATGTCTCTAGTTTGAATGGTATACAAATTATACATATTACAGTATGCAGTACATTGTTGAATTCCTGTATGTCTTGTATACTGTATATTAAAGGTCATTTTCAGCTTTCATCATTCACCTATGTTTTTTTTTGGTTTCCTTTACTGTTTTCATAATACAATTTATACTGTTGGGAAAAAGTATCTCCTAGACATAGGTCAGCATTTCTCCAAAGTTTTCTAAAGGGTTCACATAACCACTTTCATGGCCCCTCAAAACAGGCACAATAAATTTTAATTTCTGTTTTATTTCAATTTACAATTATAGTTCAGATTACTTTGCCAAACAGACAAGGACAATATCCATTGATTCATTGTTAATGTCAAATATGTCTACTGTTTGGAAATTGACAATAAATCTTGTGGTAAATAGGACTGTGCAGAATGACAATGCACATCTGAACCTTTTCGCTCTGTAATCTCCAATAACAAGTTGGCTTTTCCCATTATTTTATTTATGCAACTAGGGACATATCTGGGCTTGACTATTCCAATTGTTACCATTGTACGTACAGAAGAGAGTCGGGCAGTGCTCTCACAGGCTGTGACTGTCGCATACTACCTGCCTTTACAATTCCAGGATCAGCCGCCTCAACCAAATGACACTGAAATAATGATTCAGGAGTGGCCCACAACCATAGTTTATAGCAGGTAAGCATAGTTATTCCTTAAGTTCTATAATAACATTTGAAAATGGGTTTAATCACAGTTAATTATGAGAGCTTCTTTGAAAAAATTAGTTAGTACACACTTATAGTATCATCATTATTTGATTGTCAAATATTAATTTTTTAAATGTATTTTCTGGTCTTTGAGTTCATTTTTCTTAAAGTTTACTATCTCAGATCTCTTTTATACAAATGTTTGTTGGATATTTACTTACGGCCAGCTATTCCCAAAACCCCCAACCCCAAACAAACTATCATGCTCGACTCATGGCGGTAGCATTGCAGATGGATTGAGGCTGATCCCGGATGACCTCCCAAACCCGCACTCTGACAATCGTGATCAGTTCACTAAAAAGGAAAAGTATTGACAATCTCATTTTGCAGGACCACTACCCACTTTGACAAACGTAACCCCAGGCTTTGACAATTGCAAAAATTCTCAGAGGGGACTCCAACTGCAGCAAACCCCACCACCACAAAGTGGGTTGAGAACACACTAGGCATGAAAACAACATGATGAAAACCACAAACGTTTTGAGAACCACTGCTTTAGGAATTCCAAATCTGAGGTATAAACACAAGGCATAAGATGTGTACATAACAAACTGAGTGCTATCTTTTACACTGCACTACACACACAATGAAATTTATCTTCTTCATTTATTCAGTGGCAGCTGGGTGTCCTCACCTAAAAAAAAAGTTCAGTACATATAAATGCTAACAAAGGTTGAAGGATGTTGTGCATTTGTCAGACTAAGCCGGGTCTTATCTACCATTGACAATAAAATCCATGGTATGCTGCCAAGGATAATAATATCAAATCCACTTAATCCATTTGAGTGTCACAGCAGTCTTAATCCTTTCCTGGCAGCACTGGGCACAAGGCAGGAGGGCCAAGACAACCTTGAATTGGATTAAGGAGGTATGAGAAGGTTCTTCAAATTCTATTATTGAACAGAACTATCCAAATACTTTTTCTGTATTGTCAGGCATTAATATATTGTTGTTAATCCTTAGTCTACATAAACAACTAAAGAGCTACAATTACATTACAGTACTGAAAATCAAAATTACAATTACAATTAAAGGAACTCCTAGAAGTACAAGTAGAGGGTCTTTTGTATCATACTATTCATGGGTCGCTAACTATAAAAAGGATGAAATGCAAAAATAGAAGTTAGTAAAACTACAAAAAATGGTTGATCAGAGTTCCAGCATACAAAAATATATACTGTATGCACACCATACACCATGATATACAGTATAATGCTTTCAATATCCACCAGTGCTCAGAGCATAATACTACGCACCTTTAGTCCACAATGTAGTCTGTGCATTGCTTACAATATTTTAAGCGCATTTCACAATTAATATTTGTAAGCCCCCAAGTACATTTTGAAGTATGTTTTGTTCCAGGCTGACAATTCCAAGGGGCATGTAGCTGCACAGATACCAAGTAATGCGGGTTCAGAAGCAGTAGTAGTGGATTATGCAAATGAAACATCCTAGAGAGCTCTGGGAGGAGATAGGAGGAGGGGCTGGTAGAAAAAAGTGGAAAGTACGAGAGAGTCCTCTGTCATTTGGCGGAATATGCATGAAGAGCAAGGACCTGTCTTGGGAGAAGTCGGAAAGCTGTTACTACAGTCAGTGTGCAGTTTTGTCAATAGTTAATTGTTTGGAAAAATATTATTTTGAAAAATATGAAGTTATCCATTATTTGTAAATAGCTTGTATTGGTACCAAACTCAAAATTTTTGTATCGATCCAGTACATACTATACATACTAATTGCTGTCTTAAAAAATATTTTAAAAGACACATTTGAAAAATAACTGTGTACATTTTGAAGTTTGTTTATTTCGTTCTATTTTGCATTATACTTTAGGACCTTCAGAGGCACAACCAACGAACAGTCCATCCTGCATGAAATCAACATGTTAGCAGAGGCACTAGACTTCTCAGAAATCTGCCTTGAGGACTCATTTATCGTGGCAGGATACACAAATCCTGCTGCCAGAAGCAGGCACAACGAGATCTGGTTTCTGCGCAGAGTATGATATGCCAGACTGTCTACACTAACACAACTTTAATTCAGCCATTACTTGCGACTGAAGCCAGAAGATTGAAATCAAAATCAATCAAGTAAAAGTCTGATAATTTTACATCACGGGCAACATATTATTAAAAAAAAAAAGAAATGTGACAATCAGGCTTTAATCTGTAGATATGCCATCAGCCACAATTGCCTCAGTGAAACTTAATACTCATTAACAGATTACTTTTTCCATCATATGTATTACTGCCATTGCTTTGATCAGTTTGAATTCTGAGTTACTAAAATGTTGATAAATGTTCACTGGTAACATTTTTAATTATGAACGAGTCTTTTTAATGTCTGTGTATTATAAACGTCATGTTATCACAAGATGTGAGTAAAGTCTCTGAAAACAAAATTACATCAAAACGCTTATGTTGATCTACATTGTTATAATCAAGAGCTGTATGTAAGTTATGAGTGGTGCTGTAGTCTTAGTTTTCTATATTTGAACTATATGTAAATGGTTGTGTGTAAGTAATTCAACTTTCTAGAATGTCAGGATATCTTTTTTACAGACTTGTTTTCATCAACCTGAAAATTTATAACATTTTTTTTTTCCCAGGGGTCTATTCTCAGGTATTTTATTTTTTGTCTTTTGTGTACTTATACTTGCCTGCCAACTCCTGGCTTTCCCTTTTTATGTATTCATTATTATCATGCTCTAGCTTAAGATAAAGGCTTACAATCTTTATTTATTACATGGTTAATACAATGCTCTGTTCTTCCTACAATGTTTAGATTTAAACATCGTTGTCTTTGGCAATGTACCAAATCAAAAATTGAAGCATTTGAGCATTCTACATTTCTGATGTCTATTTACAGCATGTCAATAGAGTGCGCATTTTATTTTGTAACCAGCGATGTACTAAAAGAGGTTGCATGTCTATGAATGACATTACATAAACTTGCATACTGAATGTTTTACATCCAGATCACAAGTGTGTCATTCCATTGTTTTCATATTTATTCAGCTGTTGACTGACATGATAAATGAATTTACCATTGTACAAATTGTAAACCAGCAGTGGAGATTATAAAAGTAACAATTTGATTTACAACACAACACCCAAGCCAACAGACAACACCATCAGTGTAAGCAGAAGCTCTTCATTAGATCAACTCTGGGGTGTTGCTGAGATCACTGAAGATTGAAATCCTTCAAAAGACATCTGGAAGAACAGAATGCATTAAATGGAGTCAAAATACTCATTTAATATATCAATATCTAACCATTACGACTACTTATCGTAACACTAAAACTAGTTTAAATTTTGTGAGGAGCCTACCAAAGCAGTGTCATGCACAAGGCAGGATAAAAAATAAATACAAAATTGATAAAATAAGGATGTTCCATTTCTGTTTTGAAGAAGGCATTTTTTGTTTTGAATAAGAATAGCGATAATGAAGGGGAATACCATACTATGGGTAATTTAATCTTCAAAAACATTAAAAGTACCATTTTTCATGGTAGATAAAAATGCCAGCCTTATAGAAGCATTAATCAAAAGGTTTTTGTAAGCCACTTGAGTGCCGTTGCATTGACATATGGTCCAAAACAATTTGGCAGAGTATAGTCTATACTTGACGCAGCTTAAATGGTGAGATAGACATCTGATGCATGCTTAGAACTAGTTACCATAAAAATCCTACATTAAATAATTACTCTTAGGTGGCACGTGGTGGGGCAGAGTCTTACACAAGTAACTAAGTGCCTAAAAATTATCCTATATCCACAAAGACTACTTTAAGCCACACTTTTAACATGAAGAAATTTGGTTTGCACATCAGGCTACACAGCATGACTGACTTAACTCCCAAGGTAGTTAAAAACAATGACTTTGGTTATCAAAGTAATGATTACAACAAATATTAAAGCAGAATTAAAGGCATATGCACATAGCTCAGAGCAACTCAGCTGCTTGACTGTATGTGTGAAATTCAATATTATGTGTCCTCACAAACACTGTAGGCAGATAAAAATCAAAAACAAAAAAAGTGTCAGAAGCACGAAGTTTAAAAAACAAGCAAAAGACTGTAAAAGGCAAAAAAAGTTCTTGATTTTGTTTGTTTTTCCTTTTTTAATTTTCTGGTGTTTCACCAGTGCTGTTGGGGGTGGGGGGCTTGTTTGGGTAACAACTTGAAATGTTTCCATTCTTTTATTGTGTGTAAAACAAGCATTTTGTTCCGTTTTAAACAGGATTGCTTACCAACTTTTCACCCCTATGGGATCTGTGCTCGCAGGGTCTTGTTTGTCATTCTTAACACATTTGTTGTCATGTCGGTCATGTCACCATAATAGTAGTGTGTATGCCACTAAGATAACATATAAGAATTTTCTGCCCAACAATCAAAAGCACATTTCAGCACTGGGAGCAATAGAAATTAAATTTTTCTTATACAGAAAAATATATACAGTATACCGGTCATTTACTTTTGCATCCCTACCTTTTTGAATTTTTATGGTTTTAGTAAAACATACATCATAATTTAGATGCATCTACTCCATGTGCATATTCTGCAAATGATTAGCTACTGATTTACACAAGTCATCCAAGAAATATTCTGCATGATAATACTGAAAAAGCTGCTACCAATTGATAGGCTAAAAGCACATAAAGGAACGCTTTGTATATTTTTGTAGCTGTGCACATTTGGCTCAATGCATTCAGCTATCAAAAATGGCCAGTGGAAGAGCGACACTAAGAAAGACTATACAGACAGCTTTTTAGGAGTATATGGTCTATCATCCATCCATCCTCTTCCGCTTATCCAAGGTCGGGTCGCGGGGGTAGCAGCTTAAGTAGAGAAGCCCAGACTTCCCTCTCCCCGGCCACTTCTTCCAGCTGTTCCGGGAGAATCCCAAGGCGTTCCCAGGCCTATCAAGTATGTCTATCTATCTATCTATCTATCAAGTATACTAAATTCATTAATTGTTGTTACCGATTGTAAATTTGGCTTTAGTGATTGGCTAACACACATGTTCAGACTCCTCTGTTGTAATTTTTTTCATTTTTTTTTTTAGTTACACAAGGCCTGAATCTATCACAATGACACAAATAAACAATATATTATTTAAACTTGGGTAAACATCTATAGGAGTGAAGAATTCACAGTAGCATTATACACTTGAGTTCACTGTATGTTGCTCAACAATCCAATTCAGAAATAATTTTAGAAATCATTTTAATTACTAACTGCTATTATAATGTATGTTACTGGGTTACAATCAATGTTGGATAAGTTCTATAGTTTGGACAAAAGCACCCCTTTAAATTTCATGTTGCATGCTCATTAGATGGCTTTGCAAAGATCATATAGCATTAAATTTTAAACACCACCTACCATAAAAAAAAAAAAATCAGTGCATAATTTGAAACAATACTGGTCAACAAAGTCATTTGCAATTGCCACTTTGTCCAGGGCAAAACAGTACAACTACTATTATAAATATACAGTATTTGTAATGGGGCTGTTTCACAGGCCATACAGTGGGATAATTGTTAGTACCGCTACATCACTTGTTTGGGTAATATTGACGCAAGGCTTTGGAAAAATGTTTAATATCCGCTAGGTATAAAAACAGTTCTGCCTTCTCTCTTCACAGCTGTTTTTCATAATTTTTATCGCACAAGAACATTTTTTTCATTACATCTGTTTTCATGAAAGAAAATGATCAGAGGTCTACATTCAGGGCTTCCACTGTTAACTTGCAAAATAATAAATACAATAAACTAATATGAGGAGGGGAGGCACAGTAGTAGACTTAATGTTTGCTGATTCACAGCACCACTAGCCCGAGTTTTAATCCTGGATCACTTACTGTCTGTGTGGAGTTTGTAGCCTCAGTTTGGCCCAATATGAGTGGGTATGGTGATGCATAAAACTGTGATATGCACTAGACTGACCAAAGTTGCTTACTGCTTTGCACCTCATGCAGAATTTAGCTAAGTATTATTCTGCATTGACACATGCAGTTTCAAAAATAAGTCAGTGGAGCAATGATGTATACTATCCTTTTCCAGCTTACTGTCAATAACAGGCAGACGTAGGGTTTCTCTTTTTTTTTTTTATTAATTTTATTACACTCCATACAAAGCAATCAAGTTTTTACAAAAAGAAAAATAGAGTTAAGAACAGATCGATCCCACCCTTGAGAGAGAGAGCAAGCCAAACGGCATAAAAATTTTACAGCTTTTAAACATACCTAAATTAATAAATTCTCTATGCTTCATGAACTTATTTTAAAATATTACTGATTAGATCCTGCCATGTTTTGAAAAACGTCTGTACGGATCCTCTAACTGAGTATTTGATTTTTTCCAATTTCAAATAATATAACACATCAGTTTCCCACTGACTTAAAAGAGGAGAGTTTGGATTCTTCCAGTTTATCAGAATAAGTCTGCGTGCCAAAGTGTAGTGAATGCAATCACAATTAGTTTGTCTTTCTCCACTTTAAGCCCTCTGGAAGAACTCCAAACACAGCTGTTAATGGGTTAGGAGGGATTGTGAGTCCAAGGCTGTCTGAGAGGGAATTAAAAATTTTTGTCCAGAATAATGTTAATTTGGTGCAGGCCCAGAACATGTGACCCAGTGAGGCTGGACTTTTGCAGCGTTCACAGGTTGGATCATGCCCTGGAAACATTTTGAGAGTTTTAGTCGAGACAGATGTGCTCGATATATAATTTTAGTTGTATAATTGTATGCTTTGCATATGGAGCTCGAGTGAATTCTCTGCATTGCTACTTTCCACTCCTTTTCTGATATATTAATTGAGAGATCTTTTTCCCAGTGTCCTCTTGGATCTTTGAAAGGGAGGGATTGTAAAATGATTTTATATATTGTAGAGATGGAGTCTAAGTCCTTGAGATTGAGCAATATTTTTTCCAGCATGGATGAGGGTGCAAGATGAGGAAAATCTGGAAGGTTCTGTTTAACAAAGTTCCTGATTTGAAGATAGTGAAAGAAATGTGTAGCTGGAATGTTAAATTTGGAATGTAATTGTTCATAGGATGCAAAGACGTTGTCTATATAAAGATCTCTAAGCAAGTTAATTCCAAATTTTTCCAGATATTAAAACTGCATATGTTTGTGAAGGTTGAAAGAGGTGGTTCTCTTGCAGAGGTGCCACAGATAGAAGCTTCTCCGTCTTAAAATGCTTTCTACATTGGTTCCAGATTCTAAGTGAGTGGAGCACAATTGGGTTATTTGTATATTGCCGATAGCGTGTGTTTATTGGAGCATAGCAGGAATACAAAGAAGTACTGCAGGATTTTACTTCTATTGCGGTCCAAGCCTGTGTATGTTCTTCTATTTGTGTCCAGGTTCTTATCGCCTGTATATTTGCTGCCCAGTAATAAAACTGGAAGTTAGGTAGAGCCATGCCACCTTCTGCCTTTTGTCTTTGTAGGGTCGCTCTTTTGATGCGTGGATGTTTTGAATTCCAAATAAATGAGGTTATTGTTGAATCTAATTGCCTAAAGAATGATTTATTAATGTATATTGGGATGTTTTGAAATAAAAAGGAGTTTAGGAAGAATATTCATCTTAACAGTGTTAATTCTTCCAGCTAGTGTGAGATGAAGGGTTGACCATCTATGCAAGTCTTGTTTAATTTTTTCCATGCAGACGCTAAATTTTGTTGATAAAGAGCTTTATGTTTACTTGTGATGTTTACTCCGAGGTATTTAAACTGTTCTGAAATGATAAAAGGTAGGGTGTCTAATCTAATATTATATGCTTGAGAATTCACTGGAAAGAGTACACTTTTATTCAGATTAATTCTGAGACCAGAGATCTTTTGAAATTCTGTGAGTGCTGCTAAGACTGCAGGCACAGAATTTTCTGGGTCTGATATATACAGTACCATGTCATCTGCATATAATGAGATTTTCTGTTCCAGTCCTTCTCTGCTAATCCCCTTTATCTGATCAGTATTTCGACAATGTATTGCCAGTGGTTCAATGGCAATCGCAAACAGCAGCGGTGACAAGGGGCATCCTTGTCTAGTGCCACGTTCTAGTTTAAAGTAGTCTGAGCAAATGTTATTGATGCAAACTGAAGCTTCTGGGTTAGTATACAGTAATTTAATCCATGCACAAATGTTTGGGCCAAACCCAAACTTCTCCAATATAGTAAAAAGGTATTTCCATTCAATCATGTCGAATGCTTTCTCTTTTAAGTGGTCATACCGCGATGTCTTTAACTTACGTGAAAAAGAGCAGCAATGACCTGCAAGAGCACAGTGGACTTGAAGAGTCTGTTGTCACTGACCCCTAACACTAAGTAGGCATATTTCTGGTGTCTCTACTGTCTCTTGAAACATTACAGCAAAGTTATGCACAATGATATTCAAGGTGGCAGTCTACCTCTTCAAAGCAAGGGAAAAAAAATCTGTTTAAAGCAAAAATGTGGTCAAAACATTTTGGGGGCTACATGAACCAATAAGTTTCAGGTAGCACTGAATACTACACACCTCAAGTGGTTTACTTTACCCATTTCAAGACGGTTGGAACCAGATATTCAGGAGTGAAATTGTTTAATCATTCGCCTAAAATTCAATCTTCACTATTACTGTAGTACAATATTAATAATAATAAAAACCAAACCAAAATTCTGTGGACGTGAAGTGCATGGTACATATCATACTGCTTTACCATGATACACTATCATTCTTAAAATTTGTAATATTGAAGAAGAGGGATAAATATTTCTTCTAATTTATTAAATGGTTTAAAATAAACCATTAGTTCAAGTTTCAAGCACATTATTGTCATTGTGTAACACAATGAAATTACTTTTTGTGACAGCCCCAAGGTGCATTTAAAGAAAAGTCAAATAATTCCAAATGTGTCATATACAGTGTTAAGTGATCAAGTAACCAGAGCAAATTATTATTGCTCAAAGTACAGCAGCATAAATTGTTATTGCACCCGTTAATGAATAGTACATTAGATATTCTATATTGTATTACATTAGTACATTACACATTACCAATATAGCTTATTGCACATGTTCAATTAAAAATGATCTCAGACTGAGGAGATTCAGAGTTCAGAAAGTTTATGGCAGATGGGGAAAAGCTATTTTTTAGTCTGTTTGTGCGCACACGGATTGACCTGAAGCATCTTCCTGACGAGAGGAGCTCAAACAAAGAATTTCCAGGATGAGTTTTGTCCTTGAGAATGTTTTTGGCCCTTCTCACACAGCGATTACTTCTCCATCGTGCTCATATTTTACATGTGTCTCTCATGGGAAAGCCAGTACAGTATACAGGAGCTCCCACACCCATTTTAAATGTTTTTCCAAAACCAAATAAAACATTGTATAATTAAATATCCACTAGTGTATTCCAGTAAACTTTACAATTCTCTCTTACTTCATAAAAATGTACAGCCTCAAAGTACTGATACAGGGACAAAAGTGGGGGAACCAATCTTTACAATAGGACCTAAATACATTCCAAAAAACAAAGGTTCATTTCTTTCTGCTGATCTAATTATATGTAATTAAAACTGCTACTTTTCTGTGCTTCTAACTATCAAAACAATGCATTTAATGGTTATTGTTTAACCTTTATAGGCAAACATCAGAAATGACTGCAGGTATGATAATCAATGCAGTTAAAGTGCAACTGTCACAGCAGCAAGAAAGCCCATGGACAGACTATGCAAATCTTATCTGAGCACGTACTACACAAAAAAATAATTGAGAAGATAAAATATAAGAAGTATCCATGTTACCATCGCTGAATACTCCAACATCCAAATCATCCAGTATGACTCTGTAGATCATATTTGCCATAAATGTTAGTAAAGCAGAATGTTTTGCTTTGTGCCCTTCTTTTGGCAGTGTTATCAGAATTAAGATCCAGTCATTTTACCAGAAGCATAACAAAGCCCTCAGAAAACCAATTTATATTTCAGCAACAAAAAAAGTCTCCTTAATATGTTATACACTAAAGAACAATAGCACCACTATTTTATATTTTGTTAGTGCAAATGTATTTAAAACTTTTTACGTCAAGCCCTATACATACTGCACACTACTATATTATTATTAGATGTCATAATTAGAAAAGCTATATTTAAACACAAATATAAAAGCTACAGCAAAAGATTAAATAAATTATTTTTTTTTTACAAATTTTCACAAACGTTTTGTCTATGCTACATCTTGTATATTGAAATTCAATATTCAAAGCAGTATAGTCATTTTCTAGGTGACTTAATCAAAAAAAAAAATATTCAAGTTAATTCATTGATTCAGTATAACAAATAATTTGCACTAACCTGCAGATATTTAGCCTGGTGGGCTTTAAGCTCGTCTCCTAAAGGCACCACAATTTTCTCAACACAGCGTTGGTGAGAATATGCCTGGATGTCTGGACATTCCTCTGAACGCAATTCAATTCGAGAAATTAGTAGATTTGATATTACTTGCTGGATAGACTGCCAGAGAAAACAAACGAGGAACATTTAAGTTATAATTTCAAATAGACTACATTCGATAATTTAAAGAATAAATCAAATTCCTTCAGCATCTTTCACTGAAATTGAATAGCAAATGTATATGTGAATGTATTTTTATGTTTTATAGTATATAGTATATGAGGTCACTGGAAAGGTGTGCGTGGCACTCCCAATATTTCTGCAAAAGGACAAAGGTCCAAGTCTTTAGAGTCCTGGTGCTCCCTGCTTTGCTGTATAATTACGAGACATGGACACTATCCAGTGACCCGAGATGAAAGCTGGAGTTCATTAGGTACTGTGTCTCTTTGAAGAGTCCTTGGGTATCGCTGGTTTGACTTTGTGTCAAACGAACAGTTGATAATGGAGTCCCAAATGAGACACATTACCTGCATTGTGAGGGAGCGTCAGATATGGTACTATGGCCATGTGGTGCAATTCCCAGGGGGTGATCCGGCTTGCAGGATCCGCATCGCGGAAGACCCTAGTGGTTGGACCAGGCCAAGGGGACGTCCTCATAACATCTGGCTTCAACAGATAGATGGTCATTTCTGGATGGTGGGGCTGTACTGCGTGTCTGCCTAGGGGGTTGCCAACCAGTACCACAAGCTATTTTGTCAAGTGGTGGGTGCGGCAACACACTGTATTAGTGCAAGCTCCACAAACTGACCTGATAGTATGTATTTTAGATTTCCTTCTTTGAGTGTGGTTTCAAGGTTCCCCTGCCAAGTTCAATACATTCAGCAAAATAAAAATATACAGAAAGCTTACATTCAGAGTTGATAGTTACCTAAATGCCTACTACAAGTGCTTTAATAACGTTATGCCTAGTGAGCTGCTATAAATACACTTTATATGTAAAACAGATGTAATATGGGTCATGTTCCTCATTTCTAAAATGCAAACTTAACATAAAAACGATTTAATACATTTCACAGAGTTCAAGGAATACTCTTATTAAAACACCCCTTAAACTTCATCCACTACTTCGTATACTGGTGATGTGACAGCGTACTGTAACTCAAAATGTTAATGCGCACAGTAACACACCAATATTCAAACTGTACACTCATAACATGTTTAATGTTCATATAGAATACACACATTCTGTACATGCCTTTGAAATAAACACTCAACACAATAAACTAGTACTGTTGATCTTCTAATTCTAACTACATTTGCAAGAGGTAAGGAGTTATGACGTGCATGATATTTTAAATGAAACAAGTAAACAAAAGCACACAGGCATCTACAGCACTTACTTTAGTATCACTGCCAGGAGTTGCACTCAAAGCCAAAATGCGAAACTGCAGTGTGCAGTTAGTCAGCTCCTTGACAACCTTAATAAATAAAAATATAAAAAACAGCATTGAAGAGGTAAGCAAATTAACTTTTATCTTTTTATTTTGTGGCACTTACAGGCCTGAATATATTTTACCATTTTTACAACACTACATAAAGTATGTCAAAATAGCATGATAAATTCCAAAAGTAAGTGTTAACTGTGGAATAATCCCTGAATGAAAATCCAAGCATACTTGGGCTGCTTAAAACTGGCTGATTTATAAGTAATATTTGTTTATTCGCTCACTTATTAAAGTAATACATTTTGATTGGTTGTTGCAGGTTTAAAAGAATGATGCATTACATTCTTGATATTAGATTGGTCCAAAGAAAGGTGTGGTCATATGAAAAAGTTTGGGAACCCCTCTCGGCCTGCATAATAATTTACTAAACTTTCAACAAAACAGAGAACAGTAGTATGTCTTTCATTTCCTAGGGTAATGGGATGTTTTCCGAACAAAGATTTTTAGTGAAGCAGTATTTAGTTGTGTGAAATTAAATCAAATGTGAAAAACTTGTAATTTTGCTGATCTGAATGCATGTAACTGCTCAATACTGATTACTTGCAACACCAACTTGGTTGGATTAGCTCATTAAGCTAAGTCTAAGTCCATCTAAGTCCAATCATGAGAAAAGGTATTTAAGGTAGTCAGTTGCAAGTTCTGCTTCCTTTTGACTCTCCTCTGAAGAGTATCAGCATGGGATCCTCAAAGCAACTCTCAAAAGATCTGAAAACAAAGATTGTTCAGTATCATGGTTTAGGGGAAGGCTAGAAAAAGCTCTCTCAGAAGTTTAAACTGTCAGTTTCAACTGTAAGGAATGGAATCAGGAAATGGAAGGCCACAATAACAGTTGCTGTTAAACCCAGGTCTGGCAGGCCAAGAAAAATACAGGAGCAACATATGCACAGGATTGTGAAAATGGTTACAGACAACCCACAGATCACCTCCAAAGACCAGCAAGAACATCTTGCTGCAGATGGTGTATCTATACATCATTCTACAATTCAGCGCAATTTGCACCAAGAACATCTGTATGGCAGGGTGATGAGAAAGAAGCCCTTTCTGCACTCACGCCACAAACAGAGTCACTTGTTGTATGCAAATGCTCATTTAGACAAGCCAGATTCATTTTGGAACAAAGTGCTTTGGACTGATGAGACAAAAATGTTATTTGGTCATAACAAAAACAGCTTTCCATGGCGGAAGAACAACACCGCATTCCAAGAAAAACACCTGCTAAAATTTGGTGGAGGTTCCATCATGCTGTGGGGGCTCTGTGGATAGTTCAAGGACTGGGGCCCTTGTTAAAGTCTAGGGTTAGATGAATTCAACCCAATATCAACAAATTCTTCAGGATAATGTTCAAGCATCAGTCACAAAGTTTAAGTTACACAGGGGTTGGATATTCCAACAAGATAATGACCCAAAACACAGTTCAAAACCTACAAAGGCATTCATGCAGAGGGAGAAGTACAATGTTCTGGAATGGCCGTCACGGTCCCCTGACTTGAATATCATCAACATATTATGGGATGATTTGAAGCAGGCCATGCTCGGTAGCCGTCAAATTTAAGTGAACTGGAGAGATTCTGTATGAAAGAAAGGACAAAAATACCTCCATCCAGAATCCAGACACTCATCAAAGGCAATAGGAGGCGTCTAGAGGCTGTTATATTTGCAAAAAGAGGCTCAACTAAGTATTGATGTAATATCCCTGTTGGAGTGCCCAAAGTTATGCACCTGTCTAATTTTGTTATGATGCATATTGCATATTTTCTGTTAATGCAATAAACTTAATGTCACTGCTGAAATACTACTGCTTCCATAAGGCATGTCATATATTAAAAGGAAGTTGCTACTTTGAAAGCTCAGCCAATGATAAACAAAAATCCAAAGAATTAAGAGGGGTTCCCAAACTTTTTCATATGACTGTGTGTGTGTATATTATATAAACTCACCTAAAGGATTATTAGGAACACCTGTTCAATTTCTCATTAATGCAATTATCTAATCAACCAATCACATGGCAGTTGCTTCAATGCATTTAGGGGTGTGGTCCTGATCAAGACAATCTCCTGAACTCCAAACTGAATGTCAGAATGGGAAAGAAAGGTGATTTAAGCAATTTTGAGCGTGGCATGGTTGTTGGTGCCAGACGGGCCGGTCTGAGTATTTCACAATCTGCTCAGTTACTGGGATTTTCACGCACAACCATTTCTAGGGTTTACAAAGAATGGTGTGAAAAGGGAAAAACATCCAGTATGCGGCAGTCCTGTGGGCGAAAATGCCTTGTTGATGCTAGAGGTCAGAGGAGAATGGGCCGACTGATTCAAGCTGATAGAAGAGCAACTTTGACTGAAATAACCACTCGTTACAACCGAGGTATGCAGCAAAGCATGTGTGAAGCCACAACACGCACAACCTTGAAGCGGATGGGCTACAACAGCAGAAGACCCCACCGGGTACCACTCATCTCCACTACAAATAGGAAAAAGAGGCTACAATTTGCACGAGCTCACCAAAATTGGACAGTTGAAGACTGGAAAAATGTTGCCTGGTCTGATGAGTCTCGATTTCTGTTGAGACATTCAAATGGTAGAGTCAGAATTTGGCGTAAACAGAATGAGAACATGGATCCATCATGCCTTGTTACCACTGTGCAGGCTGGTGGTGGTGGTGTAATGGTGTGGGGGATGTTTTCTTGGCACACTTTAGGCCCCTTAGTGCCAATTGGGCATTGTTTAAATGCCACGGACTACCTGAGCATTGTTTCTGACCATGTCCATCCCTTCATGACCGCCATGTACCCATCCTCTGATGGCTACTTCCAGCAGGATAATGCACCATGTCACAAAGCCCGAATCATTTCAAATTGGTTTCTTGAACATGACAGTGAGTTCACTGTACTAAAATGGCCCCCACAGTCACCAGATCTCAACCCAATAGAGCATCTTTGGGATGTGGTGGAACGGGAGCTTCGTGCCCTGGATGTGCATCCCACAAATCTCCATCAACTGCAAGATGCTATCCTATCAATATGGGCCAACATTTCTAAAGAATGCTTTCAGCACCTTGTTGAATCAATGCCACGTAGAATTAAGGCAGTTCTGAAGGCGAAAGGGGGTCAAACACCGTATTAGTATGGTGTTCCTAATAATCCTTTAGGCGAGTGTACTGTAAATATAATATAAATATAAACAAGTTATCTCTCTTTTACCTTTAGGAGACACCACTGCAGGTTAATGGAAAGAGTTATAAATCAAGCTGCCTTATATACAGTAGTTTCAATATAACCTAAATGTTTTTTATGTGTTTTTCGTGCCGGTCCCAAGCCCAGATGAATGAGAAGGGTTACATCAGGAAGGCCATCCGGGTAATTTTTTGCCAAATCAATATGCAGCTCCGCTGTGGCAATCCCTAATGGGAGCAGCTAAAAAAAGAAGATGAAGATTTGTAAATGTTACCTGGCAGTAGGCATGGTTGCCTAAAGCCTTATGAGCCTCATCAATGACGAGGCACTTGACTTGAGTGGCTGGACATGCCTCCCTTGACATGTCATTTACCATCACTTGAGGTGTTAAGAAGAACACACGACGAGAGCGCCAAATCTGTCTACGGTCCGCAGCTTGTGTACTACCTGTGTGAAAAATAAAAGATCAGGTTTCAAAAATATATCAAATACATTTCTTTGATAAAAGGTATTTTTTTCCTTTTCTGGACTGTGTGAACTTTGTTTTTATATCAAAAACATTTTTTAACAAGCCATTCAACTATGGGTGCCTTTCTCTTAGGTTGTTGTCAGGCTTCAACTGGCTAAAGTTGCACACAAGAAACAAAAGCAACTTAAAGCTCTTGGATTCTACTGCAGAAATTCCCCCACTGGGGGACGTTTTATTCTATGGTTGCATACAGCCGTCCTTTAACATCTCTTAACAGTAAATAACTCAACTCACGTGGTGCCATAATGATTATTCATCATTGCTTCCATATTCATCACTTCTTTCTATTTCTGAAACTCCAGAATTGGGTGAGAAATGGACTTCTAGATGGTTTGGGAGCAACTAGTGGATAGATAGGGATGGATGTTTAGGTGAGGTGTAACTGGGTACAGACATGGCTCAGTAAAGAAATAACTGAATTTGCTTCATGGACAACAATGATTAATGCTTAATCTAAAATTTGTAAAGTGAAAAAAATTAAACCAAGAACACATCACAGAACACCCTATATAGTTCCAATTAAGTTGTATAACAAGTGTACAATGCCATAAATTGGGGCGCTACAATATTATTTAAAATAGGTCGCCAACAAGGTATAAAAACCAAGGCATAAAACAGCAGTCCAAACAACAGACTGGCAACACTATGCATGTGCATATGAGGTTTTAGTGCTGAATTGTTTATTATAGCTTTATTAAAACATCTGCCCTACTATAGCCTCCAAAACCATCATTTCATACTCTAAATGCATTGATTTTCATTAGGCTAGCCTCCAGAATTCCATCTGTTCCTCAAGTAATAACTTACATTAAAATACTTCTTTGCTGGTATTATGTGGTTGTAATAAGGAAAAAGATATTAAATATCATTTAAAACATCTGCTGATCTAGAATTACACTGCAAAATTAATAGCTCACTTGCAGTTATTCTGTCCAGATTGTAGTGGATGATTCCTTTGTTAATATTAAATATTTGCTAATACTTTAATAAACACTTAATCAGAGATTATCAAAGTCTATGTTTAAAGAATATATTGCTATTCATTTCTAAATCAAAACTGAAAGCTAGAAAGGACAGATTTGAATTGCTAACAAATGCACAATCCAAAAATCTGCTGCATGTGGCATTCTTTTTAAATGTGTTGCCTTTGTGGGAATCTCCATCATTTTAAAAGAAACTAACCGCTCACTTTTTGCCTCAACACGTTGCCTGAGGAATGTTAATTCAAGTGATCAAACACCACCTGCATGTATCTATCATAGATAGATAGATAAGATTCTGTACAGGGTATACCTTAACCTCCAGCCACAATGCCAGCTTCCTGGATTAAAACTTCACGTTGATTCCTGGCTAGGATCCTGCTGTGCGGAGTTGACACAGTGCTTACACAAGCTGTGCATCCTCACTGTTCAAAGCACACCCACTTAGTCTAGTCTAAGGACATGTGATGGAATGTATGTGGTGATGAGCTAGGGTCCTACTCATCATTTAATCAAACCCTAAGTATAATGCTGCTGGAAACGTTTTGGCACCCAGTAATCAGGAGAAGTAAAAAGCAGTCCAATATCCAGCATTCAGGTTTTAACCTACTTCATTCCTATTTGTCATTGTTTAGCCTTTACAAGATAAATTAAAGCCCTGTGGAGCAGTCTGAAATTGGTGGGAAGAGATGCACAGACTCTTTTGTCACCGAGTCCAGTTAGCTACGACTGATAAAGGATTGAGAGCACTGAACTTTCTTGATAATGATAAAGCAGTCAGCTGGCTAACAGTAGTAACACACCATGCATTTACAAAATCGATCACGTATGCTGTTATACATGGGAGTGATTGAATGTGGATTTCTGTAACATATCATGTGATCTCACTAATGGTCCCAATTCAACCAGTTGACTCAAACAATTAAAGAAGCCAACAGTTTGCAAGAGGTTCTGGTTATGAAGGGCGTGAGGTTTTCTCCTAACACAACTCTTGTCTCATCAGCCAAAATGTTCAAATTTTGACTCCCATATTTACAATGCTGTTTCAGAACAGTCATGGCACCCAAGAGTGACAGCATATTGCTTTGTAAAAATTTCACTATACTCTGTACATGTGATAGAAATGACCTGGGGCCTCGTGAATAATGCCGTGCGCAAAACTCACACTATAACATGACATAAGCACAAAAGACGAAATGTGCTTACACACAGAAAAATCCAGATGCATAAATCTGTGCGTTTGCCAACTTCCACGTTCTTCCGCTACATAAATCCCGGTCAGCATGAAAAGTAACGCTCGTGCACGCGCCTGCTGTCCCGCCCCAACTCCTTCCAGAATTATGCCTCTTTGAATATGCAAATCAATATAAATAGCCCTTAAGCTCAGCATTCTGTGAAAAGACAATGGGAAAAGCAAGAGGGAAAATGGAAGAATTTCAGCGAATACCAAGTGGAGGCAAAGAAAAAACGTACTATTTGTTGGTTTAAACTGTGGTATAAACAACAAAAGGAAGTTGATCGAGTGACATAGCATGTTGGAGAAACTCGAAAGCTCAAGTTCACAAAGTCACACAGTGCCCAAAATAAAAAAAAGAAGCTGTCAGATATCAAAGTCGCAGTGAAAAGGCGAGTCATAGCTCACCATCTGAATGTCATATGAAAGCTTATGAGGGCACAGAGGAAAAAAAAAAAGCACACAGTGGGGGAAAAAGCACGAAATGTCAACTTCAATCTCGAAATTTCCACTTTTATCAGAGCATCATAAACTTCATCTTAAAATCATTTAATTAACTAGTTTCTCAAATCACATCGTAATTAAAGTAGCACGTTAAATGCTTTGTTTTGTATTTGATCTTCTATGTGCTCTGTGTGTGTGAATCACTACTTGCTTCTTAAACCGGCGACCTTCGATGAAATAATTTATTGCAGCAGTACTCGGGGCGGCTCTAGGCTCGTGGCGGCCCTGGGCAGAGAAAGAATCGATGGCCCCTTCGCCCACCAATGTCAATATGGTATCTTATGCACAGCGGATGGCCACGTCCGTTGCAGACACTGCATAGCCACCTCGTGCTCATGACACAAGCGTTTAACTTTTGCCAAAATTTGCAGCTGCGTTTTTAGTTGTGTTGTTATTTCCTCTTTCGGTTTTATATTCAATATATATTGGCGTGGTGGCCCCTGGGATTTGGCAGCCCTGTGCAGGTGTACAGTTTGCACATGCCGAAGGCTGTCCCTGCAGTACTGTCTCTTTCAATTGTACTAACCTCCAATTCCTGTCCTTGCTTTTCTTTCTCCAAGTAACCGATCGCCACACAATCAGCTCTGTAATGGACGTTAAGCCATCTGTAAGCTTATAATGCCGATTCTTCAGAACTTTTAAGGAACATTGAAATATCTTTGTAGTACATGTTTAATTATTCTATCCTTCACGCCAGTCCCAGTGAAGCATACAGTGTGAGGCAGGAACAATCATGAGCGCAGCGCCAGATCCTTGCTAGCGCGGCAACACCGTGTCCTTTAATTATTAACAATATAGATTATTTAAATGAAGTTAAAGTTTTATCTGTATAATAAAAACATATTTTGCTGCATTTCATCTTAAAAATGATACTGTCATCATATGTAAATACGAGCTTTATAAAGTGGCTCAGGTTTCGCAATATTATAACTGTAGTGCAAGTTTACAGTGAGGTTACTGTACTAATAAGTACTAACAGTTCTACAAGAAGCAGTTGATGGACTGATTGAGTGCGTTTAGAGCTCTTGGGATGGAACTCTTTCTGAACCGCGAGGTCTACAGGAAAGGTTTGAAGCATTTGCGATGTGAGAGTAGTTCAAATAGGAAGCATGGCTGAGGCAGTGTGTGCTTGATGCTGTATACCGAGAATTCTCTTTCTGATTAGCTGCTGTAGAGCTGTGATTCCACACTCAGATACAGCGATATAAATACCCCGAGTGGTGCAGTGAGAGTAATATGGAAAAAGATGATCTGCTGTGGCAACCACTAACAGGAGCAGCTGAAGGAAGAAGAAGGTGCAGTTAGAGTAACAATGCTAAATCAGTTATAGTATTTAGAATAGTTTGACCATTCCGTGGACCATTATATTGTTACTGGTTAATTACAATCAGATGCATTAAACTAATAAACAATATGCGGTTAATTTCAGTGTACTGTATTTATAAAGCTGCGTCAGGAAAAGAAAGGATAACCACACAGGAACAGTAGCACTGCTTTGACGCTGGGTGCCACCAGTCTGCAAAACCGAGTGGAGAACTTGCGTACGACAAGACATGAGGTACCGTGGAAAAGTGCGTGGCTGTACGCCAAGTTTAGGTTTTATACATCGCGATTTGAACGTGGAAACGTTCTTACGCAACATTTCTGTGTGTACGCACCGTTTATACATGAGGCCCCTGATGAACCTATGAACTGTCAATGATAGCACAAGGGCATTTTAACACACCTGAGGAAACCTCAACTGGTGTTATTACTTCGCGATGGGGACAGCCTTGCTAGTCTGCCAGGGATACAAGTTTTGTCCATTGTTTTTAGCTTTTTCTGAATTCATAGAAAATATTATCTGTCTTGCTGTTGAAGAGATGTTCTGCAAAAATGGTCTCTGCCAAGAAAATATGTCTGTAGAATAGGGGAACTCAATAGCTTTGCTAATTATTATTTTTTACCCTTTGCAGGATGACAGACATCAACCAGATTTCCCCCTTATATTTTCTGAAGTGTGTGCACAACACCACTTAGGTAATGTCAAGTTAACTGGAGTCAAACTGGCAGGGTTGACTGAAACCACCTGTAAACTAATGCACTCGAATACTTGGGCCCAATTACACGTGGACTGGGTCAGAACTCTTCATAATTAACAAGTGCGTGTTTCAATACCTTACAAAATATTCAGGCCTGTTTTGTTGACTGTGTGTCTTTTGCTCTTCGGGATTCTGTTCTGTATATAACACCAGCCCACAAAATTACCTGACCAGATTTACTGCAAAAAAAGTAACAGTGAAGCTCAGACTGGAGTTCCACGTAATTATATCTCCAGAAAAGTGGAATAGTTCTTGGCCATTAAACTCAAATCTTTGATAAACTTCTCTAGACGTTTAATATCTTTTGGCATTTCAAAATTGCAAAACTAGAGGAAGAAACAGGAAAACAAGGCTTTTAAACAAACGGATTAAAATTAAAACTAGACCTTAGTAGCCACAGTGTTCCCCACGTAAAATGATTAAGAAAGTAGAGCCACAGTGACTTATTAAATATCTTCTTATATAATACGCTACCGTGGCTGTTTCTTTGTCTGTTCAGGATTTTAAATCACCTGTCGCTCGCAAACCGTTTGGTACACATATACTACGTGACATCTACTATCCACTTCCGGGGTGATGATTGACCTCCAAGGTTATTCCATTTTTTACTTTTATTTTATCGTAGAATCAACACTCGGCAGGGGGCAGCAGGGCGGCTGTGTGCCACACGCGTACGGGGCGCCATTCTCATCCCTACCACCTTCGCCGTCACTTCCTCTACCTCTTCATATTTTAAATTATTCTTGAGGCAGATTGAAGATTTAAATTGAAGTGAAAAAGGTGATTGAAGTGAAAAATTAAGTAATTGCAACACAAACACTGACTTGATCAGTTTTAACACGAAAAGATGCTGAAGAAAGAAGGGAAGCAGCGGGCCGCTAGGCTGGAGAAGAAAAGAGGAGCTGCTCAGGAAGCAGCAAGCGCATCAACCTCTGAGTAAATGAATGGTAAACTTACAGAGAAAGAGGATGAAAATTAGGAATGCTCAAGTCAAATGTATTCTGCAGTGTGCCATTACAGGTAGATTTATAATTTAAAAAAAATACATCTACTACAGAATGTGAATAGATGAGCTACTTTATACTGATCAAAGTCAAAGTTAACTTTATTGTCATCTCACCCACAGACAAGTATACAGAGAGATGAAAAGACAAAGCTCTAGGAACACAGTGTACACATATGCACAAAGTCTCGTCTTATTTCCACTAATCCAACAAAACCATGCAACATATTATTTAAATAGACAAAATGACTGACTTAGCATAAGCTGCCCAAATTCAGGGTGTTTAGAAGAAATCCAACATAGAAGCACATAATAAACGAGAGTAGTTAAGTCAGGTATTTGAAAGGTTAAAATGTGTGCTTCAATTTAAATGTTTACAATCTACATACTGTAGTCCCGACTGTAATAGAAGTTTGTCATGATTGAGACCCACAGAGAGACAGAGCCCAAGTCAATCAAAAATAATATATTCATAATCACTGACCTAAATACAGTAGTCTAAAATGATGATCACAATGTGTCATTTTTAACCTCTTGGGGTAGCTCTTTGAGGGCTAGGACCACCAGTAACGAATCAGATATCAAAACGATTATATATTCATGGTCACATAGCATAAAATGACACTTCACATGCCTATACTACCAAAAAGCTTCATGACAAGGAGTAACTTTGACCCCTCAGATCCCATTAGGGGGTGAACCTCTGGAGTAGGTTGATGTGCCAGGCACAGCTTGAAGCCCTTCTGATCATTTCTGCTGAAGGCACCCATTGGTTTACTCTTTATCATAAAGGTGAAACTTTCTGCACAAAATTCAGTCCTAAAATGAGCTAAAAATAGAGGGGTTTTCTGATCTAGAGGGCAAAAAAAGTGTGTGGAACCCCAAAGAAACCTGACCTCTTGAATAACTTGCCATCGAGATGAGTGAAACGGTATATCATATGGGGGGAGGGGGGGGTTTCTTCCACCAGGGAGTCAAGAGTTGCTGGACAAAACAAAAATGGAAGTCATTTCAAAGCATTCATAAGTAATTCTTATGCACACAAACAGCCAATATAATTAACTGCAACAATTATACAAAATTTAAATGCACGCTACGCTGATTAGTGCAACGAGTAACTTTTTTGACATGATTGATGAAACCTCTTTCATAAACTGGTGCGTGAATTTGTGATCTAAAATGTTAGATTGGGGTGTAAGATCATAGAGGAGCTGCATTGTGTCGAGGAGTGTGACAGCCATCATATAACCTTACAGATCTAGCTCTGGTGCTTGTAGAAGGTTCTTTCAGATGGCAAAAGCAGGAAGAATCCAGGGGATGGACGAGAAGGGCCCTGCGGACACACGCTTTAGACACCCTCATAATATTCTCCACTGGCCTCACTATCCTCTGCAGTCTCTTATGGTGGGACATATCTCTGTACTGGTACCAGACTGTAATGCATCTGGAAGGCCCTTTTCACTTCAGAGGTTTAGTGTGCAGTTGAGTGTTCACTTGCCTGTAAGCTATACAATCAGCAGCTAAGAAAAATGACATACTTTGAAAATACAACTATCACAAGAAGGCAACGACTTTGTATTTTCACCACACTAAAAGACACTAAGCTGACTAAGTCCAATTAAACAAACTTGCCTAATCCAGCATTAGGCTCACAGGGAGCTGAAACACATTCTGAAGGAAGCGTTCTGGAAGGAGAGCCTTATTCCAAAGTAAATTTAAATGGCCAAGTTATCCAAACCTTCAAATCTTTGAACCGCTGGAACAAAACTCTATATGAAAGCGCCAGGTCTGTGTGCAGTTACACGTGTCAACTTTGTAATGTCACCAGGTCGAGATTTTTGGCCAAGACTCCTGTAGCTAGATAGCAAAATTGTTTACTTCTTATTTAACAAATCAGAATAAATCTGAATGATCACTACTTCTACAAAAATACTTTCTAGTGTGGTAAGTGGAAAGCCAACCTGTCATCTCCGCCATGTGTTGCTGTGGAATTCCCATCACCTGGTAACAAGCCTCGATCTGTTGGGCTACCAGCGGCTTGGTGGGTGCCATAAAGACGATCTTACCCGACGGATACCATCGATAGAAATTGTACATGACCACCGCCGCGATGAACGTTTTTCCCAAGCCAGTGGGGAGACAGACCAGGGTGTTGTTGAAGAGTGCAGTTTGGGTGATCGAGTACTGGTAGTCGCGAACTGGATAGTTTGTGGGATAAATCCACACGTCAGCGGCTGTCATATCGAAGCCAGGAAGCACAGAAGGAAGCGATGGCGCCCATGTGGGCTCCGCAGTGACCGTGTCACTGGCGGGGGCATTCAGACTCCGCTCCGCTTCGTACACTGCCACGAGGAGCAGGTCGTCGTCGTCATCTTCTGCCACTTGCTCTGCTCCGGCTGGACCCACAGTGCCCCACAACGTGCTCCGGGGTGCAGGCGTCTCGCGCCGCAGTGGCGGCGGCTTCTCTTTGGTAGAAGTCCTGCAAGCAGTTTCCGTCTGCCCTTTGGAAAGTGTGGGCTGACGTGGGGCTGCACTGGCGCCCCATGTTTGAAACAAAGTCCGCTGCTTCCCGGAGTTCACAGCCATTGCCTTGTAGGATGTTCCCAATCAGAGCACAGCTTGTCCGCTCTTTCCATTGAGAAAAACCTCTGTCTTCACGTGCTGTAAAGTGCCTACAACCTTCCAGGTTAGTCCAACAAATGTGTCAGCCTAGACCGTTCACCTTCAAGCTGCGCCGACTGTTTACTGTTTCTTGAAATCATCAGTCTCTCCAGCACGCTCATTCATCGATTACGACTCGTACAAGGCGCCTCGGTCGAAAATTGAATCTGGCGCCAACTGATTGCGTAGAGGGTGAAAGGTTATGGAGAAAGCTCTGTATTGTAATTGGCCGAGATGCTCGATTGTTTGCGTAACTCACTCGTGGGTCCTGCCAGCGCTGGACGTCAAGAGTACATACGAGGTGTGGCAGTAAAGTAATGAGACTGGCAACACTGCAAGCGATCTGGCAACGCTGCGCTGTTGTCCTTGATAGAGCACGTGTATCAGTACCCTCCCATAGCTCAGTGCGAGTTTCAACTCCTTCTGTTAACTCCGTGATTTCTGTGACTGCTATTAGCAAAGTTGTGTTTTTGGTTGTGCGTCACGCAAAATGGAACAGCGGAATTTGGAGCAACGTTGTGCCATTAAATTTTGTGTTGAGCTTGGAGAATCGGCAAGTGTGACGTTTGAAAAGTTAAAACAGGCCTATGGGGAACATTCTTTATCCCGAGCTCAAGTTTTTCGCTAGCACAAATCATTTTTGGAAGGCAGAAAACACGTTGAAGATGAACACCGTTCAGGGAGGCCTCCAACTTCGAAAACCAATGAAAACATCGAACGTGTGAACACTCTTGTGAGATCAGACCGTCGTTTAACATTAAGAATGTTGAGTGAACAATTAAATTTGAACAGATTTACCGTTCATCAAATTTTGACTGAACATTTGCACATGCGAAAGGTCTGTGCCAAAATGGTGCCGAAAAACCTCACAATTGAGCAGAAGGACAATCGAAAAAACAAGTGTCTTGATCTTCTTGACAGAATCGCTAAAGAGCAAGATTTCTTTAGTCATGTGATCACAGGTGATGTATCATGGATTTTTGAATACTCGTACGATCCTGAGACCAAGAGGCAAAGTCAGGAGTGGCACACTGCAAACTCTCCTCGACCAAAGAAAGCTCGAGTGAGCAAATCGAAGATCAAATCAATGCTGATTTGTTTTTTTGACAAAAGGGGAATCATCCACAAAGAATTTGTTCCTCCAGGACAAACTGTCAACCAAGTTTTTTAGAAAGACGTCCTTGAAAGGCTCAGAAAAAGGGTCACACGCGTGAGACCAGACATTGCAGACAAATGGATGCTCCATCATGACAACGCCCCATGTCACACTGCCCTCTCCATAAAAGAATTTTTGACCTCAAAAGGCATTCCTGTGGTTCCCCAGCCCCCTTATTCACCTGACCTCAGTCCGTGTGACTTTTTCCTTTTTCCTAAACTGAAAAATGTCCTCAAAGGACGTCATTTCGGGACTTTAGAAAACATCCAAAAGAGTGTAACGGACATGCTGAAGACCATACCGGTTGAAGACTTCCAGCGCTGCTACCAACAGTGGGAACAACGTCTCCATCGGTGTGTAGCTGCCCAAGGGATCTACTTTGAAAGGGATAACATTGATGTTTGAAAAAAATAAAAACTTTGGTAAATAAAAAATCAGTCTCATTACTTTTCTGCCACACCTCGTATACCTTCTTAAAATCATTGTTCATATTTATTTATTGGAATTATAATACAGCATTTTTATTGAATATATGATGTCCATTTATTCCCTAGTCAAAGTTCAGCTGTCATTTTCAAAAATTGGTTGGTAGTTTTCATTATTGTATTTGAAATTTTGTTCTTATTGAATTGTTAATAAATACATACAAAAAACTTTTATTTTTCATAATGTATCTTTTATTTATGAAATACAAAAGTACAATAATACAACAAATTACATATACAACAATACGATAAAAGAAAAGAAAAATATATAATTTAAAATCACCAATAATGTTCATCTATTTTTTCATGATTTCTTTTTTATATATTTTAATAACTTAGTGTAAAATCTTTAATAAAAACACTAATGAAGATTTAATTTGAATTTATGAATACATTTTTCCATAAAATATGCGGGACACTCAACAAATGCTGAATCTTCATATTTTCTATTAAAATCCCAAAGATTATATTATTTTTGGTAAAAGGGGAAGAGAAGATATTTAATGTAGCCAATTAAAAATTCCAAAATGTTCTGTTATAATAGCACGAGAAAAATAGATGGTGTGGGGTACAGCCGGGGCCTTTGCCCACCCACGACACCCATATAGTGGAAGGACCAGGGCACCGAGCATATTAAGGACTTTACCTTCCCCAGGACACTAGAGGGCAGCCCCCCTGGGTTGCAGCAGGGCTCCTGGGAGTCAGAGTTTGGAGCAGCCCCGCAGGGTTCTGTGAGTGCCACCAGAGGGCGTTGCAAGAATAGCTGAGCCCTGTGTGGCAGCACTTCAGCCACAAAGGAAGTGCAGCAGGAAGAAAATCACCGGACACCTGGAACACTTCTGGGTGCCCTATAAAAGGAGCCAGCTGGCACTACTCCGGGAGCCTGAGTTGGGAGGAGGTGGAAAAGCTTGTTGGAGGAGTAAAGACGAAGAAAGAGTGGAGCAAAAGGAAAAGGAAGAAGAAAAGTGTTAAGTCTTGTTAGTCTTAAGTGCTGAACAGGTTTGGTTGAATTCCAGCTATTCAACTTTAAGTTTTTAAAATCAATGCTATGTTAGCTCATACAAACAGCAGCTAAGTTTATAAAATTGCATTTAGGACTTTTAGAGAAAGGCATTTGTTAAATCTAGGGCTATGAAGTTGGTACACAAAACCTTCAGCACCAACTCCTCTATTTAATGGTACCACTGACTCTAACTCCGACATTTATGGTACCACCATTTCCGACTGCTCTATTTGTAATTTGACTCATATATTTACTGTGTTGATTGAAAGCACACAACATACACGACACAAGGCACTTCATCTCTGCCAGTGTGAATCATCAAACTACTTTTTAGTACCCTCACCTGTTAACGTTCAGGGTTTGAAGGCAGTAGCTATGTTGTTGTAGCTTACAAACACGGAATAACAGTTGTGATAAATGGCCGGCCGTTCATCCCAGCCAATACCCCCACGCCGCCAGGTGGAGCCCTCCCTGCAGCATGGAGGTGCCCCGAATGCCAGCAGGGAATTATGAACGTTGGAGTTTTCCTTTACAGCCCTGCTGGATACCATGGGGGCCACTAAAAGGCGCTGCAGGGAGGATTAGTAACTATTTTCCCTACGCCCCGGAAGTACATATGGACAAGAGGAATGACATGCTTCCAGGGTAAAGAAAAAGGATTTTTATCTGACCCGGAAGTGTTCCTAGTCACATGGACAGAGAGGTCAAAACACTTCTGGGATAAGGACTATAAAAGACTGAGAGAGACACCAGAGAGTTGAGCTGAGCTGGGTGGAAGGGTGGCAACGCGTCTGGGAGTGATGGATTGGCTTATTGTTTGTGAATTTCCCCTTGGGATTAATAAAGTATCTATCTATCTATCTATCTATCTATCTATCTATCTATCTATCTATCTATCTATCTATTGTATTGTGTATTGGATGAGTAAAGTGGAGGAGAGGGTGCTTTGTGCACTGTTGCATATAAATAAAGTCAACTTTTGGATTTTTTCCTGGTGTCTGGAGTCTTGGACAGGGGTTCAAGGGAGCGATACTGCCCCCTATCTGTCACACAGTAAACACAGGACTAAACTTGAAAAATTCATAAAAAAGCTACATTTTTTATCAAAAGTCTAGGAGAAAAAAATTGTTTACTTGAATCAGTATATGAGAAACTGGAAATTTTATCTCATTATATTACAATTTACATTTAGGCAGAGTGGAGTTTGGAGTCACTACATTTTTTTTACCAACTCAAACTCCAGCAACCTAATAAATTGCTTCCAACTTCGATTCTGTGTCTACGGCTCCAAATCTGACTCCACAGCTCTGGGGAAATCTCAGTTCAATCCAAAGCCTGAGTATTGAGCGCCTAAACTTTGAAATGCAGTAGATACAACAAAGAATCCCTGAATGCTTTTATTAAAGTGCTAGGAGGCGTGTGTATGTTTGTAGTTAATACTTCTTTTTATTTAAAAACCCCTTATTACTCTGAAGTTTGAAGTCAACATCCTTAAATTATGAGCTGGGGGTGTGAGGCCCCTGGCCATTACAGCTGTGAGAAGATTACTGACCAGTTTCTGACCTCTATATTTTAAAATCTTATATGAAAAATACCATCAGACAGACATGATCACAAAATTCACATAGTTTTAGTTGAGTTAATTCATTAAAAATACTGAATGGTTCAAATTTTAACCCAAGCGTTAATTCTAAATAATATTTTAGTTACACTAGAGCGCTATGCCCCCTGCTCACTTCGTTTGCCAACCCCCCAGCCAGCGATACACACCAACAACTTCACGTCTCTGCTCCTCACGTATGTGGATTTCACTTTCACCAAACAACAAATCTTGTAATTCGTGTGGATAGGCCACTTCATTGCGGAGAAACACTAATTTTCTCTGATGACAACACGAATTAGACGATCTACAAGTCTCCAACTTAAAGTTTACATCCGAACAATATCTGCATACTTCTGTCATATCACTGATGTCCATATATTTCGATCTCTTTTCACTGTTCCATTAGTTCACTGAGTAATAATTTCCATTTGTTAGCACTAATGCTATCTTTACTATCATTTTTTTGAGACTTTCGAATTTTAGTACTTTCGTCATCTCTAACCTGCTCTGCATGTGTACTGCGTCAACGTTTTTGAACCTCTTTACAACATTCTACTTTGTCTTCTGCTCTTTGTCTTTTATTTTCGACCCCGGGTGTGGTTAAATCACTTGGTCTCATCTCACAGGACATGGAAGTATCTTTCTGAAAAAGTCACGTCTCGTCTTGTCCCACGATTTTTTTAAATAATAAATAGATAAAATATAAGTAAATACATTTGCCATTAACGCAAATTTAAAATGTGGAAACATAAACTACGTTTTGAATATTCTCTATTTTGCTAAATTAATGTTAAAATGCAGAGAAAGTTACACCAGATAGTTTTTTTTTTCGGGCAGGGATGTTTGCTGATGACATTGTGATCTGTAGTGAGAACAGGGAGCAGACTGTGGAGACCCTGGAGAGGTGGAGATCTGCTCTAGAGACGAGAGGAATGAAGGTCAGTAGGACCACCAAGACAGAATACATGTGTGTGAATGAGAGGGAGGTCAGTGGAATGGTGAGGATGCAGGGAGTGGAGTTGGCGAAGGTGGATGAGTTTAAATACTTGGGATCAACAGTACAGAGTAATGGGTAGCGTGGAAGGGAGGTGAAGATGAGAGTGCAGGCAGAGTGGAATGGGTGGAGAAGAGTGTCAGGAGTGATTTGTGACAGACGGGTATCAGCGAAAGTGAAAGGGAAGGTCTACAGGATGATAGTGAGACCAGCTATGTTATATGGGTTGGAGACGATGGCACTGACCAGAAAGCAGGAGACAAAGCTGGAGGTGGCAGAGTTAAAGATGTTAAGATTTGCAAAGGGTGTGATGAGGATGGATAGGATTAGAAATGAGGACATTAGAGGGTCAGCTCAAGTTGGACGGTTGGGAGACAAAGTCAGAGAGGCGAGATTGTGTTGGTTTGGACATGTGCAGAGGAGAGACGCTGGATATATTGGGAAAAGGATGCTAAGGAGCTGCCAGGGAAGAGGAAAAGAGGAAGGCCTAAGAGAAGGTTTATGGATGTGGTGAGAGAGAACATGCAGGTGATGGGTGTCACAGAACAAGATGACGAGGACAGAAAGATATGGAAGAAGATAATCCGCTGTGTCAACCTGAACGGGAGCAGCCGAAAGAAGAAGTTTGCATCATGTAATTCTGGCAGGTGTATTTCAGTATTCATTTATTCAGGTCATGGGGGCCAAAGCTTTCACCATCAGCTAATGGCTCAAGGCAGGTTCCAAACTCCAAGTACATAGATGTGGTACCAGTCAATCACAAGTTACACTCAGTTTACAGTCAACATTTTTCTAACATGCACAGCTACCTGTGTGGACAGAATACCAAGAAGACTCCACGTAGGTGCAAGAAGAATGCGAACAAACATTCACACACACTAATACAGAAGAAAGATGCTGAAACCACATGTAGGGCAAGACATAGCAAATATTTCTTATTATTCTATTACCTGTCAGGGACAGGTACTGTGGCTAATATAACATAAATTTTGAAAATTTATCTGGCATTAACAATGCAAAAAATTACACATGTTCTAGTTTAGATCACAATCCTAATGAATGACTTACTTATGTTTATAACCCTGCGGTTAAATGCTTATCTTTAACTTCCAGTCCAAAAACAACTACCTATTATATTAGTAATGCCAAACCAGAATAGCCAGCTAGTGGGCAGCATACTGTTTCAGCAGCTGACACTTCTGCCCAAACCTTCAGAGTTTACATCTCGGCTTGTGGCTGTCTGTGCGGCATCAGCACATTCACCTTGTGTCTAGGAGTACTAAAGTTTTCCATCCACATCCCCAAAAGTGTGTGTTAAGTTGACAGACCTTTCTATATTGACCCATATCAATGTGTATTTGAGTGGGACCTGCCTTATGCCCAATTTCTGTGTGGCTTTGGCTCACACAGTCCTGAACTGGACTAAATAGTTTTGAAAACATATGAAAATTGAACAGTTTGCTAGAACTTGAGTTAAACTTTATAAAAAAAAAAATCTTTACTACAGTGTTTGTAAAATAGATAGATAGATGTATACTGTATATACACAAACATGGCCATCAACTCGGTGGGGCTAATAACCCAACAATATTAATAAGAATAGCACAAGAGACACAAACATGGCAAAATAAAATTAAACCATTAACACAACAATCAGAATGCAATTCTAAGCTTTCATTGCATTGCTAAAATTGGATTTATTTCAAAGTGTAAGGATCAATCAAATAGACTTACTTGAAAGGCAAATATAGCCTTCCCTTCTCTTTCACTATCTATGACTTGATGGGTTACACTTTTCACATTTGCTCCTGGTATGCTAAAAAAGTTTGCAATAGTCGGTTTCTTGCTGACAAAACTCTTTTCGTTCATTGATTGAATGGTGGTATTGTGTTCTTTGCACACATTGATAAGGATACAGTAAACAAGAATCATGAGTGAATGTTTAAAAATAATCATTATACTTTAGTTTCGTTCAGTCAGTTTATTTCAGGAACCTACGTTTAATTTATATGTCTACAGCTTATGTGGCTGAATGGCAAAATTACGGATTTCATTTTTTAACTGTAAAATGCTAAAACAAAATAAAAATATCTTCCAAAATAACTTAATTGCTACCTGATTTCCGAAATGTTGCATCTCAAATGTGTATTTTTTCCTAGGCGGTCTTGAAGACAGACATTGCCAAAAGCCATAGAATGTCCACTTCGACTTTCTGAAATTGTCAATCCGTTATTTTGTATAACCAGTTCTGACTTCTCTCTTATGTCCATAGATTTCTACCTACAGATTTGGCAGTGATGATTCCTTTCTCATCACCTTTGAGCGCCTTGATCATGAACTTACGAATTCTCAAACATCCTGCACTTAAAACTATTTTAATTAAATTTGCACAGTCGTTATATATTTCAGTAAATAATCATATCGAACCTGAATCGCAGGTAAACAAAAAAATCTAAATTGAGTCACAACTGAAAGCACATCCAATACTTTCATGCAGTATCTTAACGTTGAGGGAACACGTATTCTTTGTATTTTTAAAGAAATGGCGTTGAAAAAGGAACACAAAAAGTTTTTAAATTACCGAAAATATTCAAGGAATAGCCACGATATCATTTTAGTTTGGTTAAACAAAACCTGCAACCCTCATCAGACACTTCTTTTAAATGCCACCCTTAGTTCCTAGTTCATAACACCAGTGGCTGTTTTCGCCTATACTTTTCGCCCCAGAAATACTCCTGACCCAATCAGCTCATGGTAACACCCTTCCCACCCTAACAATCCAATCACACATAGTAACGCCCCTCCCTTACTCCGCCCGCTGCCGCTAAACTCCGCTTTACTTTTTCACAGAATACAATTCGCACATGCGTCTTAAAGCCACGCCTCGTCTCTACGTCATTGTAGGCGAGCCTTCGTGTTTAGGTCAGAGTTCACAGAATCGTGCTGGAAGATGGCCGCTGAACCAGTGCAGGAGTGGAGTGAAGAGCAGCTCAAAAGCGATAGCCTCCAGAAAAAAGACATTATTCGTTTCCTGCAAGAGAATGCAGCCGACTCGGTACGGTGCGGCTGCTTGGTAGCTTATGCCGCTTTTTTCCGCTTGTACAGTAAACAGAACGCACGTTGTCATATGCGACTGGTTACGGGATGCGGTCTTTATACGTAAAGCGCACGCGGTGTGCCCAGGGTCTATCTGATTGAACTCTCCCTATAGTTTCTTTCAGAGCACAAGCTGATGGGAAGCATAAAAAATGTTGCAAAGACAGCGAAAAAAGAACATCTGATCACTGCCTATGAAGACTTGTTTAAGAGCAAGGTAAACTAACATGATGTGAACTTTCCTGGACTATTTAAAATATAATTATTTTAATCCATCCAGGTTAACGGTAACACTATCTTTTGGTTATATAAGTTTGACTGCGCTGGCGTTTTTACATTGCAAAAATAAGGATGGGATTGCTGGGTGGACAGTTGGATTTTTGCCTGGGTGCTTTGACTTCATTTGTTACAGTAGTTTGTCAATTAAAACCTGAGATTAATGCCATGTAGTAACTCATTTTGTATTTTGCTGATTCATGCATAAAGAACTGTCTGAACACAGTAGTATTCAATCCATAACAACGGTTGCAGTATAAAACGAGAGATCGCCTTCTTTATCTCCAAATCTGGAAATGTTAAGACAGTTGTTTAAAAGGGTTAAAAAATTTGGACATTAATGCTCAGTATATGTCAGTAATACCTAGATTTGTTCTTTCCCATCCTAGTAATTCTCCCCTGGTCAAATAAATCCAAAAAAGGTGAATTAAGTGTGATGTTAACCCCACTATAAAATAAGTAGTGAGTATAATCATTTCTTTTATCTTTGTGCTTTCAGAGATGTACATTTCACATTTTAACACAAATGAGATTTTTCTCTACAGGGTTCAAGTTGCAGAGACCATCATATTGGGTCACTTTAGTATGGAACCAAACCACAAAAATACCATACAGGCTCTTAATAATAATAATACATTTTATTTATATAGCGCCTTTCCCAGGCTCAAGGCACTTCACAGAGTTTAAGATAGAACGGCAGGGTATATAGCATTGTACAAACCAGATAAATTAAATAAAGAAGATTAAGACAGTAAATTCAGAGAAGAAGCCTAACAGACAACATAATTGATGGTCCAGCACACACACACACACACACAGGTTACATGGGCATCTTGACATCAAGGTAAACTGAGAGAGGGCTAATGAAGTCAGGTAGAGGTGAACTAAACGCCTTCTTGAACAGACGAGTTTTGAGTTGTTTTTTTTAAAAGACATTGGTATCCAGTCCGTTGCCTTTTCATACTCACAGGCACACCCACACATGTACATTTTGGACATGCCAGTTATCTCGTGTCTCGACTACGAAGATTTTGACAGATCTATTGATGTGTCGGCATCCTTTCAGTTCCAAGTGACATTTGCCTGGCTTAATGGGCTTGTAACCATAAACCCCATTGGCACATCTTCCATAACAAGTTAAAGTGAAGCAAGGTGTACATTGACATTGTGATATTACTTTAATGGCTTTCGAGAGGGAAGGCATCTCAATTCTAACAAGCATTGCTAGCTAGCCAAACTGAAAAGGAAACGCAATACCTGAAGTCTGCTTAAGTAAGAAATTTAATTCAAAGAAAGACTGATCAAGGCATTGGTTGTAGTGAAGCCATTGCCAGGCATTGCTGGTTTTGACAATCACATTGTATACTGCAGGCATTTTGAGGAAATTTCCTTGTAAAATTAAGATAGTGTTGATGGTAAACTTAGCTCATCCTGCAACAATGAATGTAAACGTGTTTCTTTAACAAACATGGTGCACTTATGAATGATCATGTCATCATCTTACATACTATGTGTAATATTTTAACATTATTGAAAACGTATTCGTAAATAATGGTATGTCATTCGTTTCACTGGATCCAGATTAGTGTTGATTATGGCCATCAATGGTGCCGAATTGTCAACCAAATAATGTATGTCCTTATTGGTAGGGCAAGTAAGTGAAAATGTGTGTACTAGTGGGAGGAATCCTCTTGGAAAAATTAGTCTGTAAAATATATATTTTTTTCTACATGTTCCATTACCAACAAAGTAATAACTTGACTGTCGGTCTGTAGAAATGAATCAATGGGGTCTGGTGCACTGTTAGTGTTACACCTTAGTAATGTCAAAGCAGAGTTGTATTTGAAAAAGCATGAAGCAGTTTATTGACGCACACCATTTCCGTCTTCATCACTCACTTATTATAGAGCAGGAGTACCTATAACATTTGTATTTTGGAAAATAAGTTCTTTTAAGGAACTCTTAAAATGATTTGTCATAAAGCTATTGTGAGCAAAATGGCCCGTGCCTTGTTTTTATACGTATAAATAATTACAATGCATATTATTTTCATCTTTTATAATAAGTGGCTGCGCAGGAACGCATCCAACTATAATTATATGTTTGTTCAAGTGAAAATGACACAATAATATGTTGGTTGATGCATTTAAGAAAAAGGTGGACACATTCCAATGATAACCTCTTTGTCTATCTAGTAAAAAAAAATATTCTTTTTAAAAATTTTATTTACTAATTCAACCAGCTGTATAGGGTGGTCCAGATCTAATTATGCAATTTTCATTACGCTATAACTTATTAAGTTTATTACTGTTAAGTTTATTACTGTACATAGAAAATCACCCGAAAAATCCCGGAACCATCGAGAAGTGTGCAAACTGACGACATGAAGCATCGTCTTCGTGCCGAACTGGAATCGTCCCCACATAAATCAGACGATCTGGATCTGCATAATTAGATCTGGACCACCCTGTACTTGTGTTTTAGTTTTTGGACAGCACTGCCCTGAGTGAGTTGGAAAAAAAAATGTGTATTAGGCATATTCTTTCTTCAGGCTGCAGTCCTGCTTTGTGTAGCTTCTTTACACAACCTGAAAAAACATCTCAGTTCAGTAGGAACAGAAGGCCATTCACGAGACATTACGTAAAAGAGAATGTGAAGCTTTGAATTAGCCCAGTGGACCAAGGAAGGCTAAAGCTGGTAATGCTAGGTGATATTTTGGTTTGAGATGCTTTTTACTTATATATTCATTACATCAGATCTAAATGATAAATATTGTGAATTTTTCATTTTTCTTCTTGCCGATTGAAGTTTCGTAGCTGTTTCAGGCAATTTATCCAGCTTAATAAAAGAAAGTGCCTGTGTGTCCATTTGGTTATGTCTCTGTCATTGCAAAATATGGCACATCATAAAACTTTTTTATAAAATGCCTTGCATTTGTTATTTCATTACATGGCACATCATAAACATTAGACCCCAGCGTTACTCAAGCTGTGAAAACAATTGTATAAAGCGTCAGTCCTGAGTGACTCTTGGGCAACTGTATAGATACATGTTGCGTAAACGTTAAGACCCGAGGATTACTCAGGCTGTAAAAGTGCCGGTAGAGTTAGGGCCAAGCGTCAGGCCTGAGCATAACCTGGGCAACGTTGTAGATGCGTCTTCTCCCAGCCTCCTAACGCTGTCTTATAAAAAAACGTTTTTTCAGCAGGCCAAGCGTTACATGCTGTTGACAGTGATGTTGAGGAGCCGCTCTTCAGCAGTGATGACAAAGACATTGAAACAGACAATGCAACCAAAAGCAGTCTGATGAATCCAAAAGTGATACTCGCGTTTGGGTTTCTGTTGATTCTGCTTCACACAAACCTGCACCACCTCACTTTGATTTTGTGGGACAGCCAGGAATAAACTTTGAGAGCCAAGATCCATTTTAGTTACTTGAAGTTTATTTCTTAATGATGACAAGATCGAAAGAGTTGTTGCTGAGATGAACCGTTCTGCTGAACGGGTAAATGACCATACACCTAAGCAGTTTTCCCATTCAAACAGATGATACTAATTATACTTTGTACACTTCTTACTGTGTTGCACATTTTACAGTAGAAAGATGACATTTAATAAAAATGTCATTTTTTTCAAGCCAAAAATGCAACGTTTTTTACATGTGGCTTTTTTTTTTTTTGTCTAACGCTTAGGAGATTAAATGCTTTTACAAATCCTGTACCAAATGGCATATAACAGAAACATATGCATTGTATAATGCACTACAACTTTAATTTCTTAGATTTCAAACTGTCTTGGGTGGGTAGCACAGCCAGTCAGTCTTAATGCTACACGTGTAACTCAGTTTTCTGTAGAACAAGGAAAAAAAAAAGGTAGTATTTTAAAATGACACCCTTGACAACAGTGCTGTGGATGATGATGATGTCTCCTTGATGATTCAGACTGCAGCCACTTAGTGACTATCCCCTCACTGGTGCATCATTAAATGTATTACCATTACTGCAAGGGTGAAGTGAGCTGTAAAACTTTGTATGATTTTCCAGGAACCTTTTGGGGGTGAGGAGTTCCCTATTGCTAGCAGAGGGGATTTATAATATAAGGAACCAGCTTTTGTGATGGCTCCATAAAAGTGGTGTTTTTGTTTTGAAGCGTCCATCATATGAATATAATTCAGTTGATATCCCAGTACTTTTGTTATGGTAACACTACTGCATGAAATGAATTACAATAAGGTCATTTATTGTAGCACAACATGTGTCACTAATGTCAGTGAGAGAAGTAATCTCTCAGAATCTCATTTGAATATCACCTTTGTTTTTGTCACAGAGGTTTAAGGGCTCTGACTCAACCGAGAGTGCTGTAAGCAAGATGAAGGAAGTGAAAATTGATGACAAAACAAAAGAAGCCACGCAGGAAGAGGCTGTACATGAGGTGAGCCTTCTCGTACTTGACCACGTTCAGATGTGGGCTGGGGGGGGCCTGTCAGTTTAAAGTTGACGTCTTTTGTTGATTGCGTCAGTACTCTGGCCAAAATTATGATTGGAATCGCACATTCTCTTGGAAGTGGAATTGTGATGTTAGTATTTTTAAAAACTGCAGTGTTGAATGATTTTACAATCATAATAAATGCGCATAATAACTGGATTCTAGTATTGTTTCACAAATGTGAGCACAGTGTTAAATATGTCAACACTGAGATATCTCTGCACCCTGAATATGGCATATTAGACAGTTGTTTCAAATAGAAAATTCTTACATATTGTCAAGAAAATTTGGCTTAGTGCAGAGTTTACAAGCTTGTGCCATGAAAGACACAGACAGACTTCGACATTTTTGATTCAATTTTGCATGCCTGTATTTTAATTAGGGCAGCATGGTGGCACAGTGGTAGCGCTGCTGCCTCGCAGTTAGGAGACCCGGGTTCGCTTCCCGGGTCCTCCCTGCGATGAGTTTGCATGTTCTCCCGTGTCTGCGTGGGTTTCCTCCGGGCGCTCCGGTTTCCTCCCACAATCCAAAGACATGCAGGTTAGGTGGATTGGCGATTCTAAATTCATGTCTCTGGTGACTCTTCTTATGAAATCAGTAGACGGATTGGGAGAGCATGGGGAGTCATGAGGTCGCTGGAAAGGGGTGTGTGGTGCTCCCGATATCTATGCAAATGGACGAAGGTCCAAGTCTTTAAGAGTCCTGGTGCTTCCTGTCTTGCTCTATGGTTGCGAGACATGGACGCTATCCAGTGACCTGAGATGAAGACTGGACTCCATTAGTACTGTGTCTCTCTCTGGATACTCTTTGGGTACTTACTCCGGTTTTGCTACGATTAACACCGTCGATAAGACGGTGGGTGATTTATTCTTTTTGGTGGATATTCCAGGGACGCACGCACACACTCACAAGCAGAGACAAAAAAGCAACTGGTAATAAAACCGCAATTAAAGAATGTATTAAACAATAATAAATGAAACAACGATCCCACCCCAGTTCCCCTTACGGCGATGTAAAATAAACTTGAATTCGACAATAACAAACCACTAACAGAAACCACACACTGTGAAGTCCATGAAAAAGACAAGTGATGAAATGAAATGACGGTAGATAGTCCAGAGATCAGCACACTGTATATGAATGTAAAGGTCAGTCCTACCGGTGTTTCCTGATGAGATGATGGCATTTGAATGGGATCAGGAGTGCTCCTTTTTTCGCAAGACAACGACAAATCCTCAGCCAGTCGTCATGCAGCAGGGAGACACCAGACAGTCCATACACCTAAAACGGGAGACGATCCAGGACAAAACAAGAATCTACAGGTTTCAAAATGGAAGGCAGACAGACGGGCAACTCCAGACACGAAACTCAAAAGACTTCTTTCCTTTTGGTGTCACTGGCCCCCTTTTAAATGTCACACCGGCCTCCTTGTACCCAGTAGCCCTTGTACCCCCAGCAGATGACCAATCGGAGCCACTGTAGGGACTGCTGGGAGTTGAAGTTTCAATCCCCAGTAGCACCACTACAAGCTATAAAGACACACCTGAAAATACCAATAAAGTGGGTAAATAGTTGTATTTGGTGTAAAACCATGTCAATATGGGAATAGAAAAAGTAGCATAATTGAACCCAGAATAACAAAATGGGGGGCAAGAATAAATAAAACTTGTATCTTTATTAGACACACAGTGTATTTCAAAGAAGGAATGAATCGGAGTAGAAAGCAAAGAGAAAACAAACGACCTGCAGCCCCTACATTTTTCACAGCCTCTTTTGTTTCTCTTGGCTTTTCAGTGCCCATCCCCTGTAGGTCACGTCTGGCCAAGATCAGAAACACCAGGCTACAACTCCTTGGAGCAGCTTCAGGGACGTTTCCCCAGATGTTTGCAGTATCGGAAGAACAGCACAGTCGCATATGTTCCTTTGTAGGACTGTGTTCTGCCTTGCAGCCGGATACTGTTGCCCCTTTCTGTTTCCATCCTTGCCCTCTGGCAGACTGGCAACTGCCGGGCCCCCTACCCTCTAGTGTCCAAGGGGAACACTATCCGCCTAAATTAATATTTTCGGAGGAGTCCTTGTTGGCCACCAATCAAACAGGGGGTCCAGGTGTTTTGAGACAGTAGCAGACGCTCTTTTGACTGGCCGTTTAATTTACAAACTTGATTAAATCCACAAAGCTCTTTTTTTTTTTTTTGTAACTCTTCATAAGATGGTTCCCCTGTTGTTATCATTATTTCTTGTAGTATTCATTTTCTTGTACTTTGTATTAAAATCATTGCCCAAATCCTTTGTTCTTTACAGAAATCAAAACTTGTATATTTTGGGGCAGGTCATGTTGCCCCCCTCTAATGATAAGCCTGGTGTAAATCAAATTCTTCACTTGTGCCCTGTCTTTTTTTTTTTTAATACAGCAATATATGTTGTACAGCGAGTAGCATGTACTTTATATATAGTCTGTCTTGTTTAGGGTCCACCCAAGTATAAAAAATCAATACTGAAAAAGGGGGATAAGGTAAACTTCCCCAAGAAGGGGGACACTGTGAGCTGCTGGTACAAAGGAACACTGGAGGATGGAACTGTCTTTGACTCCAACATCGCCACATGTAAGTAACGTCCTTGGTGCTATACGTGTTTTATTGTGCCACATTCATATGCCAAGTCAAAAAGTCAGTTGTAACCTTAATATTACTGTTTTATTTTCTTTGTAGCATCAAAGAAGAAGAAAGCAACCAAGCCTTTGAGTTTCAAGGTTGGAGTTGGAAAAGTTATTCGGGGAGTAAGTACATATTTTTAACCCTTTGTTGTATAAAATTTATTCACGATTATATAAAAAGAAATTGTTTTTGCTGTCAGGCAGATGCTAAATTAAGTGCAGATTTAATTTGAATATAGCACATAAACAAACCGTAAGCTGGTACATAAATTTTTATCTTGGCACAACTTACCTCAAATTTGGACAATTTCTCAAAATTGGCAGCCAAAATCCACATGTACAGCCAACACTTTCCTTCTATCAGGTGGTTGTAGTTTCATCTGTGATTGCCAGGTGGTGTGACCAGTGCTTCCAATACAATCCTGGGTACGTATTGAATACGCATCAACCAGCATTGGTGGGATACATACGCTACCTCGGCTACATTCAGGGCGGAAGCAGTTTTGTGACAATCATCTACAAGGGGTTAATTATGGCCTACCATTACAAATTAACAGATTGAATGCTCCTGTACACTTAGCTGTTTAAGGCAAGCATTTGCTGATGTCTAGTAAGCTACAGGGTTCTGGCATTAATTTGGTTAGTTTAAACAAAACCTTGTAGTTCAATAGTTACTTTAGGTCACCTATCCTTGCACCACACTGTTCCTTACTTGCAGTAATGCACTGCCTTGAAATCTGATAAACCTGCTGATAAGGAGTTTGTGTAGTAATTAGCAAATTAAGTGCACACTATTAGAAAATCTCACCGTTTTAACACCCACGATATCTGTCCCTGCTGCTGATGCCCGCGTGTAAGGTAAATTTAAGGAGAAAAAGAAATAGAGGTGTGTAATGTTAGGCAAAGAACCTCACAGGAATAAAAACAAGGACAGATTAAAGCTGTGGCAGACCACACCTATCAGAGAGCAAAAAGCAAAACTAGTTGGGTCAGTTATTATAAATTATTTTGCAAATACATTAAAATTTTCATAATAGTGCACAATATTACTTTTATTGCCATTCTGTCTTCACTGAATTTCTAGTGAAGGAGACCTCTTTTAACTTCTAAAATATGTGTAGGTCTTACATATTCATAACGCCAATAGACACAAGTGATTAAAATAAGAAAGCTCACAGTATATTGGCGGTAGTTTTTTTTGTTTGTTTTCCAATATCCATTTCTACTAATAAGCAATTTGTTTTCTGTATTTACTAAGCTTATATTTTTGCTTCAGCAGTTCCAAGTGAATTAACTTAAAAACAAAAGCAAAACAACGTACAAGACCTCAAATGTTAAATGTGTTTTATGAGGATGTGTATAAATCTGAGGAGGAAAATCATGATAAAAGAACGGCTTCCCCTGACTCAGGTTTACGTAAAACCCATTTAGACAAAAGGACAACCAAGAATCATGAAAACAGCGAAGCTGGCAGTGCCACCAGTGAAGGCATAGTCACAGTCACATGCAGGACAAATGGCTGGGCCGTCCAAAGGATATCATGTGTACAGGTTTGCACACAACATGGTACTGGGATTAGTTGTGAAGTACAGGCTGGAGATTTGTGTTATTTTCGGGACAACCGAACACATCAGACAGAGATGGACTGCCTCCTGTCAAGTTAGACAGCTGCTAGGAGTACATCCAGTTATGTCTTTGTTTTCCATCTCAAGTGTTGTGCTTTTTTTTTTTTTTAGTGGGATGAAGCCCTTCTCACAATGAGCAAAGGAGAAAAGGCACTTCTTGAGATCGATTCTGAGTGGGCTTATGGCAAAAAGGGGAATCCAGAGGCCAAGTATCCTTTATGCAGTTACAATGTGGGGACTGGGTTGGGTTTCAGTTTATGGAAACCATATAGTTTTGTTTTGTAGTTGCTAGTAATTTGATATTTTAGTTATTTACATTTTCACACACCCATTAGTCAGCCTTTATGAAGGTAAAAGTTCCCAGTTGATAAAAAAAATTTCCTACTTTGAGGTGGTTGTGTAGCAGACATAATTATTACATTTAATAGAACTGAACATTCCTAAATAAAAACAAATATGGTGAATTGTCCCTCCAATCCCCCATACAGTGGTGTGAAAAACTATTTGCCCCCTTCCTGATTTCTTATTCTTTTGCATGTTTGTCACAAAAAATGTTTCTGATCATCAAACACATTTAACCATTAGTCAAATATAACACAAGTAAACACAAAATGCAGTTTTTAAATGATGGTTTTTATAATTTAGGGAGAAAAAAAATCCAAACCTACATGGCCCTGTGTGAAAAAGTAATTGCCCCTGAACCTAATAACTGGTTGGGCCACCCTTAGCAGCAATAACTGCAATCAAGCGTTTGCGATAACTTGCAATGAGTCTTTTACAGCGCTCTGGAGGAATTTTGGCCCACTCATCTTTGCAGAATTGTTGTAATTCAGCTTTATTTGAGGGTTTTCTAGCATGAACCGCCTTTTTAAGGTCATGCCATAGCATCTCAATTGCATTCAGGTCAGGACTTTGACTAGGCCACTCCAAAGTCTTCATTTTGTTTTTCTTCAGCCATTCAGAGGTGGATTTGCTGGTGTGTTTTGGGTCATTGTCCTGTTGCAGCACACAAGATCGCTTCAGCTTGAGTTGATGAACAGATGGCCGGACATTCTCCTTCAGGATTTTTTGGTAGACAGTAGAATTCATGGTTCCATCTATCACAGCAAGCCTTCCAGGTCCTGAAGCAGCAAAACAACCCCAGACCATCACACTACCACCACCATATTTTACTGTTGGTATGATGTTCTTTTTCTGAAATGCTGTGTTCCTTTTACGCCAGATGTAACGGGACATTTGCCTTCCAAAAGTTCAACTTTTGTCTCATCAGCCCACAAGGTATTTTCCCAAAAGTCCTGGCAATCATTGAGATGTTTCTTAGCAAAATTGAGACGAGCCCATATGTTCTTTTTGCTTAAAGGTGGTTTGCGTCTTGGAAATCTGCCATGCAGGCCGTTTTTGCCCAGTCTCTTTCTTATGGTGGAGTCGTGAACACTGACCTTAATTGAGACAAGTGAGGCCTGCAGTTCTTTAGGCGTTGTCCTGGGGTCTTTGTGACCTCTCGGATGAGTCGTCTCTGCGCTCTTGGGGTAATTTTGGTCGGTAGGCCACTCCTAGGAAAGTTCACCACTGTTCCATGTTTTTGCCATTTGTGGATAATGGCTCTCACTGTGGTTTGCTGGAGTCCCAAAGCTTTAGAAATGGCTTTATAACCTTTACCAGACTGATAGATCTCAATTAATTCTGTTCTCATTTGTTCCTGAATTTCTTTGGATCTTGGCATGATGTCTAGCTTTTGAGGTGCTTTTGGTCTACTTCTCTGTGTCAGGCAGCTCCTATTTAAGTGATTTCTTGATTGAAACAGGTGTGGCAGTAGTCAGGCCTGGGGGTGGCTACGGAAATTGAACTCAGGTGTGATACACCACAGTTAGGTTATTTTTTAACAAGGGGGCAGTTACTTTTTCACACAGGGCCATGTAGGTTTGGATTCTTTTTCTCCCTAAATAATAAAAACCATCATTTAAAAACTGCATTTTGTGTTTACTTGTGTTATATTTGACTAATGGTTAAATGTGTTTGATGATCAGAAACATTTTGTGTGACAAACATGCAAAAGAATAAGAAATCAGGAAGGGGGCAAATAGTTTTTCACACCACTGTATAATCTAAACTCTTCACTGGTCACTCATATGTAGGTAAGAATAATCTCAATCTGTTACATCCCATGGTGCTCTGCTTGTTTGCATTGAGGTAAAATAGGAGTGGAATGTCAGTTATGTTTTCTGTTGGTTGGACAGCACGTAAAAATCTCTTTGGAGATCTTAAATGTCTTCATTTTCACATGTTCTTTTGTAATCCTGTTTATCACACACACACAAAGCTTGCTTTCCTTAACCAGTGAACAACAGAATTCCTCCAAATGCCAAACTAATTTTTGAAGTCGAATTAGTTGACATTGAATGAGGAATCTGACCAGATGGGCTGTGAACCCATGAAACACTGCAGGCCCCATCCTGGATGCAAGGGGCTACTCAAATGCATGTCCAGGACTGTTCTGGTGTAAACATGCTCCCTGTTAAATCTGGTATGATGGTATTTACAACAGTATTGTTTCCATAATAACATTGTTAAATGGTTAATAAAATTTTGCTTATGACTATTTTCACCAAGTGTGTGCCAAGTGACTTGTTTATTAGTAGGGGCTCTGGTGTGTAGTGCAAAACAAGTCGATATTCCTGGTACCTCTGGAGATCATCCAGCTATATTGCATAAAAAAAATCCCTTTTCTGTGTCTTTTTTTTTTTAAATTGCAGTGCAAATCCTGGTGTTTTACAGCTATAAAGGCCAACTTTAACATTGTTCATTTTTAACATCCATCCATCCTCTTCCGCTTGAGCAGAGATGCCCAGACTTCCCTCTCCCCGGCCACTTCTTCTAGCTCTTCTGGGATCCCAGGCCAGCCGGGAGACACAGTCCCTCCAGCGTGTCCTGGGTCTTCCCTGGGGCCTCCTCCCCGTTGGATGTGCCTGGAACACCTCACCAGGGAGGTGTCCTGATAAGATGCCCAAGCCACCTCATCTGACTCCTCTCGATGCGACCATAGCTGATGGTAGGAACGTAGATCGACTGGTAAATTGAGAGCTTTGCCTTACAGCTCAGCTCCTTTTTCACCACGACAGGCCGATGCAGAGCCCGCATCACTCCGGATGTCGCACCGATCTGCCTGTCGATCTTGCGCTCTATTCTTCCCTCAGTCATGAACAAGACCCCGAGATACTTGAACTCCTTCACTTGGGGCAGGATCTCACCTCCAAACCTGAGAGGGCACTTCAACCTTTTCTGGCTGAGGACCATGGTCTTGGATTTGGAGGTGCCGATTCCCATCCCAGCCACTTCACACTCAGCTGCAAACCGATTCAGAGAGCTGAAGAACGATGCCTGATGAAGCAAACAGGACATCATCTGCAAAAAGCAGTGACCCGATCCCGAGTCCACCAAAGCAGACCCCCTCAATACCCTGGCTGCGCCTAGAAATTCTGTCCATAAAAGTTACGAACAGAACTGGCGACAAAGGGCAGTGCTTGTGTTTTTAACGTGAACACTAAAATTTGTATGTGGCACATCTTTGTTTTCTGTATAGGACTAAGTGGGCGCTTTCTCAGCTGGTTAGGTTAACCTGTCAGTGGCCCATTAAGCTGGGTTTGCTAAAAATACGCCTTTCTGCTATAATAGACACTGTGCTTCCCCATCTCCTCTTTTTGTCCAACCTAGAGTGATGAAAAGGCTGAAAAAAGTTGTAGTTTGCAAGGCTGCCCTAGCCTGCCAATATTGGAGGTTGATGTTTCAATTGCCTTTTGAATTTCATGTAGTAACAGTGGTAGCCCAAACTTACATCTTTGCAGAATTTGCCAGGCCAAGGAAACTTCAATATTCCCTGTCAATTCTGTTAAGTGTTAGCTGCCCTTTCGCCTCCTCTAAAGTACACACTCAGATGATCATCAGCAAGGACGGGGTGTGTACCTCTTCACCTCTCAGTGATCGTTAGTTCCAAGGCTCTGGTCTTTCTACCAGTGCTGTAGCTTAAAGCAGTGGTTGAAATAAGTCTTACTCAAAGAAAGCAAATGTCTGGATCCAGAATCTTAAATAACTGAATCACATTTTAGTGAGGCATCAACTTGAGTGTCAGTCTACTGTGCATACAGATCTAATGCTAAATTTCTCACTTGAATCTTAAATTACACAAACCTCCACACGCCATTACAAATCTTTTAATAGAATGTAGTATTAAACAAGTCTAGTTGGATGTTCACTGGATATTAACATTTAAGTTAACTGTAATGGGGTTACTATTACCTCTCTCTGGTAAATGCCAGGCTTTTAAAGGCCTATAGGTTCATTCTAGCTAAAATGAAACCGTGTAGTTCTTAAACTAGTGAAGGAAAACAGCAGACATCAAAGTAAACCTCCTCCTTTCTGGAAAACCTTGAAATGTTGAACAACCACTTCTGTTGTCCTGTCTTCTCAGTGTATATACTGTAAGTAATTGTCCTTTTCATATAATCCTTTATTTATCAAAGTGGATTCCATTTCTTAAATAGCTTGTTTCATTTACCTTTACAGAAGTGTTGTGGTCCAGAATTCAAACCAGAATGTTAAGTGGGAGTCTCCTCAAGTGTCTCATTGAGAGCTGGCTCCACAGGGCACCGATATCTTTCGCAATCCTTTTGCAGACATTGTTTCAAAAAAGGAATATTTCAAGAAATTCCATGCTAATGCAACACTAGATTTCAATGTCTATGAGCAGCCAGCCATTCTTCTCTCCTCAAGTCACCTACAATTCCAATTCAAATTTTAGACTGGCTAGCAAGTTCCAGCATTTCCTACTTTACTACATCTTGTTTCACTCCTTCCTCCCCCACACTATGTGACTCTTCAATTCCACCCAGGGGGGTAAACGCTAACATTATACAAAGTTATTGTCCGATATACCTGCATTTTTATCAATATGCTGTTGCTGGAGTGTGTGAATTTATTCTTGGGATTAATACATCTATCTATCTTATAAGTCAAGCATATTATTTGTACAATGCAATTGCAGTCCTACACTTCAGAGACATCACGATTACTGATGTACCCCTGGCTACACGTGGCCTCCAACAGGAAAACCAAGCATTAAATTATGAAAGCAAGCATTTCATAAACAATGCTTTAATCAAAGTTTACAAAAAGTTACACTAAGCAAGTATTATCATCTGCATAATTTAATTGCACTGCATATCTACAGCGTTACATTTAGTGCAGAAGTGTCATTTTTTTCCCAGGCCACACAAAACCTTTCATTGATTCACAAGGTTGCAGTGTTTACACTATGAATTGGCATTTGGACCCTTTTTCTTGCCAAATGTGGGTACGACATTAACAAAACGGCGGTTGTATTGTATGCGTCGTTTTGCACGGCCAGTTTTCTTTTTCTTCTTCTCCTGCTTTTCCACCTTAAGGAAAAACAAAACAAAAATCACATTAGTGTCTCAATGTTTCTAGTTCATACCATGATCAAAATAAAAAGTAACAAGCAAGCTGGAATGGCTAAGAAATGTTTCATCCATATTTAAATGTGCCATCAGAACTAGTGGTTTCATCTATTTAGGCTTGAATGAAAATGTCACTTACCCAAGTCATAAGTTCATCATGAGAAAAATAAGGGCATATTGTTTTACAGTGTGTGAGCACTAAATTTCAAGCAGAAAGAAATGCCTGCAGCTGACTTTTCTACACACAACTTAATAGTGTCAAGAAATTAAAAGGTGGAAATACAGGCACAGCCTGTTCACATCCTTAATAATCAAACTACCACCACCCTGGAGGGGTCAACAAGAAAACTGGAACAACTCACCATATGATCCTACCTTAAAGTTCTGCTGTGAGGGGATTTTCAAATTTCTCAAATGGCGGGGGAAAAGTATATGTATATTAAATCTATATATATCTCACATTAGATGAGGTTTCCAGTGATTTTAGAGTCACATACTGCATTTGCATAATCTTAAGGAGTCAGAGGCAGTCATGATACATTCCTGTGACTGCCAGTTCTGTAGTCTGACATTTTTTTTTTTATCATGCCATTGAACGTGTGTGTGTGTGTGCGTAACAGAGTCAACAACCAAAGAGTGCTGATCTGGAAGTTCAATACATGATGCTGCTATGAAGAAGAAACAACATGGAAATTTTAGATCAGACAAACAGGAAAGGGGCTTGTAGTTCTGAAGGGCCAAGATTGTGGTTGAATTTGCCATACCTAAAAAGTATTTGTAGAGCACCGGGTCCATCACGCAGCATGCTATTGTCCATCTAAAAAAAGGGGCACAAGCTCAAGATACTCTGAGAATGTGGAAATGTGCTGCACAATCACTACAGAGTGGTGTGATTTCTAGTTGTGTAATCTGCCACACTCAGGCAAATTCATCCATTAACTTTGACATCCCATCCAATTTGAAGTTGTGAATTGTGATGCTCTTTCTCCGAGTAAGGTGTAGACGGGAGACCAAAGTCGATTGGTCTAACTCAGAACTGCCCGATGTATATTAATGTCTTCGGTTTGGCTGCCAAATGGTCTAGGGGACACTGTACAGTCGTTTCTTATACAGTGGGGTAAAAAAGTATTTAGTCAGCCACCAATTGTGCAAGTTCTCACACTTAAAAAGATGAGAGGCCTGTAATTTTCATCATAGGTATACCTCAACTATGAGAGACAAAATGAGAAAAAAAAATCCAGAAAATCACATTGTCTGATTTTTAAAGAATTTGCAAATTATGGTGGAAAATAAGTATTTGGTCACCTGCAAACAAGCAAGATTTCTGGCTCTCACAGACCTGTAACTTCTTCTGTAAGAGGTTCCTCTGTCCTCCACTCGTTATCAATATAAAAGACACCTGTCCACAACCTCAAACAGTCACACTCCAAACTCCACTATGGCCAAGACCAAAGAGCTGTCAAAGGACACCAGAAACAAAATTGTAGCCCTGCACCAGTCTGGGAAGACTGAATCTGCAATAGGTAAGCAGTTTGGTGTGAAGAAATCAACTGTGGGAGCAATTATTAGAAAATGGAAGACATACAAGACCACTGATAATCTCCCTCGATCTGGGGCTCCACGCAAGATGATCACAAGAACGGTGAGCAAAAATCCCAGAACCACACAGGGGGACCTAGTGAATGACCTGCAGAGAGCTGGGACCAAAGTAACAAAGGCTACCATCAGTAACACACTACGCCGCCAGGGACTCAAATCCTGCAGTGCCAGACGTGTCCCCCTGCTTAAGCCTGTACATGTGCAGGCCCGTCTGAAGTTTGCTAGAGAGCATCTGGATGATCCAGAAGAGGACTGGGAGAAAGTCATATTCTCGGATGAAACCAAAATAGATCTTTTTGGTAAAATTCTCTACTCGTCGTGTTTGGAGGAGAAAGAATGCTGAGTTGCATCCAAGGAACACCATACCTACTGTAAAGCATGGGGGTGGAAACATCATGCTTTGGCGCTGTTTTTCTGCAAAGGGACCAGGACGACTGATCCGTGTAAAGGAAAGAATGAATGGGGCCATGTATCATCAGATTTTGAGTGAAAACCTCCTTCCATCAGCAAGAGCATTGAAGATGAAACGTGGCTGGGTCATTCAGCATGACAATGATCCCAAACACACAGCCCGGGTAACGAAGGAGTGGCATCGTAAGAAGCATTTCAAGGTCCTAGAGTGGCCTAGCCAGTCTCCAGATCTCAACCCCATAAAAAATCTTTGGAGGAGTTGAAAGTCCATGTTGCCCAGCGACAGCCCCAAAACATCACTGCTCTAGAGGAGATCTGCATGGAGAAATGGGCCAAAATACCAGCAACAGTGTGTGAAAACCTTGTGAAGACCAACAGAAAACGTTTGACCTCTGTCATTGCCAACAAAGGGTATATAAAAAAGTATTGAGATGAACTTTTGTTATTGACCAAATACTTTTTTTCCCACCACAATATGCAAATAAATTCTTTGAAAATCAGACAATGTGATGCTCTGGATTTTTTTCCTCATTTTGTCTCTCATAGTTGAGGTATACCTATGATGAAAATTACAGGCCTCTCTCATCTTTTTAAGTGGGAGAACTTGCACAATTGGCGGCTGACTAAATACTTTTTTGCCCCACTGCAACTATAAAACATTACAAGTACACACACCAATACGAGTCCTGTGTTACTTTTGAGATTTACGTAAGTGAAACGCATACACAGACCAACTTTGTGCTTAAATGAAGAAGCAAACAGACTTCCAAGCCAGTAATGCCAGATGTAACCATCAAATTGATCCATATTACTGTATTGTTCTAATATTAAAAGATGTCTGTCTTACCTTTGGAGTCTGTCCCCTAACTTTGCCAGCTCGTGCCAAAGAACCATGGACTTTACCTTTAAAGACAAAAATTTGTAAATTCTGCATTAGACTTGCTTTTTCATATAAGATTTCCATTCTAAGCATTCAGACTGGTAAAATTTCCACTCAAACTGGCTGTACTTTTATCGAAGATTAAAAATAATGCCTCACAGGCAAACTGTCCTGGATATACACAAAACAGCAGGTATACAGAATTCTTGTAACACAAAGTACAATTAACCAAGGTCATTTTCTTTTCTCTTAAAATATTTTGTTGGACACCAGGGACAAACTAAATGGATAAAGAGAAAAAATACTTCATTTACATATTATCAACACATTTCTAGAATTCAAGCTGAAAAGTCGTAAAAGCTGAGCGCATAAATACGATTTAAGCACAATTCCCCAGGAGGTATTTCCTAAACATTACAAACACTCAAACTCACAACAAAGGTAAACTGCATTAATCAGGTTATTTAAGATTTATACCTGTGACATTTTAAAGTTTATTAAACATGCCTGACCAGGAAGAATGGAAAGACCAATTACTTAATTAGGCGGTGTTTTTCTAACTATTTTATTTTTCTAACTGCTAAAGTATTTTTTTTTATTAGACCTGAAACTAAGCTCTGTTTAAATCAGCTAATATAGCTACAAGGAAAAAAAACAAGTTAAATATCTGTTTCTCCCCCACTACAAAAAAACACGTTTTTAAAAAAATATGATAGAGGAAAAAAGTCATAGCTTAAAGGAACTTTTTTTGTACAAAAACTCTTTGGAACGTTTTACTTTCACTATTTGCTGCAAATAAACATCCCATGACACTATGACGTGCTTTCAATTTTCTGGGTTATCCCAAGATACTTTGTGATGAAAGGAACAAATTGTATTCAACATTTTTGAACCTCTTGCACTGCACTTCCATTTTAATGAGATTAACAAAAAAAAAAAAAAGTTTGCATAACAGATTTTACAAGTACTCATTTATTATAATAAAATAGTCTGGGATATACAATATGTCCTATGGCAAAATAGCATGGGATAACCAATTCTCTCCAATTTTTTTTTAAACAAAATTCAACACACCTGAAACAAGACTTTTGAAAGGTTTACCTCTGAAGTATACTGAATTAGATCAATAATCTAGCAGCAGGATTGTGACACATGTACCACTTTTGTGCCCCAAGCACATACAGTAGTGACTGGGATTGGGAAAAAAAAAAAAAATAAATAAAAATCAAGAACAATATTTCCAGCATTCAGATAACTATGTCTGCTTGGGAGTTTCCCACCACATTCCAAACGTGTATTTGATTAAATGGGGACTCTAAACTGGCCCTACAGTATGTAAACAAGTATGTCCTTCAGTGAACTTCCACGATATCTATCAAGGAATGATCTCCTCCCTTGTACCATGTAGCTCCTCAATACCTAGGGTACTGGACTGAAAAGGTTTAGAAAAAAAATACATGGAAGAGTAACAATGTTTCTGCATTTAGTTTCCCCTTTTGGTCAACTAATCACTCTGTAAGTATGACACGTGCCTCATAACTTTTTCCCCACATTGTATGTTCATTATTGCACATTAAGTTAACTTAATTCTAAACTGGGCTAATTTAAGTGTGCCCTGTGACAGCCTGGCATCGTGGCCAAGGCTGGTTCCCGAGTTCAATGTTGGCAGGTTTAGATCAGGTTCACACAAACCAGACTTGGATTATTTACATCTGAGAATAGAAGAATGATTGTTAATTGTGTACCTTAGAGTACTCTGAAGTATAAAATGATCACTTTGCACAGATAGGCAAGATGAAACACAGATCAATTATTAACAAATGCGATTTAAACCCAACAATCAAGGTTGGACATAGCACAGTTCAGCTCTACTGTTAATTATATAAAAAAAAAAAATCATCACACACCTCCAAGCATTCGCACTGCAACATCTAGAGTACTCTGCTCAGGAACACCACACTGGTCGATGAGTAAATGATCTTCCAAAGGGGTCCCAGAAAAAAGGACGACTTGATCATCCACAGGAAGTCCTTCCAAGGCCTCAATTTTGAGCTACAAAAAACAAACATCACAAAAACAATTTAAAAAAAAAAAGACAAAACCTGTAGTTCTATGAAAACAGTGTTTGAATGTTTCTGAACATTCGTGTTACTAGGCCTTTGTCAAATGAACAAAACACTACAAACTACTTGTTTTGTTCATTAACAGATTATCCACTCTGCTCGAGGGATGGGATAATATGAGGAACGCTCCAGTTTGTAAAGTTCAACTGAAGTTCTACGTTGCCATCTGCATTAATATTTAAGCAAATGTATCCAACCCAACCCAAAATTAATCTCACAGACGTTGGTTCAAATTTTTACAACAAGGATTAGGGAAAATTCCTAAGTACAGTTGCTTAGTATAATATGTTCATTGATGCAGTTTATGCAGCAATAATAAACTCTTAAAAACAGAAATTTACTGTTTTAAAATGGTCAAGTCAAACTACAGGCTTAAAATGCCAAGCAAATGTATTGGCACAATTATTACAACGTGAGCCGTGTAAGCTAGAATTCAAATGGGAGTGGGACAACATTTTTCCACTATGATACAAAAGACTTGAGCATTAATTACAGTCAGGTGCTACAACCAAAAAGAATTTAGTATTAAGGCATAATTACATTTATATTCTTTTGGCTTTCTGATGAATCAGAACATCATTAGTTACTTTGTTTTAATGTAATCTCGGTTTAGTCTGGTTTGTTTCACACAGCACTCCAATGCAAACCAGAACATCATAAACACCCCATGGGCATGTCTTAGCTTCATTTATTGTGTGTTGAGACTCTCCTGTCTTGAACACAAACCATTTCCAAACATGACCTCTGTTTTTCCTTTCAACATGTGGTGCTGTAGTATCACTACTGTTAGCCATTTTTTATATGTACTTTTTACTCGTGTTATTGTGGATTCCCGAGTAACTATCTACTTGCAGTTATGCACAAGTGCAGTACCAACTTTCACTCGCTACTACCAATACTGTAAAAAGCTGGTACCATTACATTTTTGGAATTCTGGTATGGTAAGGTTTGTGGGATATCCCTACAAAATACGGCTATAGAATAATTGACACATGAGTTGAATTAGATGGGTGTAAATAGTTTTCACCCAAGGATTACTATATCCATTTTAGTTCCCTCTCTTTTCTCTTTCTCAGATCGCTTTTTGGAAGGACGTCAGTTTCGTAGATTTTATGAACTGAACTTATGAAGTGCCTTTCCACATTTTCCTTCTTTGGAATAGCAATCACAGATTCACAGATCAGACAAACGCACTTCTATTGTGACATTGTGAGAAAAAAACCTCTTCCAATTCCACATCCTGCCTTGAATGCAATGCGATCTACCTGCACTACCTTTGCGATCTACCGGTCGATCGTGATCGACGCATTGGGCACCCCGTCCTAAATAAATTTGCTTCTTTAACAAATGTGGTCTATTAGAATATTTCATGCACTATTAACTATCTATTAACTTTAAAAATCTCTCTCTCGGTTAACTTGAACAAATACTGTCACATTTTCCCCCATTACATTTTTAAACACTGAAACCGTAACTAAAACAATGTTAGCACAAAAATGATCTTTTACAAAACCAGCAACTACTGCTCTGAAGCAGGTACACTTACGTGGGATAAAGCTAAACAAACAAAGGTAATATGCAAACCACTTTTATTATTTAAGAATGGGCACAAAAAAAGGTAGAAACATTTTCCACATGAACTAAGAGTCCATTTACCATCATCATCACAAGTAACATGATGCTGTAGTAAATACATTTTGACCCAGGACTTGTGCACTATACCTTAACATCTCTTATTGTGTCATGGCCCAAGAATTCCAGGGCATGGGTGTTCTGTGTTCGAACAAACAGTTGCATTTTCACACCTGTGGAAAGAAAAGAGCGATTTTCCATCATTAGGAAACTGGCAACAAAAGACAAATACAACATAAACGGTTTCAATTGATATGGACTTTGGCAAGGTGTTCAACTCGGTTAACTATATTAAGTCAACGGGAACTTTAAACAGTATGAGGATCACAATATGCTATCTGAATACTGACTACAAAATCTAAGCAAACAAAAATCCAAACAAAACTTTTGTTGTTGCCTTCCTCGTCAGAAGGGGCATCAGGGGCAGGATCATACCCTGGATGGAGTCCCTGTGGTTCCATCTTAACAAAACATACTTAAATTGCATGCATTGTTGGTGGCCTGATTCTGCCAGGGCACATCTTTCAAATATTTTTAATTCTACTTTTCCCCTGCAATAAAACTAAAATATTTCAAGGAGTATAGCAACTCTCCATCTGTATTCTGGAGGTCGGGGAAAGGCATACGGCATCAGCATCTGACTGTATAACCACGATTACCTGGCACATACAAAGACATGATTGCTGTTACAACTAATAGTACAGGCCATATGAAAAATAGAGGTTTCAGCCAGGTAACTTACCAACAAGCCATTCACCATGTTCAGTACCATCATGTCTGCCAAAGCTACTTTTCCTCAAAATAAATGAATCACGGGTTGACCCAGACCACTTGGCATCACAGGGGATTTATAACTTAAGGGAATGTCACTGCTCACAATTAACCAAAACAAAAAAAATTTAAAAAAAGCTTCATTCTCGCTAGGTGTCCTTATACCAATACAAGTGGACTGAAGTGCTCAATTATGTTAGAAGAAGTCAGACTCTGCTGCATATTGCCTCTTAATGTTGGCAAAAACACACACAGCATGCAAAGTTGAATGTACTGCATCGCCTGTCATTTAAATGGCTGGCAGCACAGTGGGCACGATGGAGTGAAGCTTGGTTGAGATTTTCCTGACCAGTCAGTCAGCTTCCTCAGAAATGACAACAGGTAGCCAATATAAACTAATGAAGAATACAGTGTGTACATCATATTTATCACTTTTGAGATGTAGCATGTTTGACACTTTAATGCACATTCAAATAAAGGCTTGATGATCTGTTATATGCGCGAGTTGTCACTTAGCTGGTTTGCCTGCATTTCCCAGGTTCATTGAAATGTTATGCATAGATGAGTCAGCGCACATTCTCCCATCAAGTTCTCTTTTATAAATCCTGAAATTTGTGTGGAAAGCTATGTATAAACATTCTGAGCCTGTTTTGCACACACACAAGTTTTATGTATCGGACCTCACCAGACAGTCACTTTTCAGTTTTTACTGTCAAGGAAATGTTGACAGGTACTAAAGGCATAACAGGTACTGCTACACATAAAGTTTCTTTCCTACTGAAGTCACTTTGGTAAAACACAGTCTCCGATTCATCTGTCTTTTCTAGATTTCTAAACTAATCCATCCTATCTAAATGATATTTTGTGATGTGTTATATACTGTGTTGTTTAATTCAATTATATGTGCCTTGTTATGTGTATGGATGTAGCATTAAGATAATTTCCCAGCAACTACACTGCCTAGCAATAAAGTTCAAAGCAGCAGTTACAAGGTATGTTCAAAAAATGTATTTGCCACACTATGAAAATAAAATCCAATGCTCAATCTCACACCATTACTTTTCAACACAATTCCCCCTTAACTTCTCAATTGATCCACTTTGCCTCCATGTTGTAATCCCTTTGGAAAGAAGTGTTCATCTTGGTCTTCCAGCTACACACTACCACCTCATTTAATGACTTTATTGTGGAATCATTTTTCTCCAGTGATGGTTGACCTGTGTTGCATGAATACCAGCCTGTGTATCCCAGAAAACTGTCGTCATGACCACTTCACAAACATTAAGTGGTATGGGGACCCCCTTATGCTTCCATTGCATAAACTCTTGCACGATTTCAGGTTTATGGTAGTGAACCGGTGTTTCATTTCCAGTAACAATCCATAAGAAAAATAAAACTGACATTTTCTCTAAAAATGTCCAAATTCTTGTAACTTAAATCTTAGTGAAATGCTTTTTGATTCAATTTCAGCATTTGCAGAACCCTTTGGAAAATGACCTTTGACATCATCAAATGAGAATGGATAATTGTGGAAAATATGCCTGCTGAAAAGCCTTGTCCATGGGCTAGAACATTAACCTCAACACGATGATCTTCCATAATCAAGGCCTCCACTTTCTGGCACAATTCTTGTTAAGATACTTCCACAAGGTACACCAGATGGGGGTGATTATTAATTGACCCTTGACCCCATTTAAATTCCTTGGTCCAAAACTTCACCTTATAGTACAAAGGGGCATCATCATACACAGCATTCAACCACTCAGGGATTTCCTTTGGTTTTATCCCATCCTTTTAAAGGAATTTAATGACTAGAGGATGCTACCAACCCGTCAGTTTCATCGAGGACTCACAGGTAGATGTGCGGAGCTCAACAGGAGTGCTAAATCACATAGGAGTCCTCCCCACTTCTTTTATTTTGCTGATAGATGTTTAACCGCCTGAACCATGTGAATCAGGTCACAGGGCTGCCAGATCTCACATGCAATAGAAATACCTAGTAACCACTATTTTTCTCAAAATTTTGTTTTTTTGGGTTTTTTTTAGGTTTTGGAGTTACTGCTTCTTTCCTGATGTTATAATGTAGTGCTGATGTCCAAATATGTCTTCATTCCAGTCATAGCAAGATGGAAGAAGCTAGTATTTATACAGTATTTTACATACTGCAAGACAAAACCCTAGCAACTCCACTGACCAATGAGGAAAGAACACCTACCAATGAAAACGTCAGATTACGATGAAGTGATTTAAATACTACGACTGCATTATTTAAATGGCTGGTGTTGTAGATTCTTTTATTAAAAAAAAAAGTGTTCTAGAAGCTCAGTAAAAATGAAGTCTACAGATCTTTAATTATAGGGACATCATTTTCACAATTTGCCGAAAACTTGAGAGATACTAGGTTTTTCCATAGTTGGTGAGAGTTGTGGTTTTCATACCAAATTTGGTTATTTTTAAAAGCATTGTACAGGGAACATTTTTGATTAGGTGGTGTGCATTTCTGTACTGTTTTAAACACCCTTAACCACCCCCACCATCGGCAAAACTCCAAAGGGGGGAACCTGCACTCAATAACACCAAGCTAACAGACCCAAAAATCCAAAAGATACCACTCTCATCTCATTTGAAGTCGACAGCATACTTCATTGGGCTGGTCAACGGTACCATTAGGTGGGTTTTCTGATGTCAATTAGCTGGAAATATTTTCCAGGACCTGGCAACTCTGGGTGTCACGACTGATTTGATTCCTGAACAAGCCACTACCCCAGATTCAGTCCACTTCTAATTCACTTGCGATTCTGTAACACAAGGGTTCTTAAACTATGGGACACCGGTTGTCCGAGTTTGGGTCACAGAGAGTCGTGAACTACAATGTTACTCCTCTACGATTTCGAGAAGTGGCCTGCGAAGGGTCGGCGTGGGCAGCTTAGGCAATTGCCACAGCTCCACTACGACCAGTGCCTGCAATTCCCCAAGTGTAAACTCCCACCCCCCAAAGGCGGTCGGTGGCAAATCTGCAAGGGGGGAAAGGGATCACAATCTATAGCGATTCTTCACACCCAATCTAAAACCGATTATCAGAGGCGATTTGAGGTATAGGAGACTCAAAAAACGCAAAACTGGATCGCAGGAAAGAAAAACACTACTGTCCTCCTCACAGCGTCTTATTTTAATTATGCATCGTAAATGTGTTATCATGCTTATATAAAGGCCCCAACTTTGTATAAGGAAACAGGAGAACAGCCTAGAAATTAACTTGTGTTCATTATATACATATACACACACACACAGGTCCTTCTCAAAAAATTTGCATATTGTGATAAAGTTCATTATTTTCTGTAATGTACTGATAAACATTAGACTTTCATATATTTTAGATTCATTACACACAACTGAAGTAGTTCAAGCCTTTTATTGTTTTAATATTGATGATTTTGGCATACAGCTCATGAAAACCCAAAATTCCTATCTTAAAAAATTAGCATATCATGAAAAGGTTCTCTAAACGAGCGATTAACCTAATCATCTGAATCAACTAATTAACTCTAAACACCTGCAAAAGATTCCTGAGGCTTTTAAAAACTCCCAGCCTGGTTCATTACTCAAAACCGCAATCATGGGTAAGACTGCCGACCTGACTGCTGTCCAGAAGTCCATCATTGACACCCTCAAGCAAGAGGGTAAGACACAGAAAGAAATTTCTGAACAAATAGGCTGTTTCCAGAGTGTTGTATCAAGGCACCTCAGTGGGAAGTCTGTGAGAAGGAAAAAGTGTGGCAGAAAACGCTGCACAACGAGAAGAGGTGACCGGACCCTGAGGAAGATTGTGGAGAAGGACCGATTCCAGACCTTGGGGGACCTGCGGAAGCAGTGGACGGAGTCTGGAGTAGAAACATCCAGAGCCACCGTGTACCGGCGTGTGCAGGAAATGGGCTACAGGTGCCGCATTCCCAAGGTCAAGCCACTTTTGAACCAGAAACAGCGGCAGAAGCGCCTGACCTGGGCTACAGAGAAGCAGCAATGGACTGTTGCTCAGTGGTCCAAAGTACTTTTTTCGAATAAAAGCACATTTTGCATGTCATTCGGAAATCAAGGTGCCAGAGTCTGAAGGAAGACTGGGGAGAGGGAAATGCCAAAATGCCTGAAGTCCAGTGTCAAGTACCCACAGTCAGTGATGGTCTGGGGTGCCATGTCAGCTGTTGGAGTTGGTCCGCTGTGTTTTATCAAGGGCAGGGTCAATGCAGCTAGCTATCAGGAGATTTTGGAGCACTTCATGCTTCCATCTGCTGAAAAGCTTTATGGAGATAAAGATTTCATTTTCAGCACGACCTGGCACCTGCTCACAGTGCCAAAACCACTGGTAAATGGTTTACTGACCATGGTATTACTGTGCTCAATTGGCCTGCCAACTCTCCTGACCTGAACCCCATAGAGAATCTGTGGGATATTGTGAAGAGCAAGTTGAGAGACACAAGACCCAACACTCTGGATGAGCTTAAGGCCGCTATCGAAGCATCCTGGGCCTCCATAACACCTCAGCAGTGCCACAGGCTGATTGCCTCCATGCCACGCCGCATTGAAGCAGTCATTTCTGCAAAAGGATTCCCGACCAAGTATTGAGTGCATAACTGAACATAATTATTTGAAGGTTGGCTTTTTTTGTATTAAAAACATTTTTTATTGGTCGGATGAAATATGCTAATTTTTTGAGATAGGAATTTTGGGTTTTCATGAACTGTATGCCAAAATCATCAATATTAAAACAATAAAAGGCTTGAACTACTTCAGTTGTGTGTAATGAATCTAAAATATATGAGAGACTAATTTTTATCAGTACATTACAGAAAATAATGAACTTTATCACAATATGCTAATTTTTTGAGAAGGACCTGTGTGTGTGTGTGTATATATGTGTGTATATATATATATATATATATATATATACACACATGATATAAACTGTCTTCCGATGCATCGCGTCTGAAATCCCAAGGGGTCAGGATAACACAATCGGCAGCGATATACTGTATATTTATATACGCAAATATATGCTGTAGTATATCAAAAGTATGGAATTATATATTTGTAATGCGATCAGTGAGGACTTCTCATAAAGGCCAGACTGTACATCAACCAAACGATTCGATTCACTTAAACGATATAAATTGATTTTATATTATATATATAATTATATAGATAGACAGATATTTGGTGCCCACCACCAGTGCTGGTTATGAAATGACTTCAAACTGCGCGTGTGCCCAAGTCAAGGCATGTCTGGTTCTCCATGGACAGGTTCAGATTGTAACACAAATGCACGATACTCGGGTCGATAAATTGCTGAACATCGCTCGTACAAACCGTATATAGCCGTTTAAGATGACATTTTTTAATTCAGCGTCATAAATCTTATCAACAGAATGAACTAAAAATCAAACTACAACAACTACTGTGTTCTTTTAGACGAGAGCGGCAAACACAAGACCCCCCTGGACGTGACGCAGTATTTTCAGCTGCGCTCGTTTACCAGCCACGAAAGGAGTTAAGGGGAACGAAGGCCTAGCCAGCGATTTATTTAATCGGCCTCTCGTATGTTCCGTTGAAAGCAGAACAGACCGTTCATGTTTTCAATAAAACGAATCCACATAACACCCTTAAAATTGTTCATAATCGTTTCAAAAAGAGTAAAGTTTCACGGGAGATAACGTAAACACACAATCAACTTCAAGGCCGAAAGTACATCAAGAGCAGATGTCGGGGGCTACCGACTCCTCGGCACGCCGACCAGGCAGCAGAAGGCGCGGAGCCAAATGGCCATTTAATGAAAACCTTCAGAGCAAGCAGGCGCTACTCTTCCGACACGATTCATTAAAAACCCGTCGCTGGGTTTGCCTTCATTTTAACAAATTGAAGCCCCGCGGAATTGACTTCCAAGACCTATACGTCTGTTCAAGTCGCTGGACCCTTCTGATTTAAAAAAAACTAAGTTTACTCGAAAAAAAACTCGCTTACTTCGTTTAGCGACACAGGAAGGCCGTTTAATGATGCTTAAAGTTAAAAAATATAACAGCGTAGGCTCTTTAAAAGTAAAAAATCTACTCACAAGTCTCGAGCGCGCCCCGCTTCTCCACGTAAACACGCAATAAGAATCTCGTCACGTCCGCCGCGGCCCTATGTCTTCAACTTCCGTCAACGTCATGACGACGCCTCACGGCCTAGCATGTAACCGCTTTTTTAAATAAAATAAACTTAAAGTAGTCGTAAACTGTTTAGCTTCGTATTGTCTATGAATACAGTAACTGCGCCAGTTATTAGGCAGACCTGCACACCTGTTTATCTGTGTAATTATCTAATCAGCCAATCGAGTGGCAGCAGCGTAATGCACACAATCCTGTAGAATCAGGTCAGGAGCTTCAGTTCATGTTCATGTCAAACACCAGAACGTGGAGAAAATGTGACCTCAGTGATTTCATCCGTGACATGATTGTTAGTGCCAACCAGGCTGATGTGAGTATTTCTGTCACTGCTGATCTCTTTGGATTTTCATGTACAGCAATCTCTAGACTTTACTGTGAAAAACAAAAACCTCCAGTGAGCTGCGGTTCTGCAGATACAAAACCTTGATGAGAGAGGTGAGTGGAGAATGGCCATACAGGGTTGAGCTGACAGTAAGGCCGATAACTACTCTGTACAACGGTGTTGAGCAGAAAAACATCTCAGAATGCACAATATGTCAAACCTTGAGGTGGAGGGGCTACAACCGTATAAAACCACATCGTGTTCCACTCCTAAGAGCCAAGAACAGAAAGCTGAGGCTGCAGGGGGCACAGGCTCAGCAAAACTGGACAGCTGAAGACTGAAAAACATAGCCTGGTCTGATAAATCTCCATATTTGCTGAGGCAAACAGATGGGTAGGTCCGAATTTACACAAGCAGCATGAATCCATGCACCCACCCTGCCTTGTGTCAAGAGTCCACACTGCTGCTGATAGCGTAATGGCATGGGGAAGGTTTTCGTGGCACACTTTGCAGTCTGTTGATGCCTAGCAATCATCACTTGAAAGCCATGGCCTAATTGAGTATTGTTGCTGACCACATTCATGACCACAATATACTCATCTTCTAATGGCCACTTCCAGCGTGATATTACATCATGTCAGAAAGCAAAAGTCACTTCAAACTGGTTTCACGAACACGACTATGCGTTCAGTGTTCCTCTGTGGCTTTTTCAGCCACTGGCTCAGAATTGAACAGAACACCTTTGTGATGTGGCAAACAGGAGAGTCGCAGAATGAAAATCCAGCTGACAAATCTGACGAAATTGTGTAATCATGTCAACATGAACCAGAAATCTCAAAGAATCGTTTCCACCATCTTGTGGAATCTGTGCCACTAAAACTGAGGCTGCTTTGAGAGTAAAAGGAGACCATGGCCAGTATTAGTATAGTGGTTCTAAGAGTTTGACCAGCAAGTGAATATGTCTGTGTGGGTGTGAAAACATACAAAAAGTACATGGAAAAATGTTACCGGCCTCAAGTCCAGGGACACCTGTGCCACGAACCATTGTCACTACAGGGGGTAGCCACAGCAATATGGTGCCAAAAGTGTAAAAGAAGAACCTCTGACCACACTTTTCTTTGTTCTGATTGCTATAGAACTACTTCAGTCTCTGCCTTGATCAACAAGATGATCAGTTCAACATTGGTACATACCAATTTAATTTTCTGAACAAAAGTGTAAATACATTTCCTTTCATTAAACAATAGTATTGTTTTCAGCTATCAAGAAGTACATATACCACTGTTTGGTGATTAGAAACCAATGTCCTCAAAATGTGTTAATTTTTCAAGGTTCTGTATCACAGTATTGTATACTGATGGGACACCAATCAAAGCAGTCTGAGCTCCAAAGCAGGTGACTCTTTTGCAAGACAGGTAAATTATCTATTATCCAGTAGGCAGCCATCAACCACATGTAACAGAATTATTCAGGAAATACACCTTTTCACTTATAATCCCAATCTCAAACAAAGAATGCCTATTCATCTCCTGGCTTTTACTGTACATTGATTATTTATATGTGTTTTTCTTAAAGGAACACACAGAAATGTCTTTTCCTTTAAACACTAATTTCTAGCCCATTACAATTAAGTCTTTTTAAAGCAACGGCCAGACATCTGTTTAATGACTAGATATCTATTGTGTTTATATTAAAAAAAAAAAAAAACAGTAAAAGACAATCATTTTAATCTTTTATTAAGTTTTTTTTTCCAGTTGTGCAGAACAAAACCAACCATTATGCTTCCACAGCTAAGTAAGTATTAGTCATATCCTCAGCTCTGACACACAAATTGCTCATTGAGATGAGCAGAGGTGGACTTGAAGGGGGTCCTGGGGCCTGAACCATTGTTTGGGCCCCACCTAGTTGTTGTACTCAGGAACAAAAAAAACTAGCATGTGTTCTCAAAGCTTAGCAGTCACCTAAACTTTGGCCCACAAGGCCAATGGGGAAGAAGGAGAGCCAAAAGACCAACCAATCAGGCCAGGGGAGAATCCCCTGAAGCTTACAAGCCAGGAGGCTATGTCCCAGTCCTTAACCTTACTCAAAGCCTACAGAGCAATAGGGGAACCTGGATGATGAGGGCGAATGACTCCAGCCGATGACCCCATAGCCAGCACCAAACCCCTGCAGAAAAACCTGGATGACAAGGGCCATACGACTTCGGCCGGTGGAACTGCGGTCAGGACCAGTACACAGCACAAAGCCCACAAGGCCAAAGAGGAGGCTGGAGAGCCAACAGACCGATAACTCCAGGATATCACCCACTGCACCCAGATATGGCCCACCTAAGGACACTGCTGTACACTAAGTTTAAACAGGGAAAAATGATGGCAGTTACCACTTCACCATGTTTTTTTATTTTATTTTATTTTTTTAATTCTTCTACTTTCAAATCCCAACTTCATTACAAAATTGAATGGTCAAACTATTCTAAATACCACAGCTGCTTTAATGTTGTTACTCTCACTGCATCTTCTTCTTCTTTCAGCTGCTCCCGTTAGGGTTGCCACAGCGGATCATCTTTTTCCATTATACTCTCACTGCACCATTCAGAGTATTTATATCACTCTATCTGAGTGTGAATTACAGCTGTACAGCAGTTGATTGGAAAGAGAATTATCAGTATACAGCATCAAGCACACGCTGCCTCAGCCATGCTGCCTATTTGAACTGCTGTCAAACACTTCAGAGCCTTTCCTCGCGGTTCAGAAACAGTTTCATCCCAAGAACTCTAAACACACTCAGTCAGTCCATTAAGTGCTCCTTGTAGAACGGTCACTGTAACAAATATAGCACAACCTGTGCCACTTTATAAAGCACGTTTTTACATATGATGACAATATCATTTTTAAGATGAAATGCAGCAAAATATGTTGATTATATTATACAGATAAAACTTTAACTTCATTTAAATAATCTATATTGTTAATAATTAAACATGTGAGGACACAGTGCCGCAGCACTAGCAAGCCGCTGGCTCTCCGTTTACGGATTGATCCTGCCTCGCGCTGTTTATTTGCTGGGGTTGGAGCAACACTGGATGGATGGATAGATGGGACAGAAAAGTTAAACACGTACCACGAAGATATTTCAATGTTCCATAAAAGTTTTGAAGAATCAGCGTTTTAAGTTTACAGATGGCTAAACGTCTATTACAGAACTGATTGTGTGGCGATTGGGTATTTGGAGAAAGAAAAGTAAGGACAGGAATTGGAGGTTAGTATGTTTGAAAGAGACAGGACTGCTACAAAAAAGTATTTCATCGAAGGTTGTGCATAGCGCAGCAAGCATCTTGCATGAGACATGAATAATCACTGTGCCACCATGTTCCCATGTTTAATAACATGCTTTAACTCCTATCATCATGAAAATGATATCACATATACAATTCAGTATTTTATTTATTCAGAGAGCTGTAATATTACGAATGTAATGGATTCTGTGTCATATCGGAGGGAAAAGAAAACCCGGAAGTACGTAGTGATTCACACACATAGAAGATCAAATACAAAACAAAGCATTTAACGTGCTACTTTAGTTACGATGGGATTTGAGAAACTAGAAAATTAAACAATTTTAAGATGAAGTTTATTATGTTCTACTTTAATGACAAAATAAACTACATGTTTGAAGTGGAAATTTCAAGATTAAAGTTGACATTTCATGCTTTATTCCTACTGTGTCCCTTTTTTTTTTCTCTGTACCCTAATAAGCTTTCATATGACACTCAGATGTTGGGCTACGACTCACCTTTTCATGGCGACTTTGATATCTGACAACTTTTTTTAATTCGGGCACTGTGCGACTTTGTGAACGTGAGCTTTTGAGAGTCTCTGACATGCTATGTCACTCGATAAACTTCCTTTTGCTGTTTATACCACTGTTTAAACCAACAAATAGTACATTTTTCTTTGCCTCCACTTGGTAGTCGCAGAAATTCTATTTTCCCTCGTACTTTTGCCATTAATTTTTCACAGAATACTGAGCTTAAGGGTTTATTTATATTGATTTGCATATTCAAAGAGACATAATTCTGGGAGGAGTTGGGGTGGGGCAGCAGGCACGTGCGTTAATTTTCATACTGACCGGGATTTATGTAGTGGAAGAACGTGGAAGCTGGCGTTAGCACAGATTTAAGCATCTGGATTTAAGCACATTTCCGCTTTTGTGCTTACGTCATGTTATAGTGCAAATTGTACGCACGGCGTTATGCATGAGGCCCCAGAAACTTACTGCCATTTTAAAACAGAGAAACAACTATGGAGGAATATTTTACACAAATGTATATACTGCTCAAAAATTAAAAGAACACTTTTTAATCAGAGTATAGCATCAAGTCAATGAAACTTCTGGGTTATTGATCTGGTCAGTTAAGTGGCAAGGGGGGGGGGTGTTAATAAAACAACAGGTGCACTAGAGGGGCAACAATGAGACGACCCCCAAAACAGGAATGGTTTAACAGGTGGAAGCCACTGACATTTTTCCCTCATCATCTTTTCTGATTGTTTTTTCACTAGTTTTGCATTTGGCTATGGTCAGCATCACTACTGGTAGCATGAGGCGATACCTGGACCCTACAGAGGTTCCACAGGTAGTTCAACTTCTCCAGGATGGCACATCAATATGTGCCATTGCCAGAAGGTTTTCTGTGTCTCCCAACAGTCTCAAAGGCATGGAGGAAATTCCAGGAGACAGGCCGTTACTCTAGGAGATCTGGAAAGGGCTGTGGAAGGTCCTTTACCCATCAGCAGGACCGGTATCTGATCCTTTGGGCAACGAGGAATGGGATGAGCACTGCCAGAGCCCTACAAAATGACCTCCAGCAGGCCACTGGTGTGAATGTCTCTGACCAAACCAATCAGAAACAGACTTCATGAGGGTGGCCTGAAGGCCCGACATCCTCTAGTGGGCCCTGTGGTCACTGCCCGGCACCGCAACTCGACTAGCATTTGCCATAGAATATCAGAATTGGTAGGTTCACCACTGGCGCCCTGTGCTTTTCATAGATGAGCACGTAATGAACGTGATTTATGCCAGGTGCCCCGTGCTTTTCAAAGATGAGCGCAGGTTCACGCTGAGCACATGACAGATGTGATTGATGCTACCGACTGGTCCCCATGCTCGCCTGACCTAAATCCAACAGAACATCTCCGGGATATTATGTTTAGGTCCATCCAACGCTGCCAGGGTGCACCACAGTCTGTCCAGGAGCTCAGTGATGCCCTGGTCCTGATCTGGGAGGTGATCTCCCACTACACCATCTGTTGTCTCATTAGGAACATGCCTCCCCGAGATCAGGCATGCATACAAGCACATGGGGGCCATACAAACTACTGAGTACAATTTGGAGTTGCTCAAATCAAATTTTGGCAAAATGAACTAGCCTACCACATCATTTTTTTCACTTTGATTTTCAGGGTGTCTTTAAATACCATCCTCTGTAGGTTGATTTCAATTTCCATCAAACAATGTGGCATCCTAACACATTACCCATTCCATAACCATATAGATATCTGGAAGGATTTTTCTTCCCTATTGAGATCTGATATGTTTTCAAAGTGTTCCTTTAATTTTTTTTGAGTAGTTTATAGGCATAAAAATAAATGAATTGGGCGATGCAAATATGATAAAATAGGGACCAAGTGTTAGCCAAGGGGAAATTAAACAAAAAAATATGAGCATTAAATGTTGTGTCCCGAAAGGTTTTGTTGCTTATTTATCTTATTGTGTCATGTCCCCCCCTCCCCCCAACCTATAGTCTAGGGGTGGAGGAATGAAAGCTATTCATCAAAAATTTCGATCTCCGGTTTCCAACTACTCTCAACATCTTAGGGTCCCCTGATGGCAAAAACATCGATATCTCAATAATATGTGTGTGTCTGTAATTGGGGACAGTGTATAAAAATACCAAACTCAATACTTAAGCCTGTTATGAAATGATGATGTGCCGATTAGTTTTTGAGCGCAATCGTACAAGAAAAAAAGATGTATTCTAGAGGAACCCTCAAATACCGTAATTCTGCAATTATGAATTCTTCGTCAGTTGTTACCATGATGACCTATTTTATTATCAAAGATCAGCATCAGAGCGGTAAATAATTACTGAAAATGTCGGAATAGTTCAGGTAACTTGGTTCCCAGGGCACAAAGCCTACTGATGCACAAGTCCTAATTTTTTTTTTCCAGTGACACCAGATGGCTAGAAATGAAATCCATCATGGTGACCCATTGAGCCGAGTGGGCGGACCCTGGAGTGTACAGTTTTTTGATTGATAGGCAGTGGGGCATATAAAGCTTTGGACAGTAAATTTTCTGTTAACAGCAGACACTTGGACACAGCAACTCAATGATGAATACAGAGCATTTTGAACTTAAAATATCCGCTTTGATGCTGCATTGTTTAAACTACTCAAGGCTGTGACTGTGCAAAAAAAAAAGTTTGGCCCATACATCTGTGTGAAGTAACGTTACATCCAGAACCTCAGAATCGGTGAGTTCGCAATATTTGCTGTTGTGTTTGGATAGTGACAGCATTGTAAAGCACTAGGTGGCTTCAAATCGTGCAGCATTAGTGTATCATTTAAAAAATATTCTAATTCTCATAGGTTTAAGTTTCAACAGAAACAGTTTAAAATGACAAAATCAATTTCACACTCTCAAAATCACATTAATTCACTTTATACAACTGTCTTAAAGCTGCCAGAATGAATTTTGCTTGAGCAGAACAGGTCCAGTATGGACTGGTGATGCTCAAGGTATTAAAAAACCCCACACTGAAAATGGCACACAAGGTGGTATGGGAATTTCAACTGAAAAGGGTTTAATAAAAAAAAAATTGACCACTTTTTTTTAAGTATATAAAACTACTGTACATCGATGAAGTTCATTGTATGACATGTAGAGAAGATGCTTGATTCACTTTAGCAGAGAATACCTTAGCATTATCATGCTCTCCCCTTAGGTTATGAATTTTCAGATTCATACATTGCATTTTAAAACACAGTTAAAAAAAAAAAAATTAAAATAGCAAGCTTCAGACTATTCAAATTTTGGAAAGGAATAAAGAGAGACATACTTTATATACAGTTTGGCATTTTGGAGAATTAAGGATAAAAGTACTGCCAATGATTTGAACAATTTGAGCTTAAAATTATTTTGGGTTGAAGCAAAAGACTTGACACACTCTAGTCAGTGGTTAATTATAAAATATGGGGGATGACTGAACAGAAACAAATTTATCCTTTGACGACAGGAAAGGAAAAATCTCATAACACTGCTACAGGACTCCAAAACATTTTCTTAATTATTTCAACTTTGTTATTAGGAAATACAATAGACGGGAACAGTTTCATTTTCATATTTCATACAATTGTAAGTTAGCATATTTTAAAAAAATTTCATGGTGTACTTAAATATGTAAGTGCAAAGATCAACATCATTCTGGGCCTACCCTGTGATTTTCAGGTGGGAGCTTCACCACTGGGTAAAGCAAGGTTTGTGATAAAAGTGACAGGAAGACAGAGACATCAGGGCCTACAACAGGTAACTTGTAGGGTGAACATCAACAGCTGTAAGGTCACCATTACCTCCAGATCTGTTAGCCCAGTGCCGGGGAAAAAGGAGATGAACAATTTGGGTATCCAGATCCCCAATGAACGACAATGTCATCAAAAACTCTGAAGGTATGTTCATGCCAAAGACCACTCCAATCTGCTTCTTCATGGAACATGGTATACCATCAACATTGCATAAAGAACAAAATCAAAACAATGTTCCCCATAATTTCTCTTTTATTATGAAATTAAATTTTTCCAAGTCACAATAAAAAAAGAAATCCCTACTACCCAATAACAACGTGTAAAAATGTTGAAAAAAGGTCACCTTATGAAAAACAACATGTGTTTGTGTATGTGTGTGTTTGGAAAAGAAACATTTTTGTTAAAGATTTTATCTTAAGATCGTATTCCTTCAACTTTAGAAACTGGTGTGCACCAAAAACCAAATTGCACTTTGTTTTCCTTTTTTAAACTCCAGAAACCAATGGCAGCTTCCATTAAAAAAACCAATGGCTCAATAGTGCTGCAGGCAGGATCACCAACAAATTCAAATCACGTAGGAGGAGGTGGGTAATACTGTCCATAGTTCCAAGGATTCTGATAATTGTACTGTGGAGAAAAACAAAATAAATGTTACCAAAAATCACGTGTATTAAAAAATATATAATAAACTCAGGCCTGCGCGAGATTAATACCAGAATGCTTTTTGTACTACATTGTGTCAAGTTATACATTTATTTATCATTATTTCAAACATAGAAATCATAACTTTAAGACCATTTATTCCAATTCAGGGTCAGAGGGCTTGGGCTTTTCCCACCACCACAGGGTGCTAGGCTGGATGTCCTGTAGAATTGGCAGTAAACAAATACTACTTTGGGAATGCAGGAGGAAAACCCACACAAATATGGGGAATAAAAAAACATGACATCCCTGAGGTGGTAGTACATCTTGACTGCACAAAGCAGTAACCTTAAATAGTAACTGGACATCCAATGAAAATTGCACTGTTTTGGTGCATTACACTTTACCTGGGTGCTGACAATTACTTTTGTAGCCCTACTCAAATATTAAAAATAGTTTAATGTCTTTTGATTATTACTGTTTTAGCATAGGGCTAAATGGAGTAAATAAAAAAATACAGAATTAATAATCAACAATAATTAAATACACCAACTTAAATCAGAATTTCTCTGAACAAACAAAATCTGCGTAACAGCTAAATGCAGCAGGATATTCAACAGATATTCATTCATTGCAGGTGAGCAAGTTTTCAAATCCAAATTTTAAACTTATTTTAATGAAAAAAATTGAGCAAAGTAAGCTGAGCTGTTAATTTATTAAAATATTGTAGGAAAATCTGTCTTTGTGATGAACATAAATCATTTACAGTAAAATATATCCCCTGATTTAATGTACAGTACAGTTTCTGAACAGCCTGTGTGAAAGTGTACCATTTTACTCGCCTCATGGTGTTGTGCATTATATTGGTACTAGAAAAGTACTTCAAAACCACAATTTTAAAATGATACGGCACCAGCATTTTGTGATTTTTCCATACCCGAAGTAAACATCAACTTTCCTCTAAATAAATGAAACGCCTCAAACCACCGAAAACACTCAGAAGTGTACATTTGCTAAAATGCCAATTTTGTAGACCTCAAAAACCTAAAACCACAGGCTTCACAATCAAGACTTTACAGTTTCAATACAACTGGCACTTAATGCTGCAACACCCCACCTGAACTACTTAGATGCAAGCAGGACTTCAACAGGGAACATATTGCTTGACAATGGCACAATTTATGTGATTAAGAGAGAAGTAATGTTGCAACAAACGACAGAGATGTGCACTAGGGAGGCTGGAGTATGATGAAAGTATGGGTTTAAGGGTTTTTGGAGTTATCCGTTATTTGCTTGAGAATCATTTTGCTACCAGTACTGATGTCCAAGAGCAGGTATTGATACCAAAGTCAGACGTTTAGTACTGACTATGCTGCTTTCACCAGTAATCTTCAAGTCTAATCTTGAGTATAGGAGGAGGTAGTATAGGTACTATACTACCTATGCCAGGATAAAGTGAATTATGTCCTTTTGGCCAAAACCTGCAAAAGCCTAACTATCTACATCACTAAATAATAAGGGAAAATATAAACACATACAGAAAAAGGCCCAGTGACAATTCAGAAAAACTGTTTTGCATTTAACTAAAGCATGAAACAAAAGCACAATGCAGTCTTAAAAATTATTTTGAATGCTCACATTAGGACTAATTTAAAAGCCAATTCAGTATCCTTTAGTTCATTGGGAAGGCACAAAATGGTTAGAAAAATTCTAGACACGAATGAAGGATTTTATGTAAAGCATAAATCAATGTTAAAAGGTCTAACTGGAGTTCTAAAACTCATGGGTAATTCCAATTAAAAGTGCATAACTACCAATATTCCCCTAAAAGTACAACATTTATATACATGTGTATATACACACACAAAAACACTATATACCTATATAAACATGAAACTCTTAATTATTTATATTCTTAACAACAATCCAAATATAAAGCATTCTGTACAAACCTGGTACCAGGCATTGTAATTATAGGCTGACTGATTTACTTGCATGTCACCTCCCATCATCTGCCCAGAGGTCAAATTTGCATCGTCTATACGTTGCTTCTTTTCTTCTGGCTCATCTGACCTAAATACACAAATCAGATATTAAGTGTTAGAAAACTCGCCCTACTTGCAATATTCTTTACTTAAATGATAATGGATCCCTTGGATTAAAGAATTCTACTGCACCGTCAACCTTTTAAAATAATTAAAGAAAATACACAAATTGCTAGATTTTATACAAATTACAGTTACTAAGTTTAGAAGCAAATGATCTTTAACACGTAAAGAAACTATTAAAAGACAAGACTTTATAGAAAAACCTTGAAAGGTTATTTACAAACAAACTGCTTTTCATTTTATTATAGTGCCTTTCCACATTAGTACCACCTAAAAACACACACACACAATAGAACAGCTTATGATTTTTTTGATTTAATCATTGAAACAGTCGACTACAGTAACACCGTGAGATGGAGGAAAGACCTGAATTTGTAGTCTTTTGGCATAGAGCCCACATACTATGACACAGACAACCTCATATCACCACTTCTACTGTCATAGGGTTACAGGCAAAGTAGCTTTACATAAATAACTAACCACAAACCCTGCTCTGGACTCACTATGCACTTGAACAGATACACCGGTATCTCATTTCTGTTACAAACTATTTTCAGGCACTGATTAAACTTTGCATATTTCTAGATGTGGTGTTTTTAGAATAAGGGGAGGTAAATTTACATTCTTCTTAAACTACAAAATTTCTGAAGTGATAGCAACAAATCAAAAGGTCTGCACAAGACCATCTACATTTTACTTTGTAGGTGGTTCCAAGACAATGTCTACGCAAAAGTTTTGTTCATGACAGGTTAAATAACTGGAAAAAAATTTCCGATCATAAACCCGATCACAAATTACTTAAAACGATACATAAAATTTGACGGTCATTAAAAACAAATAATAAAGCCAGCAAAACAAGTTTGACTTCAGGTTTTACCAGATTTTCTGTGGCAAGCATTCTTCAATATACAGTATACAATATGTTTAAATTACTCATCTTTCTTGAATGGTGGGAAATTAATGAATGAAGGAGAGTTTACAAGTTGCAACTAAGGGTGGAAACCTATGGTTTAAATTGATTGAAGGCTGGGAGATAGTACAGTACTGTATTATCTTTGAACACTGCATATGTGACAAGCAATTTTATTTTGCATTAGGACTTTTTATGCACTCTAATGCTAGTAAAAGAAAATGCTTCATTTCATTTAGATTCTAAGAATGGCTTGTGAGCAGCATTTTTACAAGTGAAAGAAGGCAAGCACTGTTGCATGACTGCAGAGATTTTAATATAACATGCATTGCGCATGTTGAAACCATACATTTATAATTTTGCATTTGGAAATATTAGAAGGAAGATATTACCCTGACACAAAATAATGCAATTCACAACTGTCATAATTAGGTCAGAGTACACATTAGGCTGCATCAACTAGATAAGCTGGCTAATGGGATTCTCTCCTCCAAGTCACAGGAACAAACAAAATTCTACACAAGCACAAACTAAGTACAAGTGGAGTACCCACAGGTTAGGAAACTTGGTGATACTTGTGCTAAATCTTCGGTTTAAATGGTCCAATACCTTAATTACTACCCAACTACTTTGTATGAATTAAAGAAAGTCTCCATCTCTTTAGTTTATTATTAGGAAACATCTGAAAGTTTAAAATGAGTAATACTGAAAGCATTCTATGGTGCCACAACTATAGACAACTTAATTAAACATGGAAAAAAAATAGTTAATAGTCTCCCATTTACTAAATATGGAAATGTACATTTAAATAGAATTCTCAAAAATGCATTCAAGTGTATACAATTAAATGCTTCTTGTTGGAGTAGGAAGGTTTGAGAATGTTCTTGTTAAAAGCATTACAATCTTAATTACAGGTATGTGACCTGCTCATTACCCAGAGACAAATTTAGACCATGCTTGTCATTTACTGTAACAGTGTAAACTAGTATTTCATCTTTATCTCCATTTAAGGAGAATGTATGAGAATCAAAGAATACAACATTCTAAATGTATCTTTGTGATAAAAAAAAAAATTGCATTCATAAAGGCAGATGTACACCTTTACCATGGTAACACATCCAAAATGTAAATCATTTTAGGTCCAAGCATCTCTGAAAATATCAATGCTACTAAAAGAAAAACAGAACAGAATCTTATGGAAAGCACAGGGTGCTGGTTTGTTGATTTACCTATGCATTACTGCATCTACATCTGGGCACAAAGATTCAAAATTCAAAAATAGTGTTTAAATGTGAAATTACAATCTGGAAATTTTAGCTGACAGTATGGACACATACCTTTTCTATATACTGATCACTACTAAAATTGAGCAATGGGAGAATAATTTAAAGAATGATCTATAGTTTTGTATTATGAAACAAACAAAAAACAAAGAAAAGCACATGTTCAAGTTTGCCTTAATAGAACTCAAAAGCTGAAGATTGACCATTCTAGCTTTTCTTTAACATGTAATTTTCGTAGATCCTGTGTAACAACAACTCAAAACACACAGCTTGTTATAACTTAAATATTCTATTGATAATACCTATAGACAGACATACAACATACTCCTTTAGGTTTTTAGGCTTTAAAATTTTCCAGAGTGCTCTGTGCCCCAAAGATTACATAATAAAACACCAGGTCTATGCATTTATTTTTTTTATGTATACTAAGCACTTATTTTTAGAACCAATTTTGCATGTCAAATACATAGTGTTTATGAACAAATAACTTCGACTTGAAACTGCTGAACTCATCCTTTAACAAACCTACTAACGCATTAATATATTGACTAAACTACTGCAGGAATGATAACCTTCACATATTCAGAGTAATAACTTACTATGGAATAAAATCATTTAAGCATTATATTTTTTTTATATAAATTACCCATTTTCTGCTTTCCTCTTTAATGAATCTTGTTCTTTAAGAAGTCTTTGATGTTCATCATATGCTGCCATTAACCTTTAAAAAAATACAATCAATCAACTCATGTTTATTACAACAGTAAAGCTAGTTCCTGTTTTAAACTGTCATTAAAGCAATTTTGATATTTAAAAAAAAGCACTTAAAAAGTACATCTTGACATAAAAAAGTAACATTTAAAATAATTAAACCCCAAATATTTAACAAACAGCACAGGGTATGGCACAATATCAAACAAATGTGTGACATGGTGCTTTAGCTTGTCGACAGATTACTTTCACTAATCTTAATAATCAAACAGACATGTTCTAAATTGCCTTGCTCCATCAAATATAAGACGACAAGGAGATTGAAGTGTTTGGTGAAGGGATAGGGAAAGGAGGGAAAGAAAGCCAGTTTAACAAAATGTATTTAATGCCAAGACAAGTCTTCAAATCACGGAAAACAAATTTTTAAAAAGCAAAAACTCTACAATACAGATAAATCATTGAGACATTCATACGATCAAAAAACAACTAGAATGTAAATACGGATTCTTAAAGTAATCCAGTTTGCAGCAGGAAAAAAAAAACGACTTGAGGGGGTTGGAATTAACATAATAAATTTACTCTTATTTAACACCAAACTGGCACAACTGAATCAAAAAAAAAAAAAAATGTCAAGATCTCTTTAATCCTAAATTAACAACATTGATTATTGTCGGCCATTTTAAATATACATTAATTCCTGACTAAGACTGATCCTCTCCAAATACTTTCCACTGCTGCTTTTAAACAAGCAGATAGGGGATTGCAAGGGACGATCTCCATGCATATGGCACAGTACTTTATATTACCAATAAATCTGATATACTGGAGAAATTACAGAACAAAAATCTAGATTTAACATTGACATGAATTAGAACATATTATTCTCAGTCAATGCTCTTGGCACTTAAATTGAACATTATAGGTTTTCTCTGTTTCACAAACAGTGCAAAAAATCTAGGAGTCAATTACAAACTTAGAATTTTGCCACAAGATAAACGTTTGTTAAACTCAAGGTTGATAGATGTCGTCTCAATCTTACATAAGTTACATAAATGTTCTCAAATTTAACATCTTAGTGTTGTATCTTCATCTTTCTTTACTAAAAAGAAAAAAAGTTCCTGAAAATTTGTTTAAAATGTCTCCATTACTTGGCAAGTAGTCCTGTTTCTTTAGGCATCCATATTGGGCTTCCGTTAACTTTTTTGAAATTTTAGTATTGAGCAACAACCACATACTGGGTTATCTGATTTCACTTCTCTCTAAAAGTGTTGGAGAAGGTTCTAAAGTTGAATGGATATAAAATATGGAGTTTTGCAGTGTATGCTCAGAAGGATATACAGGGTGGTCCAGATCTAATTATGCAGATCCAGATCGTATGGATGACTTTGATTTATGCAGCAAAGATTCCAGTTCGGCGCAAAGACGATTCTTCATGTCGTCACTTCACACACTTCGATCGTCCGGGATTTTTCAGGTGATTTTCTATGTAATAAACTTAAGTTATAGCATAATGACAACTGCATAATTAGATCTGGACCACCCTATACATATACAAATTTATCACAGAAACAAATTATCTGTAAAAATACATTTTAAAAAAAAAAAATGCACGTACTTGTTCACATCACCTCCAAAGTCTTCCAGAAATTCTACTTTTCTTTGTGAGAATATTACTCTTGTTTCTGTTGGTAGGAAGCTGTTTATCGCAGAGTCAAAGCATTTCAGGATGTGGTCTTCATTTTGTCTTAAGTCTCCACTAAACTCCAGTTCAAGAAGATTGAGGTACAGCTTAGGGTTGTGCTACCAAGTTCAAAAAAAATCCAGAAAGTAAAGTTAAATACGAAAACTAAAACAGTAACTTATGATGTAAACACACAACCCATGAACAAAGATGAATACATGCATTGTCCAATTTGTACACTGTGTCAGGGGAAAAAGAAAAGAAAAGAAAAGAAAATGGTCTTAAGTTGAAATGTAAACTTTCAGAACCTCCCCTACCTTTATCTATAACACTTGGGCAAAGTTACTGCATTTAAGTAATTTTTCAAAAGGGACCTTAAAAGTTGAAATTAACCTTTAAAACAAATTATCTATTTATATCAGTATGTTTATTTCTTTTAAGATTAAAATATTTATGAATACTAAAAAGGAAGCATTAGAAGTTCTTAGATAGCATTACACTGGTACGGAGTAATGACTACAATCAAAATGAACTTCCAGGTTACACAGATTAAATGGTCCCAGCTTCAACGGTATTTTATGGATTGGTGAACCTGGAAAGCAATAGTACTCGATTGGTCTTTTATAATTGTGTCAAATCTGTACTCTAAAATTGTCACATTAGACACAATGGCCAATTTAGCCAACATTACATTGCACTGACCTTTGCTGTACATCATAAATCAAAAACATTTTCATTAGTTATTCACACAGTTGGCTTGTACATTTTTTTGGGGGGGAGGGGGGGAACTTTCTGAAATGATTTAAGGTTAGAAAGTGATGAGATGGCAATCAACAACTATAACGAATCAAAATCTCACATGAGATGCCTGCATGAGGAGAGATTAAAACGTGCAACAAAAATGGCAGCATTAGAATAAATAAGCACCCAAAATTGCAATATATTAATGGAATAAAACCACAGGATTTCTTGGACATAACTAATTTTTTCAGATGAAATTTTACATAAATTCAACCACAAGAGTGTAACTGAAAGAGAAAAAAAAATGTACAAAATTAAACAAATGAAACCATACACAAAAAACACACAGAAGACACGCATTAAAAGAACTATTGATGTGAAAGGTCAAGCCTAAGATGCTTGTAAGGCATGTCCACCATTCATCATTCTACAAATCACAAAGAATAAGATGGTTAAATATTCACAACGTGAATTAAACTTCCCCCAATTTATATCAATTTTTATGTACACTGTAAAGGCCTTCTTTTGAAAATGAATGACAGAACACAACTGGCTTTCTATAGTTACAAGCTTACAATAAAATTATATTATAAATTATATAAATGCATTATATACAAAAATGTAAAATAGTTGGAAAAAAAATGCACTGGCAGTATGAAAGAAACTTAAGTTCTAAACAAAATGTTCACAGTTCGGAGCTTTATTTTAACTTGAGGTGCAAAGTTTGTTAAATAATGTCAGAGTAATGGAATGAATTCTTGGGATTTTGACCAACAAAGCAGCAGGAAATTACAAAAAAATGCTGCAAAGATTTGTGAATGATAATCATATCTATACTAAGCATCATAAGCAATTCTCCATTGAGAGTTATGCTGTGTTCACATGCTATCCAAGTTTTCAGAGCTCTAATAGGCAAAGTCTCAACTTTCCACTTCAGTGACATTTTGGTCAGACTACTTAGGGAAATGCAAGGATTTTTCTTGAAAATAAAGAGCAAATTTTAACATATTACATGTTTATTACTTTGCTCCAAACAAAATAGAACTGCAAGAGAGACACTTCTGGCTGACAAGATTGTTTTGGTTTTATATAAATTGACCAAGGTGATGGGTCAGCGTAACACCACAACTGAGAACCTGGGTAAGCTTTGCTTATCTTAACTGTCTGAATTGGAGATCCATCTATGTAGGGTATTCACTTGAAAACTCCCATTATCTAACTTTTCTGATAGCAAGTGAATGTCTCTCTCTTGGGGGCGGGCTAAAATACCATACTGCAGCCTTTATTATATATTACCATGGACTACTAGGAAGCTACTAGAACAAACTAACTATAATCTTACATGTAAAGCAAATGTATCCATCTGTGCCTGCACCATTAATATTTCATTTAAATAAAAAAAAAAAAGGTTAGCTTAACAGTATATCAAAAATGACTATCTGAAACAGACAAATCACCAGCTTTTTTACACAATGAAATGTAATGCATATGTAAATAAACCTATTTTCTGAAGCGTATGAAGCAGAACCTACACTTACCATACATCTAAAGGACGTAGTTCCTGGATCCAATTAACAATTGCCACAAAAAGCAATTTAAGAAAATCATTTCTTGTTGCATTTTTCATATGCATAACTGAAAAGTTATATTCTCAAATCCTCCTTATACCCCATTTGCAAATGATAAAATAATTTGAATGAACAGTTATCTATAAATCTAGGAAAGAAAAAGGATTGGACTAAATAGTAGTATTAAAAAATATAAAAATGGATGAAAGAATCTGAGTGTTTCTCAGAGGTGAAACTAGATCATCCTGTGTTGAAAAAAAAAAACAATGTTATCCATTATATTTTTTCCAAATGTCTGCAATACTTATGAAATTATTTAATTCCTACGGTTGAACTCTTGCAGCATGATAAGCTTTTGTCATGGAGGACAAAACCCTTGAATAATTCAATTAACAGAAGCAATTTTATACAAAACATTTGCTTAACCTGAAAAATTGACTATTCACCAGACTGCTTTAAAACCAAGATGTGTGGGTAAGGGGTGATATGACCACTTATACGATGGTACAGAGTATTCCGAAAATTACACAAGAGGATAATGTGAAAATAAATTAGTGGCATGACACAACATATAGTTATAGCATTACTTCGCAGTTGAGATCTGAAAAGCAAAAGATATCACTAACTGAAAAGCATAAAGCTATTAAAAAATGTTCAGGATTCAGAAAGTTGAGAGCCGGCACTTAACGGAATTCAAATCAGAACACTCTCCATTTCAAATGGATTTTGCAATATTAGGAATTATGACTGCTTTCAAGAACACACATTCAAGGAACAAAAATTAGAATTGAAAAAAGTGAAAACACTGAAAGAGTTACTTGAAGTTCTCCTAATAAAAAAGTTTGTTAATCTTTTGGTGACCCGTTCTGCAGCTTCTGATATCAATGACTGTTTAGATACTTAACGATAAGCTTAATAACCACCCCCCGCCCCAATAAAAAAAAAAACAAAAAAACAAAACCCCTTTAATACCTTGTCTTTCTCTATTGCATCCAGCAGTACATTCCGTGCTTTCTGCATATTTTTATGCACTTTGAAAAGAAGCCGAGCCAATTTAACAGCATAAAACGAGGACTCTGCAATAGTTCTACCATTGTTGATTGCATCTCGAAGCAAAATTTCTGCTTCTTCTAGATTTCCGTGACGACGTTCAAGGCTTACACGCCGCAAACGAACCATGGCCAGCCCTGGTACAGATTCTTCAAATGTCTTCAAAATTTGTCTTGCTTCATTTATATTTCCTAGAAAACAAAATGTCTAATATTAAAGTCTTCAAACGAAAAATTACCAAAACACTTGGTCTTCCCAATGGAACTTGCTATGGTGTAATTTGTGACAAGCACAATAAATGCAAGATATGAAAATATTTTCAAACAATGAATAAAAGTAAAAATTCTTCTTTAAAACAGTAAATTTATGAGCAGAGAATGTTAAAGATGGCATAGGAGACACTTATGAAGTTGTATGCAAAAAATGATATGTGCAAAAAATTTTGACTTTTCAATCATTTTAAAATTTAAAAGCAAGCACACCATCATTAGACAAAAAGAAAATGATAGGAAAATATTTGATTTTGCCTCAACATTAGAACTGTGACTGGTCTTTAATCTCAAATGTGACTTTCCACAGTCAGGTTTCTAAAGCTATAAAAGTTTGGATGCCGAAAATAAGCAACATCAATAGTATCATACCTTGCTGCTCTTCAAAGGCTGCCCAGAGCAAATGGACCATGGGCTTTCTAGTTAGATGTATAGTGCATGCTTTCATGAAGATGTGTCTCACTCCTTCGATGCTGTGATTTTCCAAATACTTGGCATACTTTAAAGAAAAAAAAATGCAAGAAAAGGAAACCCGAAAGATCATACTACTGTCTTTAACTTTAGACAGCAAACACATTTACATAACATAAATTCTTTTAAACCCATCAGCACCTTCATCAAACCATTAAGATTAGTTTCTGTAAGGTAGGACGAAGAGATGCAACGAAGTTGGCAAATGCAGCAGTCATATCTGGTGGCAAGCAGACCATCCCCTAATACAACAAATACAGTCACATAACATTAAAATATTGCATTGTCTTACTCACTAGTTACAAATGCTGAGCAAGAAGTGAAAACCACTAAATTACCTTTATCCAAAACTCTTCATACAGGGCACAGGCCACAAGGCATCGTTCAAAAAGAACCACAACACGTTCGGGTGTTCCATTCTCTATTTCAAAATCCAGGTACTCTTTCCAGTTATTGAGCTGAGATTTTTCCAAGGGCTTTACATGGAAGTAAGGTCGTTTGATCTAATGGAAACAAGCAGAAAAAGTGCATCAAATGTTAGAAAATGTAGTGCCCTTTATTTCACACCAGATTATTATTCAAATATGCCAGGTTTCTCTAAAAGAAAGAGGCTCAGAGATTAGGATATCAAAAGAGTGTGTGAAAATTCCACTACTTCAAACAATCATCTTACCCCTTCTTCAAAGGTCCATCGCTTGCTAACTTCATGTTCGTTGTGATTAAAGACTTCTTGACGCATCTCTAGTACTCTATGACGCATATTTTCTATTTCTGTAACAAGCTGTGAATGAAGGAGACAAAGAGTCAATGAACACTACTTCAGAGTTTAAAAAAAGACCACTATTACATATCTATTTTTTCCAGAATAGAATATTTTTAACATATTAAACTATCAGTAGGAACAAGCTGTATCACCAAAGTCCATGGGTTAAATTTTTCTGGTGCCACTAAATTAGCTCAGTTAACTCTATCAAATGAAAAATGCCCATAGGTGTGCATTGATAACTGGCATCTCCTTTAAGACGGGCTCCTTCTGATATCCAAATTATACCAGAGAATACTTCAAAAAGGACACTCAAACTGATTGTGATAGAGAGAGGTAACACAAAGCCACTCTGTAAAACACACACGATGCATCAAATAAAGATTTGTTTCTGCATCTTCAAAAACCACGATGCCTCAAATTTGGTTCCATTTTGACACAAAAACAATTCGCATTTGGCAGCCAAACATTTCAAACTATTAAGTCTAATTAAAAAAAAAATAAATAGATTTATTGGGACAATATATGTAACCACACAAAAGAATATTGAATTCCTTCCATATTCATTTACAGTAGCAAAATACAGCAAGACAACAAGAACAAACTCAAAATAAATAAATAAATAAATAAAAAACCTTAATGTTTCAGCATGGGGATGACAGATAAATGGACTATAGAAAGCACTGCTTGCCAAGGAAGAGGGGGACATTGATCATATCTAACTGACTGTAGAAGAGATGTTCAGCATCCTAAATAAGATGGCATTTACTTCCCCACAATTTAAGCAAGAAGAATTGCTAATCAAAGCACCATTCAGCCTACAGGTTTATGATCTTAGATTGCAGACTGTATCTATTCTACATATTTTACAGAAGCGGTTTACCAAAACACCACCTTCTTTATATATAAAAAAACAAAAAACAAAACAAAAAAAAAAACACACAAGTTTTGATCAAACAAAAGCCAACCAATAGAGTATAATGAGGCTCAGAACTAAAACTCTGACCCCAAAAAGGCATGTCTAAATTAATAACTTCTTTGTATTAAAAATTGTAAACATAAAACTAGTACAAACTTTTTTGCCGCTTAAAATATGTCCTAGTCCCAGCTTCTCTGGTAAACACTCATGCTACAAACACAATCTGATCTCGATCTCCTTAGTAAAACATCACTTAGTAAATTTGGTGCCATTTCTTTAGTTGTGGCAAGTAGATTTACCTTCAATAATAAATCATGAAACATTGGGCAACAAGTATGGAGATAATGCACGTACCATATACCCTATGAAATAACGCATATTTCAATTCAGTGTTATTAGATAGGTACAAATCAAAACACTGGAAAATTTGTATTCTAACATGGTTTTTGTAGGCTCTCTTTTTATTAAAATCTTTACTTTGCTTTATAATTCTTACTTGTTGAAATCTAGGATCTGTAATCTATTTCTAAAACGTACCAGTGAAAAAAGTGGATCGATATCTCAAGTACTCATTCTCACATTGATAGTTTGGAACAGCTACATTAACTGCAGCTTGTTGGTCTCTGTAGCATTTGAAAAAATGAAAACTGTTCTAATACAACGATTTTTGCATTTGGTTGGTTCCAACAGAGTTCGATTTGAAAGCAAGTATGTGAATATAGTTGGGCATTTATCAAACAATGTTATGATTCTCTGTAGTCTGAAGATATGACTCACTAAATTAAGTGCAAGTGTGTGCATGAAAAATATGTAATCTGAAATCCAAGACCACTTTCACAAGTGGATATGTCCAAATTATGCATACTGTAGACAACTTTCACGTTCTCTTCCTTTCACAGATGGATAACGGTTCTGCAAGTTTACCATGTTATACCTTGGTTCTAGGTTTTAAATCAGATTATCAAATTCCCTAATTTCGACAAAGACATTTCTGAATGCCTGTTTCTTTTCAGTCATAAGGTAATGTCAAGCAATACACAAGATCACATTTCATGTTAGAAGTATTTTTTTATTACGAAATTAGATGCAATAAAACTGTCTCAGGACTAAGTGACAGCCTTAGAATTATGTGATGCATTGCATATAATTTCAAAAGACTTAAAATGATTTGACATCCTCCGAGTTGAACAAATTAAACCAGAATCTATCCAGAATTTTAGTACTTTTACACTTTCTAGGGCAAATTCATTGATTGCAACTGAATTTAACATTTATCTGATAGATTTATAAATCAAAGTTGTGTAGCATTTATGGACCACCAATATTAACATAAGTGTTGAAATATAAGCTTTTCACAAATGCTTTATATACCTGTTAAACTTGGTGGTGATTTGCAGATATGTTCAAAATCATTATAATAATCATACACTACATCTTATTACTCACTGTGCAGAGATTCAAAATTAAAAGTACAACTTCATTAAATGAATTCTCTGATTACTACTAAATAACTTGTTCCTTACCTCACCAGTACAATCACAGCAAGAACAGTGAACTATCTAGATTACAACTGCACAACTACATCAAATATTGCAGATATGTTGAGAAACTCAAACTTAATTCCTCAATACTTAGGAGGAGAATGAAGTTTAAATACAGTTAGCAGGACTGTAAAAACAAAATTGCTGAAAACTAATCAGCAAATCTTAAATCTGTATCATCTGTTTAGATTTTGAAGCCAAAGGAATATTAATTAGTAAAACAATGTAATGAAAGATGCATCTGAATAGTACTAGACAGTTACAAGAATTACTGCAAGTAAGATCAACCCAGTTTAATTGCTAACTCTGGGGCATCCAAAAAAAAAAAAAAAAAAAAGTGTCATTAATATTCAAGTAATACATTTGATTTTTACACAAGGTAACTTTAAAAGTTTGAACAAATGTGAAAAAGGAGGTAAAGGATTGAGATTTAGACATTTGAAATTTGAATTAATTTGACTTGTTCATTAAATGTTACTCTTTGGTAAGCATTACTGCACTGGTAATGTGTGCCATGCAATCTCAGAACTCCAAATATCACAAACCCAACTAAGTAATTTGATAAACCCTCATTTGAAAGGTGTGTTGTTACAAAAATAGCTTTAAAGAGTTTGTGTAAATAAAAACATATGGAATAATCTTGGTAATTACCAATAAATAATGTTTGAATTTGTATTTTATATTTATTTATTTTAAGCAGTAATTAGTTTATTTCATTTACTTAATTGAAAATATCAGTGACTACTTTTTTTTTTTTTAAATACACACGGTACAATTGGAAGTCCAGAATGATAATATTCTTAAAAAACCCTACCAATGAAGCAGTTAAACGACGACTTTTTGGTCCAGTTCATGACTACTTGCTTTAGGTACACAAATGTTAACTGCATCTTTAAAAACACCTGGCAGCCAAATATTTACATGCTAGGTTTTTGGAACTGAACACCATCCTAATAAAATTCTGGACTGAGGAAGTGTAACAAATGATTCTTTTTTGACTGGTGAAGAAGTCTGAACTTAACGTATTCCTGTGCGATGCACAAATTAATGACAGGCAAAGTCAACATCAAAGTTTACAATGTAAACCTAATCCACTAAGCTACACAACACACCTAAAGGTTCTAAATTAGTTAAATCACAGATGAAACAGCAAATGCAAAATTCTCTTACCTTACATATCCAGTTTTTCTTGGTTTATGACACATCTTGGCACATTCTCCAATTTGTCAGTGTGTTTGGCCAGGTTCCTCATTGCTTATTGCTATACTAACATAGGTAAGTCTATTTTATCCACTACCATTGTTATTCACACCAAAGACCCTCCAATTATTTTCATACACAAAACAGAATGCCACTTTAGTATTTTGTACACAGACAACTTGTAAACAGTTTTGGCTTAGGGGCTAAGCAATTCAAAAATCAGTAGGAAGGCTACTAGTTTTGTTAAAGATGCCATTAAGCAATGAGAATAAATACATACAGCAAAGGATTTAAATAGAATGATAGTATGTGTTACTGGCAACAGACTGCCCAGTCAAGGAGATCCTTACTCATTAAGATTTAACAATTGCAGGCACACCAGACTACTACTTTTAAATCACAAGCACATGAGGAATTAGCGCTTATACCCAAGAAGGGAGGCAAATGCACACACACAATTAAACCCAAAAGTAAAACATAAAATATAGTCCCAATGTACTTTGAGGTGATATTTGTTGCACATATGGTACAGGAGTAGCAAGTTTTGCGGTTCATGGGAAGTGGCATTAGAAACAACAGTAGAATAAAAGGTACATTTTTCTATCCTGGTGTGTACCACTTGAGAAGTCAGAGTTCCCACAAAGCCACAGCAAAAAAACAACAATTTTACACTAGGCTGTTGTAGACAATGATGAATATAAATAGACACCAAATAATGTAAACTCTTACAGAAGTATTGAATGGACTATCACAATGGAAAATCTGAGTATAAAACAGTAAACATAATATTAACATATCAGAATAATGCAGACACTGATATGTATCATACTTGCATCAACAAATGATATATACTTTTACTCTATTGTGTCACACAAGCTGCCAAAGAGGTGGAGGTTGGGATATGGAAAGCCAATTCAATAAAATAAACCTAAGTTAATAAAATTCCATTTGTGTTCTGCTTCATGTGTTGCTTTACTAGTACAGAACTTCAAATATGTATGTGTGTACCTGTTCTGTGTTTAGTTATTAGTATAACTTATACTGATATTTTAACAGAGAATTTTTAATGGAGCTGTGTGTTTGCACTTAGTGGAAAGCACTATACAAAGGTAGGTTTTAAATACAACCCTAGGGAGAAGGCAAAGTTGTGTAATGGATATGTGGTATTACCTTTAAAAGAAACTTTTAGACTGATATTTTATGCTGCTTAAAATAAGCAAGCATTTGACTGCTATTACCCAGGAAAATCCCAACCTGACAAACATATATAAAAATATATAAATGATGCAATAGGTGAAGATCTCACTGATATCAACATAAGAATTTTGTGTCTAGACTAAAAAAAAAATAAAAAATTACTGTACAACACTCTGCAGAACTACAGATAGAACCTAGGGTGTGGGAGTATGTTGCAAGGTGTCTGGGATCACTAACATCCTGCTTAAAACTGTAAAAATGTTTGGGTGTTAACCTTATAGTTTGCATTTTGACATAAGTAAACACATTTCCTGCATTATCAACTAATGAGAGGTTGATAATGGGAAAAATAGTAAAGCCTACTGATATAACAACCTGTAGCACTGCCTAAAACAGTTTTCAGTGACAACTAAAATTACCTTTGCTGGGTCTGCTATATCCTCAATACCTGGGGGAATATCATTTTCTAGTTTAGCACCAATCTCTCCATGGCCATTCACAGAGGCCAGCTCTCGCCGCAGCTTTATGAACTCTTCAACAGATAAAAACTGTTTTGGTAAGTTGTTCTGTACATGTTCTCTAAACCTATAAACACACAAAAAATATATGGATAAATACATACAAATATAGACTTTAAGCAAAGAATAACTGTACGGAAATACAGTTGTATCATGAAATGTCCAACAAGGAAAATATTTTTAGCTCTTTAAATAATGCACAAATACACTTACTTGTGCTCACATTCCATTTAATCTAAATTATGCAATTTTGTATGACAGCTTCCAACGAACTTTGTACTTCAAGAAAAAAAAATGTCTTTAAATAAAATGCCTAGTCACCTAAACAACTATTCAATGTAGTCTGCTTATTTTTAATAAATGCCCTATAAATTTATTTATTTAAATCAAGAAAAATGTTACACAAAATTTAAAAAAAAAAAAAAAAAAGCCAAGTAATTAAAACAAAATGCATTAAAGGCAGTACAGCAGCAACAAAACCCAAAATTCCATACTACTCTTATCTGAAATTAGCTTTACAAAAATGCAAACTAAGTGATGTCACTGGGATGAGAATCTGGAATCGGATTTTGAGACACCATGGTCTTCATTTAGGAAAGAAAGTGGTATGTTTTCAAGTAGGCATATGCCAAAACAAGTTTCTCACATTAGCAGAACATTCCTTTGTCTTAATTTTTTGTTGAGATTGTCCATTAAGATGACTATGGCCCTTACAAAGGGAGCTTTTTAAATCGATACAATAAGGCACTACTTGAGTCCTTTATGTTTAAATTATAGTCGGATAACTGTCACCTTTGTGTTGTTAGTGAATCATTTGTCATTTGTGTAAACCTGGGGAATCCAAAGCACAAAGGTTTAAATACTTATGTAAATATTACAAAAACCATTAACTTTTGAGTTTTTTCTACAGTTAACTATCTACAGAAAATGGTTTAACTTGACTTTGGAAATGTAATGCTCAAGCATAAAAGCTCACATTAAAAATGCTGAATAGATAATGTCATTGGTTTCCTGCATGACAAAAGATTTATACACAACTTTCAAGGGGGCTGAATACTTTTCTACACCACATAGAAATGCTCCTGTACATAAAGAAGAATTTGCCTCTGTTGTGAAACAGGCTTGCTAGCTTAAAATTAGGCTCTTAAAACCTTTTTACCTTGACACTTCTTGGTACACATCTTAACATTTGATTAGATTATAATTAACCATAGCATATAATTTTTGTTAGTAGTAAAATTGTCAATGAAATATTTTATGTTAATCGCAAAAAATACTTTTATACAGGTCATGAAAGTTGTAAATTGCCGTTTTCGTAAAACTGTGGGAGTGTTTTTGAAAAAAAAAAAAGGGGAGGGAAAAGCGAGAGGGGGCAGTCATTTTTAAGAAATGGGGAGAGCGACTCTACCCTAATGCAGGTCACAAGGGTAAAATAATGGTATAATGACATCTGTTGTGAGCAATACCAAAAAACTGCAAGTTCTTGGAAATGAACCGATATCCAAAAAGAAAGAAAAAAATAAATAAATTAAAAAAAAGCAGAAGGTTTTTGAGTTGAACGACACACACGCAACACAATTATTTGAAGAGAGAAATCCTGAAGATTTGGAAAGTGTGATTGCTCCAGTATTCAAAGGAAAATTAGTAAGCTTTTGGAACAGGTAATAAAAGGTGATTAAGGAAGTTCCAAAAAAAAAAAGGTTTTTTTTCTTCATGCCTAGTGAAAGGAAAAGATGTAATCTGCATTACCTGGCAAATGCACTAAGCATCTGTACATCCAGACAAGAAATTTAACAGAGTGTCACATAAAGTATACATATATACATCTATCTATGTATCTATACATATACATCTATGTATCTATCTATGTGTACATACATACACGTACATATATTACATCATTAGTTGTCAGTTATCAAAATTAAAAGAAATAAACATTTGAAATACATCAGTCTGTGTGTAATGAATGAATCTAATATACAAGTTACACTTTTTGAATGGAATTACTGAAATAAATCAACTTTGTCATGATATTCTAATTTTATGACCAGCACCTGTACACATACATATACACATATATATGTATATATGTACGTTAATAAAACTTGGAAGCTTAGCTTAATTCACCTGAGCTTTTAACCAGCTATCCTGATGGAAGACACACCCATGTCAATGCAACAATTTAAAAAGTAAAACTTTGGGTTGCATAGCTGCTGACTTGAAAGGAATGAATGTCTTTTGAATAAACAGCAGCATTTAGCACTTCTGTTCAATTTTCTGCATCATATGTACAATTCTAAAATTGTTTCATGACAAATTTAAGGTAAACATGCAATACGCCTCAGCAATTTCAGATTTGATTTCTAAGCTTGACAAACATCAGAAACAAAATACCTTTTCCACGTGATAATTTGAAATTGCAAGTTAAAATTGCCTCTCAAACAGAAAAGTGTGCTACAGGAGTTTAGGTACGGTGTATTACAACTAATAATTTTTACTGAATGGAAAACCAAAGACATCATGTATGGTACTTTCAGCAGATGAAAACTATGTAAAGCAGTAATAATCATCAGAACCATTAAGCAGATAATTTAAATATATTAACCCACAGAATTTACTGTCAAATGTTTCAAGGAGTAATGCAAGTAAGAATATGTTGAGTATACTGTACATGAAAATTCTGAACATAGACATAATTAATGAGGATGGGAAAGCGTAGATGCCCTATTTTCAACTTACCTCTGAAAATGGTGACTATATAGCTGTGTTGGAATACCAAGAATTCTGTCATAGATGTTTGTAACTTCTCTTAAGTTTCCCAGCTCTGTTTCCCAATTAATATAGGACTCCCAAAGTCTGTCTGAACGGAAGTCTGTACCTGCTGCAAGTACAGCATGTTCATAAACTCTGTAAGAAAGGATGAAAACACACACATACACAAACACATACATGCAGGTCAATAATGAGTATTCTTAAGAATTCCAAGCAATTTAGCAGATTACATTCCAGATCTTTTAGCAGCACACACTCAGCAGCAGCTACTTCAGGGACACCTGCTTATTACTATAAGTGGTCTGCTCCTCTAAACAACGCATCATTTGCCTCCAGCATAATATATACTGCATTAGCACAGATATTCAAACAAAAAAATATGATCACAATAGAACCTTATTCATTGGATATCTCAAAGTAGTATAACGCACTGTCACAATAGTATAGAATATAATACCCAATGACAAGTTCTAATCTCCTTTTTAATAAACAAGAGTAAATTTTATCCGTCAATTCAATCTTGCCAAATGTTTCACCCAAAAAAAAAAAAAAAATTTAATCACAAGATCAAACTGGATTTGTTGAAGTCAGGAATTTACAGTCAAACCTTTGACAACTGTGATGTAGTGTATATACCTCTTTAGTGCCCAATCTTCCAGAGGCCTTGTTATTTCTGTACAAACATTTGATAGATTGAAATAAGGATTTCCCCTTACTATACTGTACTATGCAAATTGAGTTTGGACTAACACATATGGTTGGGATAAATTTTATTTAGAACACTAGGGGGTTTTGCCCCCTGCTCGCTTTGCTCACCAATCTCCCATGTTTGGTTTTCCGGATACACACTTAAGATTTTTTTTTTCTTTGAATTGTTGCTATTTTATTAGTTTCACTTTTATTTCAGAACTTCTGTAAAAACAAAAATTTGGAATCTTTGGAGTCCCAATATGCTGAATCTTTTAAATAAGGTCAGCAAGACATGTGTTTAATGACTTTGTACCATAATTCAGGATAGGTTTCTTTGTTTGGAATTTCAGCACAGACAAAACGATGTACATCAGCAGTACTTATTTTTTTTATTGCAAAGTAACCATTAAATGCATGCAAGATACACCCAGTTTTTGAAATTCTCCGACTTAAACTTCGAAGCCTTACAATATTTACATACTTCTGACATATTACCTATGTCGATATATTCGATCTCTATGCTCCTTTTTGTTTTTGTGCTAATGCGATGTTTACTTTCTTTGTTTTGACACTGTCTGCAGGTGTTTCGCGCCTAGCTTTTTTTTTTTGAGTCATTTGAATTCCAGTTTTCATTATCTCTAACCTGCTCTGAATGTGTTTGGCCCCCTTGTTTTTTTAACCTCTTTATGACATTTTACTTTGTTTTCTACGCTGTCTTATCTCTGACCTCGCTTTGTCCTGCTTCCTCCTTGATTATTCTTTTTTTGCATTTTTTTTCTCTCCAACGCTCGAGTCTTTTCTTCGCACTGCTCTTTCCTCTTCACTTACGTCATCAACGTTTCATCTATAACGTATAGTGCTTATGCGCTTCATATGCACCGAGAGCCCTGGATCTGTTTGTGCTCAAAGCCTTACACTCACACGACTGAGTGTTTTGCTGCCCGTGGTCTTATTTGATATTGGTTGTAAGTAGGTCGTGTCTTGCAAGAATCTCATGTTCTACATCATCGTGAGACGGTCCCGAGTCAATCTCTTGGCACAAAGTCTCATGTTTAAGGTCCCCGCGAGATGCTCCGTGGCCATTCTCTTTCGTTTCGCAGGTCTTTTAGGTGTCTTCCGTGATCTTAATGTGAAGATCACGTCTCGTCTCCCATCTCTCTCTCTCCCAGTATTTTTTATTTTTTTTATAATAGAGAGACAAATGCAACATGCCAATTAATGCAACATCACTTTGGATCTAATAAGCAGACAGCAGTTTTAAAAATAAAAACTTTGTATTATTTTTTTCTCATTAAGTAAATGAAAAAAGAATGGAAGATGATGCTAGCAGTAGTACTATTTGAAATTGTTATATCCAATTAACAGGCAAGAAATCACTAATCTCTGGTGTCAAACAAGAATGTTCAAAAATACATAGTTTTTTTTAATAGAATGGTGTTGTAGATCATACAGTAGTTCATTTGGGAGGGAGTTAAGACTATATGCTACAAAGTAGTAGCTTCTTTGAGAATGTACCAAAAGGTGATCAAAACGTGAATGTTCATTATCTGCTTCTATTCTATACCATACAGAAACTGGCAAGTTCTCAAGTAAGAACAGCCCACACAATACTTTTAAATGGCTTTTATACAAAAAGGAACTAAAAAAGAAATCATCTATGTCAATGTACAACAATTCTTTTCAACGTATTGTTTCATTGCCTGACACATGTACTGTTAAAATTAAAACAATTTGTTTTTTCTTAAGACAAATTTAATGAGCTTAATTATATGACACAACCTACAATTAAGAGTATCAGTACAGGAACATACTTGACTATGGCTGTTACAAATGCAGCTCATAACGGATTTTTTTTATCGGAGAAAAATACCTTTTTAAGACATTAAGCTTAAAGACAGAAATGTGGAGTACTACAATTCTGGGACAAAAATGCTACTTACGCTCGTATCTTGCTGTCAGTGTCTAAGTCAGATGAATCCAATGATTCCTTTAAAAAATTAATATAATGTATCCAAAGATCAACACTGAGAGGGATTGCTTGGAGACCTCGTCGATACACCTATAGACAAACACACCACAGGATGCTGATCTCCATATCAAGTACCACACCTCCAGTGTATAGTTAACACCAGAAATGCATTTTCTTTTTAGCCTTAAGAAAAGGTAATGCATATAGTTTTGTTTAAATAATCTGCTTTTACCATTAGTTGGAAGTTAGCAAGAACAAGGCAATGTTCTCTTCATCACGGGGTCTTCATCATTCTTCAATTTGTTGTTTCTGACCATGTTGATGATTAAGCTTTTTTGAAGGTACAGACTATATGGCACAGACCCATTAGACCATTAGCCTCGGACCACAAATGCAATATAAAATGTAGCAAACACATATAACCATATTAAAATTACAAAAATAAACCATGCCCACACCCCACTGTCCCAGTGGAACTGTAAAGTGTATAAACAAATTAGCAAACAGCATTGCAAAACTCAGTAACCTTTGATTTAGAACCTGTCGACAAAAGGAAAGAAAATGTTATTCTTACATAAAACCTACTAATTAAAAAAAAAAAAGCAATAACTATATGCTTTTAAACACAGCTACTGAAGACAAGGCAGAAGAGTATCCTACTGAGAAAGTCAATACACAGATATACTGTGATGACGACACCCTAACAATCTTCATGTTGTAGGAATTATGGCGTCAGTCAGTCTTAGACTAACCAAGCATCTTGCTATCCAGTAGATGTGTTTAAAATATTTTTCAAATGCTCTCGGCTTACCTCTTCAGCACGCTTAATATTCCCATGACGTTTCTCAAGATCAGCATATTTTTTCCAATAGCCATAGCAGTAGGGGTAATAGGAGAAAAATGCATCAAAAGCCTTCTGCGCAGCTGCTATATGATTCTAAAAAAAGGAGGATAGACCTTAGTACTTCCAATCATATGAAAATTATAATAACAAAAAAGTCATATGCCATGATAAAAACAAAATGAACAAACCAAATTAATCCTATTAAAAGTCTCGGTTAACATTAGCCAATTAAAGCAAGGTATGGCAGAAATCAAACCTGAATGGGTACCAATCTATTACAGACATAATAGCAAAACTAATATAAGGTATGATCATATAGAAAGATTTCACCTTCTCAGCAACAATTGTCCTGTATTGTTGTCCTGGCCTAGTCCCAGATTTTCACTTTGCTTTTTGACTGTTTTCACTAGGACGTACCATGATATAAAAGTTACATGGCTTAATTTAATCTGATTATTAACACAAATACCTGCAATCAATGGTTCTGAAAGAAAACCACCACCTCCAGAAATCACTACGATACGAATATCTGCTACAATAGTCTGGGATATGAGGTAAGTATTGCTTTTCTGCCATTCAATGAATGACAAAAGGGAGTACTCAGTTTTTTTTGTGTTTCTTGCAAAGAAATTCAATCCAAGAGCCATATTTGGACATTTATGGAAAGTGGCATTATGACTAATACAAAGTAAGCGCATAAAATATTAAGTAACTGAAAATCAAGGCCAAAGAATTGCAACCTTTATTTACAATTTACTTCAAATGTACTGTAATGAAGTTCATTTTACCCCAAGCTGAAAAATCCAGTAATGCAAGAGACTGATTCATTTACCTTTTGAAGTTACTAAGATGTGCCATTTCAGATTATAAATAATGTATAAGAAACTATTCTTTATACTGGTAAAATTTCAAAGTTAGGGGAAAATCCTGTGATATTTTGCATCCTCTATTTTATTTTAAAGATATTACAATTTTTCTCTTGCAAAAAAGCACTTCACTACGGCTCACATAGAGAGCAACTTTGGACTCAATCAGGATGGGAGCAAAGTGCAGCAAAAGCACAGATCTCTCTTTGATTTCATCATTACATGTACTTTTTATATTCAATACAAGTCAGCCTTCACGCATGCCTGGCAGCTGATATGGATTTGGTATAGTCACCTCTGCTGCAGTCCCTTCACCACTAGTATGCCATCTGATGAACTGCATTTCAACAGAATACCACAAGACGATGGGAAATACTTTAATTTGAAAACTTTCCAATTACCATCCTAAATTTAATAGGTGTTAAAATGTCCATGAGTGTTCAACTAAAAAGAACACAGCAGGGAATTTCAATCTAAATTTCTGGAAAACAAGGGCTGCAGGATTTCATTCTAGCCAATGATGCCATTAGAATGCAAAGGAATCTGCACACATATGTCAGGCAAAGAAAAAAAAGGTGCTAACTGCATCCGGGCTGCAGTGTCTGTGCAGATCCTTTGCAGTTTTTTCTTCCATCAGATAGATGGAATTTTCTTGTAAATAGTAATACATTGCTTTTATTTCTTCACAGGCTTTAAGGATTGGTGTGCATGTATTTGGCCTATGCCTTCCATTATACAGACGCAGCATGCAACACCACCTGCTGGTACTTGAAGATCGGTCTGTGCTACCTGCTTCTTGGCATGGCCACTAAGTGCCCTGAACAATGGAACACTGAGTGCAATGATAAATATATTAAACATTGTTTTTCTCCATATTGTTGGTTTGTGGCCATTTGTTGTATTTTGTTGTGATGCTTGACTGAGGGAGGGTGGTGTAGTGGGTAGCACTGCTGTTTCGCAGCTCATGTTACATTGCTGGCTGTAGCAATAGGCCTAGCATAGATGGCAGACACTCCCCTATCCCTCAGGTACATATTTAAGACTATTGCACCATTATAAAATATACTCAAATTAGTTTGGTTCCTCCTGTTCCGATTGTTTTTCACTAAGCTAACAGTAAAACTAACACCAGAGGGTTCGTTCATCACTATTAATGACTAACTGAGGGTTCTGAACAATAAAGAGACTAATTAGAATTAAGTGTGGAAACGCTAACAGTGTTAGAAAAAAAAATTACTTAAGACAATAGACTGAATGAAAATCTATACACACTATAGGCCCTTGAGGATTAAGCACCAAAAATTCCTGTAACACAGTATATAGTGAAGTATAAGGAAATAACCTGTCTGTGGAAACTCACCTCTTGTTCTACGTACTGCAGCAAGTAAGTCCATCCTGTGAAGTCCTGTGAATTTTCTTCTACTACCTTCCAAAACTTGTCAAACTCTGGAGGAAATGGAATATCTGAATCTGGTGTGTCAGCTTCATCTGAAGCGCCTTTTGGAGTGCTCTCTAGATCCATGTTTGAAGGACTTTCAGGTGACTTTTCTCTAAGTGGTGTTGCTACCTCTTCACCTGCTGTAGCAGTAACAGAATTAACTGGGTTTCCTTGAGAATGGGTAACTTCCAACGACCCGGCATTTTCTGCATGATCAGTGTCTGGCATAGCCGTCATCTTTCGTGTTGCTTCCTTGGCAAGTGACGAATCTATACCAAAAATAAAATTAGAAACTACTTATAGAACAACAATAATTCCAGTATGTTTTCAAAAACATCTAAAGGTCTACAAAAACTAGCTAGAAAGATGATACAGTGGAGGAGGAGGAGGAACAAGATGCTGATTAAAGTGTAATGCCAGTCATTTGGTTCTACTTCAAACATTGCTTGTTCTATAAAAACAGATGTGAGAAAAGATTTAGGATATTAATTTAATTTTACTCGTTCACATCTGTGTGCTATTTCTGGCAAAATTTATTATATGAGAAAAAGTTCAAGTAAAACCTTAGCAAGATTGTTTTAGACAATGACTTTTACACAAAATACACAATAAGAATGCCAATTTAGGGCAGGCTGGACATTCTCAGTACATTCATGTGGCTTGAATTGAAATATGCATGCCTTCCATGCAAATAGTATGTCAAACACCTCATGATGTTACTCGTTTCCCAACTTTGAATTTGTATTTTTTCCTAAGAGAAAAGCTAAAGACCGTTTTCAAACTGAATGCGCCCTTAAAAACGTTTAATTAGAAACATTCTGAAATTGTAAAAATGTCATAATCATGTTATCTACTATGTTCCAGAGAATCTGGAAATATTTAAATAACTTATGAAATTCTCAATGATCCATGTTGGAAAATCTCCAATTTATCTTAAATAACTTAAATAAACTGAGGGGGGAAAAAAGTAAGTACAGACTGTGAGCTTTTACTTCTGGGCAATAATTTACACAAAAAATACTAGAAAAAATGACAATGTGTTTAGTTCCTCTACTCTAGCTGAGCAGAGGTATTGATATAAATGAATCTGAAGCAAAGTTAGTATTTGATGGCACACCCTTTACACACAATAACTGCTCCAGATCTGTGATCCATTATTATTAACATACTCTTGATAACGTCACTTAACATGTGCCTTGCTAACAGTTTACACCTCAAGTAGTTTTTTTTTTTTTAAATCAAAATATTTCATACTAGCCAACCCACAGTGTACCATATGCCGCATAATCAGGCCGGTTTTTTAATGATTTTTAAGCACAGGGAGAAAATTAACATTTGAAAAATCGGTAATGTAATAAATCAGCAAGAAAAGCAACATCGTAACCATGCACGGAACGAACCAACACACAATTGTCCGTGACTGAAAACTGGCGGACCGCCATTGCTTATGTGCCCACCTCCAACTCTTCACTCGAGTCGTTGTCGTCTTTGCACAGTCCAGATGCACCTGTGACTCACGTAGACTTTCCGTGTTCCTGCAGTAGCATCTAAGACTAAACATGTTTGTCGCAGATGCAAATTGCTGTATGTAGCGTGTAAAACAGTTTGCTATGGTGCAGGCGGTCGTGCATCGTAATCAAAAACTCGGTTTTTAAAGACTGCTTACTTCATTGTGTTTTAACCTCAGTTGTAAAGGATTGTTTTAAGGATCCCATGGGATACCACTCACAAACCGTTTTACACGCTGCATATGGCGATTCACCTCCGCGAAAAACATGCCTCTATGAACAGTCAATGTGGCCTCTACGACAGAAGAATATAAATGATGCCTTTTTTTCTGTGTTGTCGCGTCCAAGTTGGTGGGCGTGGCTCCGAGTTGTCGTCGTATCCAATGGTCTTGGAGTTGGTGGGCATATATCTATACTAAAAGGCAAAGCCCTCACTCACTGACTGACTGACTCACCACTAATTCTCCAAGTTCCCGTGTGGGTAGAAGGCTGAAATTTGTCAGGCTCATTCCTTACAGCTTACTTACAAAAGTTTGGCAGGTTTCATTTCGGAATTGTACGCGTAATGGTCATAACTGGAAGATATTTTTCTCCATATACTGTAATGGAGTGGAGCTCGATGGCCGTGGGGGGCGGAGTTTCGTGTGAAATCATCACGCCTCCCACGTAATCATGTTAACTGACTGTCAACGCAGTACGTAGAAAACAAGAGCTCCAAAAACCGCTGAAGAAAACTTGCATTATATAATTGAGAAGGCAGCGAAACAATAAGAAGCGAGCGAGTGACATATACAACCATATTCATGAGTGCTGCTACCTCGGAAACAAAGCAGGGTGTAAACCTAAAGTTTAAATTAAGTTCATAGACAGGCTGCCGCCGACATTTGTCATGCCCACGGCTAATGGGGGATACAAGTTTAATGAGAGGACGCAGGATATAAATGAGAGTTTTGATCACTTTGTAACCAAGTTAAAATTGCAGGTGAAGGGCTGTGCTTATGCAAATTCCGAGAGACTGTGTTTGTGGGGGATTGACAGTTAAGGCGGGTGGGGGAGTCACATCATTATCTCCCCTCCCATTCACCTCATTTCGCTCTGAGCTGAGCTCTGCAGCTAACGCAGTCTTGCAGAACCAACTTTGTGACGCTGCCACCAAATACTCACAGAAAAATCCACAAGGTAACACACACACTGTTTCTAGAGTTTCTCCACACTCTGAATCCTCCAGGCACTACTTACAAAAGGTTACATTGACAATCGTGTTACGTTATTTTTAAAATGTTTCCTTTTCTTAGCACAAGCACAGCTGAGAAGCCTCGATGCATGTGCTCCATAACGCGTTAAAAAATAACGCATTTAATCACACTTTGCATTCCAAGCAAAGGGGAACTTCTGTCAATGCCCAATTTCCTGGTACACCAATTACATTGATGCACACATCAGAGCTACAAAAATGTAACAGTCGGAAGAAAGCGCGTTGCTACGACTGATTGGAGGAAAATTTCATTTCAAAAGACTACCCGACAGAAGCCTTGATAAAAGTGTGGTTTTGTGCACATATATATGTGGATGTATATTTATATATACTGTATATACACTCACCTAAATGATTATTAGGAACACCATACTAATACGGTGTTTGACCCCCTTTCGCCTTCAGAACTGCCTTAATTCTACGTGGCATTGATTCAACAAGGTGCTGAAAGCATTCTTTAGAAATGTTGGCCCATATTGATAGGATAGCATCTTGCAGTTGATAGAGATTTGTGGGATGCACATCAAGGGCACGAAGCTCCCAATCCACCACGTCCCAAAGATGCTCTATTAGGTTGAGATCTGGTGACTGCGGGGGCCATTTTAGTACAGTGAACTCATTGTCATGTTCAAGCAATCAATTTGAAATGATTCGAGCTTTGTGACATGGTGCATTATCCTGCTGGAAGTAGCCATCAGAGGATGGGTACATGGTGGTCATGAAGGGATGGACATGGTCAAAAACAATGCTCAGGTAGTCCGTGGCATTTAAACGATGCCCAATTGGCACTAAGGGGCCTAAAGTGTGCCAAGAAAACATCCCCCACACCATTACACCACCACCACCAGCCTGCACAGTGGTAACAAGGCATGATGGATCCATGTTCTCATTTTGTTTACGCCAAATTCTGACCATTTGAATGTCTCAACAGAAATCGAGACTCATCAGACCAGGCAACATTTTTCCAGTCTTCAACTGTCCAATTTTGGTGAGCTCGTGCAAATTGTAGCCTCTTTTTCCTATTTGTAGTGGAGATGAGTGGTACCCGGTGGGGTCTTCTGCTGTTGTAGCCCATCCGCCTCAAGGTTGTGCGTGTTGTGGCTTCACAAATGCTTTGCTGCATACCTCGGTTGTAACGAGTGGTTATTTCAGTCAAAGTTGCTCTTCTGTCAACTTGAATCAGTCGGCCCATTCTCCTCTGACCTCTAGCATCAACAAGGCATTTTCGCCCACAGGACTTCTGCAAACTGTATGTTTTTCCCTTTTCACACCATTCTTTGTAAACCCTAGAAATGGTTGTGAGTGAAAATCCCAGTAACTGAGCAGATTGTGAAATACTCAGACCAGCCCGTCTGACACCAACAACCATGCCACGCTCAGAATTGCTTAAATCACCTTTCTTTCCCATTCTGACATTCAGTTTGGAGTTCAGGAGATTGTCTTGACCAGGACCACACCCCTAAATGCATTGAAGCAACTGCCATGTGATTGGTTGATTAGATAATTGCATTAATGAGAAATTGAACAGGTGTTCCTAATAATCCTTTAGGTGAGTGTATGTGTGTGTGTGTGTATATATTATATATATATATATGACAGCAACACTCATGATAATGTCAATCATGTTACGTTATTATTAAAATGTTTCCTTTTCTTTTCATTACTTCTTTAACACACTACTTCGCTGTGAAGCGCGGGGGTGTATATATATATATATATATATATATATATATATATAACTATTGAGTTTTGAATTCTTAATTGATCACCAATGGTTCTAATTGATATCTGCTTTATTACAGGTAAAAAAAAATAAATAAAAAAATCACCCTGGGGACAAAACGTTGTGTCTATCTAAACTTCTTTGACATTTTAGTTTTCATTTTGTTTAGTACAGTAGAAGGGAAATGCAAACTCCAATAACCACAACCAACCCTACACACTCAAGAGCACTTTAAGGATTTTTTGTACTATGGAATCACTACCTATCTGCAGAACTGCAGTGTGTCATGGTTTCACCTGTGCCCCTTAAACATGTGCAGTTTATAATTGACATATTTTAGTTGTACTAAGGTTATACCTTTTGTCATATTTTAGTTGTACCAAGGGGCATTTTATCAGTTTATTATGGCAATAAACTTAGCAAGTCAGCAGTACTTTGATTCACCTGCTTGCTCTAAACAACTAGCAGTCGTGTCATATTTCACAATATGCTAAGATTATGAAGATAAATGAAATAAAATAAACTGGAAATCACTTGAAACAGGGGTGCGGAAATCCAATGCCCGACTTGTCCGACACGGGTAAATTGACTGTCGGACAAGCGTGTTTTCTGGTTTCAGTTGTCCGCGGACAAGTGTAATTTTCTGGATAAAAAAAAAGAAATATGCAGTGCAGGGCACATTTTTACCACTACTGTCAAATTTTAAACATTTGGGTCCGTACTTACATGAAGAACATGCCTAAGTAGACTGTTTCCGCATGATCAAATTGGTATTCAATATTGTTTACAAAATGATGGCTGATTTTTCAAAGGGGAAGCACTCTTGTGGTCTTACATAAGTATTTCACCCTACTATTTACACTCTTGGAGATGCGGTCATTTTTTTCATGCCGACATTACGATGTAATTTGATGATTTTTCATTATAATCGATCACTTTTATAGATTATTGATAAAAAAATTTTTCTACATAAAAATGCGGTCATTTCACCTACAATGCAATTGTTTTCGCCACTGATCTTTTCTGAAATTTGTGATTTTGCGTAGATTGTGATATATTGAGGAGTTAAGAAATTTATTGCGTGACATCAATTTTGATGAGCTGTCTATAGACCATTTTTGATTAGAGAATTTTTCATATAAAAACAAGTTGGTTTTGCGCTGTCAGTTTATTGAAAATAAAGAAAACATTCTAACGGTTTCCAAATGTTATGAAATATCAATAAAAATCTTCACTTAGATGCGATTATTCCCCCCCCCCAAACATCGGTAATATTTACTTCTTTGGAAATGTACCATCTTGCTGAATTTCGAATACGTCATTAGGAATTACCTGCGTAACCCATAATGCACTGTGGTAAGCACATTGTTTTTGCTATATGCGTGTTGTTGAAACTGAAGCAAGTAGCAACGCGGTTGAGAAATGGATCATTTCTTGATTAAAACTGGCACAACAGGCCTTGGAAAACCCTAAGGAAGCGTAGTAAGGCCACTGTGAAAAAAATACGGGCACAGTGAAGACAAAAATGTATATGTCGAGATTAAAGTTGACATGTTGACTTTATTCTCGTAGTTTATTTTGTCAGTAGAATGTCACAAACTAAATTTCATCTTAAAATTAATGTTTCATTTACTAGATTTTCTCAAACCCCGTCATAATATAAAGCATTTAATTTGCTACATTAGTTTAAGTGTTCCCCGACCCAGTTGTTAATCTCTGCGCGCTTCTTAAACTGACTTTCTCTTGAAGTGAGAGGCGGCGGTAACAATCGCCACAAATTGACTTCATGATATTCCTGCTCAATGAACATTCAGAATACTAAGATAAATACTTCATATCTTTTTCACGATGAAATGCATTAAAGCATGTATTAGACATGGGTGGCGGGGGGCATGGTGGCATGACTGTAGGGCTGCTCCCTTGCATTATGAGGTTCTCAGGTCTACGTTCAGTGTAGAGAAGTTTATGGCAGGTGTGACGAGGCTCCAAAAAACTGGATATTTGAATGGATATCGCACAGGTTTAACTGAAATATTGTGTAAATGTTGGGTTCGTGATCTGGAAGTCAGAGATACGAACGCAGAATTCAATGGATCTTTTTCTGAGCAGGCTCTCTTTTTTTTGCATGTTTGCTGTGTCTATCGTACGTACTAAACCCCCAGTTCCTAGCCTTTGTCTTTCTCCATATAACCAATCACCACACAATAAACCTCTTTGTGAAATTAATACTAGTTATAAACCTAGACCTCAGTTTTCAGAACTTTAAAATATGTTTAATTATGCCATCCATTCAGAGGTCTAAGCTTATAACTAGTTTTAATTTCACAAATACGTTTATCGTGTGGTGATTGGATATGTGCAGAAAGGAAAAGGATAGGAACTGGGGGTTTAGTACGTCAGATAGAGACACGAGTCTAAAAGTAAGAAAAAAGTTGGTTCAATTGAAAAAGCATTTTCTAAAGCTGAACGCTTGAAAGGTTGAGCGTATTGCTAGGCTGTTCAATACTGCTTCTTTAGAAGAGTTTGACCCACGACCAGCTACGGAATTTCTGGTTGACACCTGGCAACAGGCACATCACTCATAAAAAACCTGAAAAGTCATCAGCATCCACTTCTGCAGGACCATCAGTCCAGGAACCATGCAGTTCAGCTCAAGTAGAAATGAACAGCATTCAACCCATGCTGTCTGAGATGGTAAAAATTCTTGGGGGAGAAGATGTTGTAAGACAAAAGCTGAAGAACATGGCAGAAAATGAATCAGGACAGTGTTCTGTTATGTAACTGTAATTTATGAAATAGAACTAGTGTAGCTATAATGAAGGAATTGTTTATTAGCCAGTTAAAATAAGGGAATCGTTTATATAATGTTCTAGAGCAAGGTGGCAAAATACTACTCCCTGAAAGAACTTTTTTTCAGTTTTAAAATGGAAGGCAGTTTTGGTATCAATAAAAGAGATCAGAAAAAATAAACTATTTTTCACTTTTGTTATTTGTTTATGGGCAAGTGAATTTAACTGGCGGACAAGTGGATTTTCTAAGTTTACTTGTCCGTGGACAAGTAGAAACAAATTTGATTTCCACACCCCTGCTAAAACATGGCTTCCAATTAGGCTCAGACTCTCCTAATGTCTACTCCCTTGCTAACATCGTTCAAGGTAATGATTAGTTTTAAGACATCTTGAAATCTTATATTCTGACTCATGAAGCCATCATAAAACAAAGTTCAGTTAGGAAATTACAAAAACAAACTCTGATTCAAACTAGAAAGACCAAACATTTCTCATGAGCTCAAGTATATGGAAAGATTAAACACTTAATTTGAAAAAATGACTAGCATAATGATACACCATCAAATCTATATGAATTTAGCAAACCACTTAATTTTAAAATTCTAAAACAATTACAATTCAGAAAAGTATGTAGTTTTTCATTACATCTGAGCATGAAGAACAGCAGCTTTGAATACATCACAGAAAGAGATCCACCAGAAAGTCCCTGTGAGTAATACTGGAACATAAACCATAACAACACTGGACTATTAATCCACCTTGAAAATGCCAATATCCAGGCAGTCTTGACAACAAGCTTCACTGTCTTAATATCTTTGATCATACCTCATTTAATGGTAAGCCTGAAAAAATGAAATGTTACAACCAAAATTTCTTTAAAAAAAATCAAATATGTAAGACACAAAGCAATAGTAACTAAAGCAGACTTGGCAGTGCTCAAGTAAGATGTTATGCAATAGGATTTCACTTTATCAGGTCTTTATTTCAGGAGTGGCACAGTGGGTAGCGCTGCTGCCTTGCAGTAAGGAGACCTGGGTTCGCTTCCCAGGTCTTCCCTGCGTGGAGTTTGCATGTTCTCCCTGTGTCTGCGTGAGTTTCCTCCGGGTACTCCTGTTTCCTCCCACAGTGCAAAAATATGCAGGTTAGGTTGTAAATTGTCCCTAGTGTGTGCTTGGTGTGTGCGCGCGCACCCTGCGGTGGGCTGGTGCCCTGCCCGGGTTTGATTCCTGCCTTACGCCCTGTTTTGGCGGGGATTGGCTCCAGCAGACCCCCGTGACCCTGTAGTTAGGATATAGCAGGTTGGATAACAGGTGGATGGAAGGTCTTTATTTTGTTGATTTTTCTTTTCATTTTAAGAGATTATGGCTTTCACATTAGAAATTTCCCAAATCCATTATTCGTTATGTGATTTCTCTCACGGAGTCAGGACAATCACCATATACTACTGAAACTTAAAATGAGATACAACAAAACAATCCAAGGTCATTCCTACTGCCTACTCAGACAATCAAAGTCATTGTTAATACTAATAATGCTATAAATACTAATAATAATATAAATAAATGCTGTTGCATAGAGAGCTTCATGGAATGGATTTCCATGGGCGAGCAGCTGCATCCAAGTCTTACATCACCAAATGCCACACAAAGTGTCGGATGCAGTGGTGTAAAGGCCACAACCACTAGACTCTACAGCAGTGGAGACGTGTCCTCTGGAGTGACGAATCACACTTCTCTGTCTGGAAGTTCGATGGACAAGTCTGGGTTTGGCAGTTGACAAGAGAACGGTACTTGCCTGACTGCACTGTGCCAAGTGTAAAGTCTGGTGGAGGGGGAATTATGGAGTGGGTTTGTTTTTCAGGGGTTGGGCTTGGCCCTTTAGTTCCAGTGAAAGGAACTTTTAATGCTTCAGCATACAAAGCCATTTTGGACAATTTCATGCTCCCAACTTTGTGGGAACAGTTAGGGGGATGGCCTCTTCCAGTGCACAAAGCAAGGTCTATAAAAGAAATGGATGAGCGAGTTTGGTGTGGAAGAACTTGACTGACCTGCACAGAACCCTGACCTCAACCTGACAAAACACCTTTGGGATGAATTGGAGCGGAGACTGCGAGCAAGCCAGGCCTTCTCATCTAACATCAGTGCCTGACAGCACAAATGCTTTCCTGACAGAATAGTCAAAAATTCCTATAAACACACTCCTAAACCTTGTGGACAGCATTCACAGAAGAGTACAAGCTGTTATAGCTGCAAAGGGTGGGCCAACTCCATATTAAAGCCTATGTGTTAAGAATGGGATGTCATTAAAGTTCATGTGTGTGTAAAGGCAGGCGTCCCCAATACTTTTGGCAATATAGTGTATATACATATACACACAAACATGTACAGGCACAATATATACTAGGGCTGTTGGAATGAGCATTGCTATTTGAATATAATTTGAATCTATATAAAAAAATTCTTATTCAAAAGGCAAACACTGACATTCGATTATAAAAAGAACGGTTCTTTTGTTAATTTTGGACTAATTCTGGCTTTCTGTTACTCCAGACATGCTACGCTGCAATACCTTTGTATTTTGCACTTCTACGGTCAGCATTTTTAACTGTTAGTTTGTATTGCCATTTACAAAATGGGCAGGTTTTCGGATCATATTGCTCTGCTTTTTGGTCAACAGGTGTACTAACTACACATTTTAAAACTTTCGCCAGCAACGTAGAAGTACAATTTTGCTCCTGATCCTCTTTTGTTTCACACTTGAACCCAAGATCCCAGATTTGCTTTTGAAAAACTTATTCATCATAGCAAACAAAAGCTGGTTTTCTTTCTCATTAAACAGAATGAGAAATAGCTGCCATTTTTCAGATTGCCCTTATATTATTATAGCTGCTTAAAAAAAAAAAAAACAAATCACAATTTAAAGAGCATTTACAGCATCAGGAAAGCATATTTGGCTACCTCAACCTACACGTCTTTGAGGCTACTGGCCTGACACATTCCTAAAGCAACGGTGAAATTAAAAATTATGTTTACATGTGTAATATTATTGCTGAATATCTAAAAGAGGAAAAGAATTCAGTTCAGTTTAATCCTGTCTGTTATTCTTTGACTACAGGCACATAGCTTTGTTAATTTATGAAATCATGGTGCACAACCTTTCGCAAGCCTTACAAAAACAGCCTATGCTTATTTGAGGAGTTTTAAAATGTTGCTGTATTTTTGTTTTATGTACTTAGCAGCAGAATTTAAAGTTACTGTTAATGAAATGCTAATAGACTAGCCATGTTGCGACATTTATAAAATACAGATGGGCACAGATTTCATGTCTTTTGCATAAGCAAACAGCACACAATGGTGTGCAGGGGTCCTCAATCACAGTCCTGGAGAGCCGCAGTGGCTGCAGGTTTTTGCTCCAACCCAGTTGCTTAATAAAAAGCACTTATTGCTAAAGTAACACTTCTGCTTCACTTTAGTGATTTTGAGCCCTTATTGCTTAATTTTGTCTTAAACAGCTATTTTAATTGCTCCTTCTTATCAATAACATGCAAATGACGAGAGAGCAGCATTTCTCCATTTAGCTTATTTACATTTACACCTGTGTGTATTTATCTGCACTATTGGGTTTAATTAAATACTTGGAAGAAAAATGAAGAGAAAAAAGTGAAGGACTGAGAATTACTCGTCCATTTTAGCCTTCAAATCATTTTCATGATAGAAAGAGAAAGAAAATCTAGGATATGAGAATGACCTGACATAGAGTTAATTTAATTTCATAGCTTGTTAGTGCTTTATTGGCAAGTATTGCTTTCTAATTAAGCAACCAGGTCAGAACAAAAACCTGCAGCCACTGCGGCTCTCCAGGACTGGGATTGAGGACCCCTGGTGTAGAGGAACACACAGAGGAAGGACTACAGCAACACGTGCATTTGGTGTATTAAAGTAACCACAAGCGATTTTTTATGGGTTTCAAATATGCATTACAGGCATGTGAAGTGTCACGGTTCCACTTTTCTCTTTGATCAGGACACTTTCCATGCACAGAAAAACTTTTTTGTAGAGAAGCATTAGTTTAATACTGCACTGCAGGCACAAAAGCAAAATAATAAAGTGTGGCACCTGTGCATGTTGCTCGTAAAATTAATTTCCTTTTCATGGCTACTTTTATGCCTTGCTGCCCCGACAGGATCAACAGAAACACAGGTTAGTTAGTAAGACCATGACAGGGTTAGAAGGGCAAGAGAACAAAGGAGCAAGAAAGAGGCAAGCATGTCCAAGGTGGACCCATTTCATTATTTTGGACATATCCAACAGGCGGTGGCAGGATCCTGTATATGTTTGTACCATTTAGAATAAAACGCCAGTTGGCGCCTGTGGACTCGCCCAGAAAATTAGGATCTTTATAGTATCAAAAGAACATCCATAAAAATCAGTCTACTTTTTTTCTCCTCCTTTACAGATGAAGCATTATTTTAATGAAGGTGGCGTAAATATTTTAATTACACCTCATAGGCAGGTGTATATGCAAGTCTAGCACCATGTCATAACAGACACATGGTGACACTTTAAAGTAGGGATTTTAAAGCACTGTAATAGAAGGAAGAAAAAAAAACAGAATTGTGAACTAGTTATACAGGCACAAGAATTTCATTAATGTCCTGCAGTGTATGTGACAATAAAGACCTCCGATATAATTTTTCATTTCCTTTAATGAAAAGGTCTTAGGATAAAAAAAAATATAAACAAGCATCTATAGTTTAAGAGAAAATGGGAAAGAATCAGATGAACTTTTAGAGCACTGCAAAGTGCCTGCTCAGAGTACATTTGAAGATCGAAGGGCAGAACTAGAGAAACCAACCCAAAAAAATAAAAACATTTAACTGCATGGGCTGCCTAAATGTGCAGTGAGCAAAGGTTATGGCTATTTGTAATAAATTAAAATAAATCATGATTCAGTATTAGCACTTTGTCTACCTATGGCCAAAAGGAAAATTGCAAACATCTAATAAAAATATACACTCAATTTTCACATTGTTCCTGGTGATCACCCATTTCAATTCAAAAGCATACACCTTACAATGAAAGCGTTTTTTTGCAACGTCCATCACAAAAGTCCAAACTACTAGGAAAAGGAGAAACTGATCAAATTCCAGAATGATTTAATTATGTGCAAGTGTGTATATCACCTGTTTAAGTACTAACTATTTAGCAGACACCTCTATCCAAAGCAACTTACAATATCTGAAATATAGCTGGTTACATTTCTTTTATTTTCCCTGTTGGAGCACAAACAAGTGAAGTGACTTGCTCAAGGTTACACAGTGTCAGAAAAGGGATCAGGGGTTCAAGTCCTGGGTCCAAAGCCTGAAGCACTGCACCATACTACCTGCCAGTATTAGCTCTTGGTTTTAAAAAACACAAAACAACAAATGTATGCAAACTTCTGATACACGTAATTAACTGTCAGCACTATACCCGAGACCCATTGTCTTATGAAATTTGGGCAAGTTGCTTCACTTTATGTACTGTATACTAAAACCCTCGCAGAAAATGTGTTACTGTAGTTTGCTGTTACAAAATTAATAGGTTAACAACACCCGGTAAAGTGAACTATTCTGACAACAACTGATTGTGTGGCATTGGCCTAATTAATATGTGCATCTGTTGGTGATTGAACGTTAATTATTCACAATTCTGACGTTATTTGGGTCCAACTACAATACTGAGCAAATTCTGGTCTCACCCATGCCGCGTTTTACTTAACCTACACAGTAAGAGATGCTTGTAAGCGAAAGCCACAAAAAGTTCCAAACAGATTCCACAGCTTAACCTGTGACGTCATTTAAACTACTGCGCTTTACTTAAAAACAAAAAGCTGTAATTGCAGCAACTTCTACGGTTCAAAGTGGGCTCTCATTGGAGATTACCTGGTGCGAAGTGTGGACAGGCAACTACTCGCAGAGCAACAGCAATACGTCTGCCTCAATGTACATTTGTAAAAGATGGGAAATGAATTACATGAACTTACATAGCTTCCTTTCACCTACAAACAAAAACAAATGAGGGAATTTCCCGATCAGTCTGGATATTAAATTTACTGCCAGAAAAATGCCAGGCTAAAAGATATTTTTTATTTGCGCCATGCGTGGAGTCAAAGGCCAACTTCCTTCAAAGACGATAATAGCGAAACTTATCGCATGCATTGCAGAACTACAACACTGCTAACGCGGGATTACGCGAACATACTCTTTGATTTGCGTGAAATCGACAAATCTCTCAAGAGTCTTGGGGTAAAAAAAAAGTATCTATACAAGGCTTGAGGAGTCCATGCTGAGTAAATTCAATCAACACCCAGTGACTCGCATGCTGAAAATCACGAAGAAACGAGTCATACGAATGGTAAACAGTCACCAGTAGACGTAAAAACCATCTAAAATCATTATTTCAGCCATTGAATATTAAGAAAAAACAGGTAATGCGTTGAACGCAAATGTGTCTGATTTTATAGCAGAATAAAAAAAGAGAAAAAAAAACCGTCCGTTTGAGGCCTAACAATCTTTACTCCAGAGACAGTTTAATTTTAGCGTTAATACATAACAAATATGCTAAACATAACAGTGTGATATGCTGTCAACTGCCACTCACCAACTGCTTCCATGAAAAATAAATTTTGCAAGAGAAAAAAAACAATAAATATTCGCGTTATCTCTCTCGGTCCCAAAAGCTTCTCCTACTCATCGTCGAAAGCAACCTTCTTGAGACAGAAACGCATGCGCGCGAGAAGTCAGCCAGAAATAGGTGTGGCTTCCCATTAACCCAAAGTGTGACGCTCTGATAGGACACAGGCATTGAGAGGCTGTATTTTATTTAATTTGATTTTATATGTTGTTACCAGTTGAGACAGTATGACGTAATGTTAGTTTTGATCCACGACGGATCAGTGTGGGAAGTTTAACCGTCCTCTGGATGTCTGCTTCTCTTTTTAAAAATCACCATATGGTGGACAACGGTGTCTACAAATTCTTGTTTAGGAATTTAATTTCATTCTCAGTTTTAAAAAGCAGAGGCTTTCAGTAAAGATCGCTGGAATGGTTTCTTGAACGATTCTTGTGATAGTTATATAAAGCCAGAATCTTAATTTTTGTAACCATACAGAACCCCTACAGAAATGAGAAATGTATTGAGTTGGATGCTGAAGTAGCAAACCCAGATAAGATCAATAATAAAAGAAATAGAGAGGAGCGAGAAATTCAGAGGTAAAGTTGAGCAATCATGAAATAAATACAGGAATAAACAGGTTAAATTAATATGAGCATAATATTTAAGGGACAAGGGCCAGATGAAGAAGTAAACATCCACAGAGAAAGACTTCAAAGGGTGGAAAAGTTCAAATATCTCAGATCACTATAAAAACACATAGTGCACACACACATCCTGTGCTCTCAACACATATAAAGCGTATCAGGACAATACAGAGAATAGACACCCAAAGGCGTTGGAGAGAAAAAAAGGCAGATAAGAGATTATGAAAGCAGTAAAATTAGAAAGTATTGCAGCGTCCCAGCCAGGTAGCAGACTTTTTGGTTTTAAGGGACTGTTCGGTCCGATTGATGGAGAGTGGAGTACAGCATGGAAGACTGATAGCAGGGTATTGATTGATGCGGTAAGGGGGGGGGTGAGACGTGGGGGATAAGGGGTTGGAAAGGGTGCTAGAAAGTTGTGTTTATGGTTACGAAGTCAACAATTGTTCAAGTAAAACTTTTGTGACACTTTATCATGTCAGTCACTACAGTATCAAAGATAAGATAGAAAATATTGCATTACCGCAAAACAAAAGGTGATTAACCATCAGAACCAGATGTAATTGAAAAAAGAGCAGGACAAATTGAGGTCAGAAATAAAAGGCAAAGAGTGGAGTCTTTTCGCATTTGCATCATTCTTACGCACAAAACGTGGATTTACACAATAATAGACTATATGCTATGAGAATCTGTGGTCCCGCAACAGTTAAAGCAACGATAAATTGAATTTCAAAGAATACACAATTCGGTCAGGTGTATATTTATGATCACGGAGAAGCAATGCAAATTTTAACAGTCAAAAAGAAAGGTAATGTATATATTCCACGAATAACATTACACACCAAAGGAAATCGTGATATGCCATTCGTATTAAAATGTTTACAGTTTACCATGAGAATAGCTTTTGCTATGACAATCAATAAATCACAGGGACAAGCATTAGAAAAAGTTGGATTATTTATTAGAGAAACAGAAACAATATTCACTCACGGGCAGTTATACGTTGCATTGTCACAATGTGACTCCAATAAATATTGATTTTAATGAAGCTTTAAAGTAAAAGTGCAAATAATGAAATTGAAACAATTCCAAAGAAAAAAAAATTAAAATTGTATATCCGATTAACCAAACACAGGGGTTGGTGAGCGAAGCAAGCAGGGGGCAAAGCCCCCTAGTACAGATAAAATGTTAACATCATTTAAATAATCTATATTGTTAATAATTAAACATGTGAGGACACGGTGTCGCAGCGCTAGCAAGGAGCTGGCACCCTGTTCAGAGATTGCTCCTGGCTCGCGCTGTATTCTTGCTGGGGCAGGCGAGACACTGGCTGTATAGAATAATTAAACATGTACTACAGAGATATTTCAATGTTCCTTAAAAGTTTTGAAGAATCAGTGTTCTACGTTTACAGATGGCTTAACATCTATTAAAGAGCTGATTGTGTGGTGATTGATTACTTGGAGAAAGAAAAGAAAGAACAGGAATGGGAGGTTAGAACGTTTGAAAGAGACAGTACTGCTGCAATTAATTATTTCATCGAAGGTTGCGGACGCCTCAGCAAGAATTTTGCGGGTGGCAGGAACAATCACTGGACAGGGCGCCAGCTTGTCACTATCACTGTGCCACGGTGTTCCCATGTTTAATAACATGCTTTAACTCCTATCATCATGAAAATAATATCACGTATACATCTCAGTATTTTAATTATTCAGAGAGCTGTAATATCATGAATGTAATGGATTCTGTGTCCTGTCAGAGGAAAAGAAAGCCCGTTTAAGAAGCACGTAGTGATTCACACACATTATTATTATTACTAGCAAAATACCCGCGCTTTGCAGTGGAGAAGTAGTGTGTTAAAGAAGTTATGAAAAAGAAAAGGAAACATTTTAAAAATACCGTAACATGATTGTCAATGTAATTGTTTTGTCACTGTTATGAGTGTTGCTGTCATTATATACATATATATATATATATATATATATATATATATATATATACACACACACACATATAAACATATATACATATACACATATATATATATATATACATCTACATATATATACACATATATATATATATATATATACACATATACACATACATACATACATACATACAGATAAATATACATATACTAGCAAAATACCCGCGCTTCGCAGCAGCAAAGTACTGACTTAAAATTTTTATTGAGAAGAAAATTAAACCTATTTAAACTGAGGGAAAATATACCAATAATTATTTGTTAAGGATCTCTTTGTATACCACATTTTGAGTTCGGCCCTCCGGTTGTAATATGACCAAGCTGTGTGCTGAGCTTACTCTTGAGCATGCAACATACAGTTGGCCATGTGAACGGTAATCGTTTCAAATCTCACAGCTTGGATTGCTGCTGTCATAATCGGTTTGAGTTTCATGGTTTGTTTCAATGACGACAGTATTTGTAGGACTTGTGTTGAAGTGACATTCAGCATCTGTCAAGCGTTGTAAGTATACAACCGGTTTCATCGATAACTTCACATCCAGCTTTTGAGAGTTTAAACATTCATAAAAATCAAAGTGTCCACTACTGAAATCGTCACCTGTGAGTCTAAGATGTTTAAGAAGCACTGGCAGTTGTCGAAAGGTGTAAAATATTTGGCCATTTCGGTACACTTGAAAGCGACAACCAAAAAATTCAGCTGCAGCCATCAACTCACATGCAGAACCATGAAGGGCTTAAGCATTTCACTCTTATAGTGATCCTGTGTAGTATAATTATCTCCTGTACCATCATCAGTCCACACCTTGAACCTGTCCCAGTCATTCAATACATTAGACACAATGTTCCTCCGGATATCAAAAGTGAGCCTGATATGGCCGTGCAATATGTAACACAGAGAATGGAAAAGGTAGGTGCCATCTCCGGGCATGGAAACCACTCGGTAATTGACAGTTCTTTGATCAATGGTCATCACCTCAATAGACATGTTAATGGGGGTACGGTTGCAATGATAAAGGAAATGGGTACCTGAACAATGTAAAGTAAGTCTAAAATACCTACACAATAACTATAATCGTAATAAACGAACAATAAAACAGCGGAGAAGCCGTGGATTAAATAAAAAGGCTGTAGTTATCAGCAGGGAGACATTAATCCCGTGGTGAAGCAAGGAAGGGAATGTAGAGACCGGAGCGACGGACGGCCTTATATAGGCAGGCAGCCAACAACGTGGGAGGCGTTGGGATGGGGGACCCAACGCCGCCTCACACAGTGACCGAGCTGCAGGCTATGGACGTATATATGTACGTAAGTAGGATTCAGTTAGCGTTGGGAACCCGCGTACCAAATTTCTTGAAGATGGGCCCATAAGTAACAAAGACCGTTGAAAAGTTCAATATGGCGGCCGACAGTGGCATCATACCACTGAAATAAGTACGTACATTGGTTTCGGTTAGCACAGGGAAGCCGCCTACTAAATTTTGTGAAGATGGGGCCATAAATAAGAAAGTTCAACATTGCGGACGTTGTCGACCGATATGACTGTTAAGTGTAGAATTTCAAAATGAAACCTGCTTAACCTTTGTAAGTAAGCTGTAAGGAATGAGCCTGCCAAATTTCAGCCTTCTACCTACACAGGAAGTTGGAGAATTAGTGACGTTGGAAAGTTCAATATGGCGGCCGACAGTGGCGTCATACCACCAAAATAAGTACGTACATCGGTTTCGGTTAGCGCAGGGAAGCCGCTTACCAAATTTCGTGAAGATGGGGCCAACCTTCTACCTACATGGGAAGTTGGAAAATTAGTGACGTTGGAAAGTTCAATATGGCGGCCTACAGTGGCGTCAAACCATCGAAATAAGTACGTACATCGGTTTCGGTTAGTGCAGGGAAGCCGCCTACCAAATTTCATGAAAATGGAGCCGTAAATAAGAAAGTTCAACATGGAGGATGTTGTCGACCGTTATGTGTAGAATTTCGAAATGAAACCTGCTCAACTTTTGTAAGTAAGCTGTAAGGAATAAGCCTGACAAATTTCAGCCTTCTACCTACACGGGAAGTTGAAGAATTAGTGATGAGTGAGTGAGTGAGTGAGGGCTTTGCCTTTTATTAGTATAGATTATAATAGAGCACATAGAAGAACACATACAATACAAAGCATTTAATGTGCTACTTTAGTTACAATGGTATTTGAGAAACTAGTAAATTAAACAATTTTAAGAGAAAGTTTTTGATGTTCTACTTTAATGACAAAATAAACTACGTAATTAAAGTGGAAATTTAGAGATTAAAGTTGACATTTTGTGGTTTTTCCCCACTGTGTCTCTATTTTTTTTCTTTTCTCTGTACCCTAATAAGCTTTCATATGACACTCAGACGGTGGGCAACGACTCCTTCCTTTTGTTGTTTATACCACTGCTTAAACCAACAAATAGTACGTTTTTATTTTGCCTACACTTGGTATTCGCTGAAATTCTTCTATTTTCCCCCCAATGCTTTTGCCATTGCCTTTTCACAGAATGCTGAGCTTAAGGGCTATTTATATTGATTTGCATTTTCAAAGAGGCATAATTCTGGGAGGAGTTTGGGGAGTGGCAGCAGGCACGTGCGTTACTTTTCATGCTGACCAGGATTTATGGAGCGGAAGAACGTGGAAGTTGGCGTTCGCACAGATTTATGTATCTCGATTTTTTTGTGCATACACACATTTCCACTTTTGTCCGTACATGTTTTAGTGTGATGTGTTATGCATGAGGCCCTAGGTCTTCTTTTACAGTCAAGATTGTAACTTTATACTTTAAGTGAATCTTCTGTACTGATAATCCTTGTTATATATTGCAAAATTATACTGCCAATGATCGCTCTTTTGTTCATGTATGCTTTTGGTGTTTTCTGTTTTATTTTGTATTTTTTATGAATAGATTTTGAACTGTATTTCATTCTGTTATGTTGAATTGTATTCTTATTAGCTTGTGTTAGTATGTTCTGGTAAGAGGGTTGAATTGTATTCTTATTAGCTTGTGTTAGTATGTTCTGGTAAGAGGGTTATGTATAATAAAGATGTTCTCAAGTCCACTTAATCTAATCCTGGGTTGTAGAGCCTATCTCAGTTGCACCTTCTGCAAGTCAACATCAGCCCTGCACAAAGTGCCAGTAGTCTGTAGGACCCAATTATACAAACACTTCCACTCCATTGTACACGGGGTCAATCTAGAAATCTCAATAAACCAAACTTGTCTTTCAGACGATGGAGGAAAAAAGTACATGCAAAAAAAAAAAAAAAAGACATGAACAGGAAGTGCAAACTCCTCAAAGTCAGTAAGTGGGTACAAGTTTCAAACCCAGAATACTTTATCCATAAGTCTAGTCTAGTACACGAAGCACACATCTTTGCTTAATTTCTTCAAGCAAGACCCACTTTTTAGAATTGGAATATGGGATGAAACAGTAAACTGAAAACATGTAATTTATTAATGACTAGCAAAATACCCGCGCTTCGCAGCGGAGAAGTAGTGTGTTAAAGAAGCAATGAAAAAGAAAAGGAAACATTTTGAAAATAACGTAACCTGATTGTCAATGTAATTGTTTTGTCACTGTTGTGAGTGATGAGTGTTGCTGTCATATATATATATATATATATATATATATATATTTACACACACACATAAACATATATATATATACATATCTATACATATACACATATATACATACATATATATCTACATATATACACATACATATACACACACACATAAATACATACACACATACATACATACACACAAATACATATATATATATACATACATACACACACACATATATAAACATATATATACATATACATACATATCTACATATATACACACACAGCTATTTCGTATCAGTGCAATACGCTGTTTGTTAAAACGGTTGACTCCGCTCTTACGTGCAATAACAAATCAAATCATTCAGTTGTCTTTGCTCATATGTCATTTTAGAGCTGGACGCCTGGCATCTTTTTTTGGCCACAAGTTCGTTTCTGTTTGCTGTGAGGTTCTGTGTTGTGGAGATTATCAGGATGGATTGCAGGTGCTCATCAGTGAGGCGACTCCTGTGTGCTGTTTTGTTAGTCTTTATCACTGAGAAGAGCTTCTCACACAGATATGTGCTACCAAACATGCACAAGGTTCGAGCCGCATGTAGACGGACTTTTTTTGTTCTTCAAAGTCACCAAAGCGCCGTGCAAACTCAGTGCGCAATAACTCTAGTAAGCGGTAAGTGTTCGGCAAGGCAGCTGAAGCGCTGCATTATGGGATCTGTAGTTTATTGTGTTACCAGCTCTTCATATACCCGGGCTTTAATAACAATAATACAGTATATAAAATGATCTCGGGCGGATATAATTACGCCGGGCGGATGTGGCCCATGCCCTTGAGTTTGACACATATGGACTAAATAGAACTTGAAAAGATATATTTTTCAAATGTGATCGCAATTCAGATAGAGTTGACGCGACTACAGCCTGCATGCCTCAATGAGTCATCCTCCCTCGCTGTTACTTTTTACCGTTCATCTAATGAATACACTGAGTATGGCTTTACCAAAACAATCATTGATGGCGAATAAAGTATCCATTATTCGAGTATGTAGAGCGGGATATATATATATATATATATATATATATATATATATATATATATATATATATATATATATATACCGCGTATCGCAGCGGAGAAGTAGTGTGTTAAAAAGGCTAGAAAAGAAAAGGGAACATTTTAAAAATAACGTAACATGACTGTCAATATACAGTATTTGTTTTGTGAGTGTTACTGAGTGTTGCTGTCATCAAGGATTTGATTATCATTATTTCTTTCAATCAGGTTCGTATTTGTACGATGTGTTGTGTTCAAGTTACATTCCGTGTTTGTCAATCGTTGTAAAGATGACAGGTTTCATTTATCGATTCGTTTCTTACTGCATCAATAAACAGCTCGTCTTCTTCTTTATCTGAGACCTGACACACTGCATGCACGGGTTTTTTTTAACTGTCTTCCTTTAGCGGGACATTGACTTTTTCCAACGTGTGCTTTGTTTCCACAGTAGCTGCATTTATGAATATGCTTATCAGGCGCTTCATATTTTTGCTGCCTTTTCAATTGTGTAATTCGGTTTTTGTTCAGCGCTCTTTGGAACTGTTGCTTTTATCTGTGCACTGCGTCAGTTCACGTGAGCCACTCGGTATACATGCATCGAAGGTTCCCAGCTGTGCTGGTGCCATCTCGTGCTATGTCCATAGCTGAATTTAATGTTACCTTAGTCCTGGCACTTAAAACTTTCTCTCGCAGTTTCGCTGAGTTTGTGTCAAACACCACCCTGACCATCTCATCTTCCTCTCCATAAGCACAGTCCTTCACCCGTGAATATTTACCCGTGGCAGTTTGCTATTGGATTGCCGCTGACGGACGGCCTTATATGGGCAGGCACTAAATTACAAACGCCAGCGGCAGCCTGTCTATGAACTTAATTTAAAGTGTAGGTTTACATCGTGCTTTGTTTCAGTAGCAGAACTCATGAATATGGTTGTATATGTCACTCGCTCGCTTCTTATTGTTTCGCTGCCTTCTCAATTATATAATGCATGTTTTCTTCAGCGCTTTTTTGAGGTCTTCCTGGTTTTCTATGTACTGCGTGATTACGTGGGAGGCGTGATGATGTCACACGAAACTCCGCCCCCACGGCGTTGAAGCTCATCTCCATTACAGTAAATGGAGAAAAAGTGCTTCCAGTTATGACCATTACGCGTAGAATTTCGATATAAAACCTGCCCAACTTTTGTAAGGAAGCTGTAAGGAATGAACCTGCCAAATTTCAGCCTTCCACCCACACGGGAAGTTGGAGAATTAGTGATGAGTCAGTGAGTGAGGGCTTTGCCTTTTATTAGTATAGATTCAATTAAATAAGAGAGGTTTACTGGACTGTAAACCAGCTAATCTGCCATTAACCTGGACTGAAAAACAGGGAATTAGAAAAAAAAGACCATGTGGGAACCAAAAAGTAGTCCTCATTCAATAACACAAAACATTTTAAGACGACCATTATGTCATAAGCATGAGGTCACTAAGATTTAACTCTACCAAAAGCAAGAACACAGAATAGATTGGGTGATTTACAAACAGTGCACTTTAGAAGGCAGATCTGCCAATCTTCATAAGGAACGTTATTTTGTTCTTGATCTGTGTTCCACAGTAACATTTTTCTGGGACAAACAAACCGCTTAATATTTAAACAGAAATAAAAGAACAAAGTTTTACAGAAATAAAAACATTTATTTATATAACATTACACTTTCTTTTTCTATAAACGAGTACAGTACCATTCAGCTCTGAAAAATACGTGAAAGGCTATACGAGGCCTGGCACTATTATTACATGAGAATTACATACTTGGGCTCTGTGTATAAATCATTAAAGAAATATTATTTTAGTATATTTATCACACATCAAGTACATGAATTATATCCAACACCTACATTTTTGTAAAATTTGCAGCCATTTGTATACATTTAAAAATATGTAACAAAAATATTAATCTTTTTTGTTTGTTTGGTGATTTGGTCATGCCAAAAACTTGAACACATTATTTCAGCAAACCAACATTCATTTTACAAGCGTTATTATTACTAGGGGTCTACTTAGATCACAGATTTATTACTATAGGTGTTTTTCACGGCTCAGTTACATATAAATAACAATCTTAATGGATATTTTACAATGTACGATACAATATATATATATATAATATGTACAGGACAGACAGACATAGATAGATAGATAGATAGATAGAAAGAATTTTCTTACATTTACCCAACTGTCTATATTTTACTTTATAAATATAAGGAGCATGAATTTATTAACTATTAATTTGCTGTCCTCGGTCTCTGAAGTGACAGAACTAGGATGCACACTGAGATGGCACATGCACTGCACTTATAAAACTCACATAAGACCCTGTTTTTCCAGTTTTGTGGGGATGTGGCTAAAGAGTTCAAAATGGACATGAACATCACCACGTGGCTTTAAGCAGGATATACAGGACATTCCACGTGATGTTCTTGTCATTATTTAGAGTTGCCTTAAGGACAATGAGGAATCTTACTGCCAAAAAGGGCCAAAGATTAGAAATGCACAAAGAAAAAAAAGTAAGTGGCATGAAGATTACATTCTGGAAACAGAAACTTAAAATATATACAGCACTGATTACACTTTGTAAATTGTCGGTTGTAAACGAAAAAACCTGCAGCCAGACTATCTGAAGATAGTTTGGTTGCTACTAAAATGTCTTTTACCACAAGTATTATTTACACTGGCTTCACTCTTTATCAACATTTTTTAAAGGGCCATTAGAAAACCATGCTCTGTATACAGATTACCACATCAATGGACACAAGCTCTATTATTTAAAATATTTTTGTTTGAAAAGGTGCCTAGATTTTAGGAAGCCTGTGCACCAAGTGTGACATCAAGTTTATTATGCAGAAAGCTCTCTGTGCTTTACAAAGCAAAAACCAGAATGGATTTGTGACATTTTGTTTAGCTGTCTTAAATAATCACTACACACTTTGGAAAAAAAGACTATAAGCTTTTACTTCAAAGAAACCTGAATAATATATGAATAAAAATTGAAATAATTAGGTAAATTAAGTTTTAGTCTAACACCACTTCAACACATCTACAAAGTTTTGCTTAGGTAAAAAGCATATCATACCATGCAGATCTGAGTCTAATGAAGTCATTTAAACATTAAAACTTAACAATGGTTAATTTGTGTTATTGTTAAAAAATCCACAGATGAGCCAAGATCAAAAATATGTCTTAGTTAAGTAACCATCCAATATAGGGAGCTTAATGTAAACAGAATGGTTATCTGTCAGTGATGTTATAATACTATGAAACCTGCCTGCAAATATCATGAGACACACACATCCTAGGTGGTTCTGGAAGTAGTCCTCACTTACAAATGGTATTTTTTTTACCAAGAACATTCTACAAAAGTGAAAATGATGACCACTTTGGATATTTTTTTTTTGCCACGTTTTTATCACTGTCCCTTTTGACTTGCTTGCTCTGGTAGACCTTGATGTAGAGGTGCATTCAAATGTGCCCAAACATTAAGAACCACTACGCAACTTTCCCTGAGTCAAAATACAATATAAACAAATTACTTTAATCATCACCTTCCTATTGGAACGGTAAAACCTTTTACTTCTTGTACCTTTTTTAAGCAATAGCTATTTAACTCTTAAAAATGTAACCTTACCATATCACCCACAACACTGGAAATTTGTGAAAACTGGAAGGATCACATGATTTGAATTGGTTTGCATTTATCACATGACCACATTTGTGCAGTAATCAATAAATCTGAAAGTCTGCTATGATTTTAATACACATTTTGATAAACAACGGACTAATATACAATTACTTTTTCAAAATTGTAACTTCCTGATTTCCGTGAAATCCGTAAAATGAGTAGACCCCTAATTCTTATACTACAACATAAAAAAAAAAACTACGACTATTTCACAAATGGTTCTTACACATGGGAAAAGCCATGCCTTTTTTCCTTAAATTTGGTAATAGTTATTTAGTTAATGAGCTCTGGATAAGGCGAATATTAAGGAAGTCTGTTAACATTATCAAGTGCCTAATTGCTGGATGTGCCTTATTTAAACGAGAGAAGAAATACAATCATGAATAGTGCCTCTTATTTAATTATAAGGAACACTTGACAGCAGTCAGAACCTTACATGAGCCGAACCCAAAGAATTTAAATGTAAGAGCAGCAAGATTAAGCTAATACTGTGCAATTAAAATATCTGGAGGCATTAAAAATAAAACCAAAACATTTTCGGTTTTTCTTTCACAATTCATGACAAGAGTCACACCAAACCCCCAGTCATTATAAGACACCCAAATAAATTTGTTATCAGAATGATTTTCTTTTCATAAGAGAAGGAAGAAAAATAGTAAATTTCAAACATTATATCATTGTGCATTTAAAAATGTACATTCTGCAGCAACGCTTAACAAATTCATGTTGAAAGGATACAGAGTATTTACTGTACCGAGTTTTAGGAGTGCAAAAACAGCAAAACATTGTGGAAAACCTGCTATTAAAAGAGTGCAACCTGATGCTGACAGCATTTGCATTTGTGGAGAACAGCACTTTATGTACAAAGGATCTGCTTTTTTCATAGTCCCTTTTACGGTTTTGATACTGATCTAGAGTTTTTCTTTGTAGTGTTGATTCAAGACTTCACTGTTCTAACATCAACTTTGCTGTAGGAAGTGCAGGCACTGTGAATATTAAATGATACCAACTGTACAAATTTTCAAGTAAACATTATTTTTTGTGGTCCCCCTAAATTTCATTGGATTTAGGTAGGGATCTCCAGTACTTCTTGCAGAGTTTTGCTGATGTGTCCTGATTGGTTGGCAGCAAGATCCAGCAAACTCGGACCCATATTCGCATGTAGCGCTTTGCAAAGTTTAATGGTAGCCGCACGAATGTTTCCTCCTTTGCCAGGAAGAGAACCACTGCTGGTCATGTTGCCTAGGAGGTGCCACAAAAGAGGCAATACTTTCTGTTCCACAACCTGAGGTTTACGCGGATGCAGCTCTGTCACCAGATCTGAAAAACAAACAACATATATCAGGGAAAAAGGTAGACGCAGATTAATTTTCCCTGTCATAATAAAACCACAGCATTACTGTTTCATGGTCATTTAAATGCTGATAAATGTATGTAATACCAGTGGACCTTCCATGAAATGTATTACTGATGTGAACAAAGGTTTTAATTTTGAGGAGCTACTCCCTTTCAAAAATTCTGTTCGGTTCACATATTTATATAAAATAAACTGATCAACTGAGTACTGTAATTAGAAGAATGTTTATAAGCTCTCATAGATATCTGTCCTGGTAGCCAAAGTTTCTAGAAATATAAAATAACTTTTTTTAAGTTGCTTTGGATAAAAGCATCTGCTAAATAAACAAATGGAAATGTACATATATTGATTCTTGGAGGAAAATCCAATTGTCCATTTGCAAATGTGTCAATTATAATAACCGCTGGGGTGATGATGAGCATATTTGGAGGAGGCATTACAAAGTCTCTATAGTGGAATGAGTCAGTGGTGCTACATGACAACACAACCTGAATTATAATGGCCTTTAATTTTGCCATCAGCCTATTTTCTGTTGATGCTGCCAGTATGTCCAAGGCCAATCCAGTATGGCAGCAGGCCTCTTTGATGAGTGTATTCAGTCATTTAGCATCCCCCCCGAGTTCATACCACTGCCCCAGCAGATCACAGAATACAGTAATATACTGGCTACTATGGACTGGATGAACATTCCCGCACATTAAAGAACCGGAGTATCTTCAAAAAGAAAAGTCTACTCTGGTACTTTTTGTGCATCATGTGTATTATCCACATATTTCACTCTATTTATTTATAAGACTGCACCACTTTCCCTCTCCCATTATAGTGATTGATCATAGGGTCTCCTTTGAATGCCAGAACACCACCACCAGCTTCTTTGTCTTTATAATATTCTATTCTGGGTGGTTTTCCCTGCACCACATAACAAACTCTTCCACCACGTTTGTATACTACTTCTCATCTCCATTGTCAATGCAGCCTAAAATGGAGGAGTCATTTAAGAACCTCTGTAAATGACATAAATGTTAGTGACTGTTTATGCAAGGTAATTTAATAGTATATCATATACTGTGGAATGAATAGTGGCATAGAAGTTAGCACTGCTGTTTGACTGGTTCAGTGATTGGGGTTTGAATTTCGCACCTAATGTCTGGCTACATGGCATCTGCATTTTCTCTTGCACATTCTCTCTCTGTCTGTATGAATTTTTCATTGAATACTCCATATTTTCCCCTCACATTCCAACTTAAAATCAGCTGCAGGACTGGCACACCATTCAGGGTTTGTTGCTACCTTCTGCACAATCCTGATCTGCCCACCCACCATAACCCCTGAACTGGATTAAGAGGATTATAGTTTGGTACCATGTGCTGGTCAAAAGTTATTATGATGTAAATCCAAATGGCAAAAACTTTGTTTTAGAATTAATGCAAAAATACAAGATGATAGTCTTAAATAGTTATAATTTTCTTCTTCAGAGAATTTACTTATTAATGTTGGGGTCAAAATCAGTTTTTTTTTGAAAGAATACATGTTTTTGCCACAATAACAATGAAGCACTATGTTGAGTTTGAGAGTGTTACATACCTGCTACCTTTTCGGTCATATCTTGCTTGGCCTTTCCATTTAGAAACTGAGCTTTCATACAAAAAGGCTGAAGCAGGAGGGTCTTATCTATAAAAAAAGAAAAATATCACTAATTCATATATTTATTAAATAATATATTGGATAACAAGTATCACCATATAAAATAACACAAAAGACTCTGGAAGTTAATGTTTTGTAAAATCAGCAGGGGAAGTTAACATATGTAACGCCAAATGTAAATTTATTTAATTGGGAATTGTGGGTACTATAAATTAAGGAATTAATCAACACGTATAATAATCATAAAACTGAAAATTAAAACGGAGTCTTAAATAGTGTTAAATTGGTCTCTGTAAAGGAAAGGAAAATTTGGAATATTTTAATCTGAAATTCAATGCATTAATATAATCACTACACCACTGAAAAATATAAAATAAAAGATCCAACACAGGACTCATTGATCGATTACAACTTCTTTTTCTTTAAGTTGTAGAATGCACAGGTGACACTAACCAGGTCTCTGAAAGTTCTATGGCAAAACATAGTACTGAATCCAAGAAATATATTCTATTATTAAGTAAAACATAAGAATAGCTCACAAATCTTAAAATCCCCATCAACTCTTAATTTATCCTGTTTTACTCTATCCATTGTAGCAGGCCTCAAACTGTTCTGTGAGCTAAAATTAGTTGAAAGATAACAAGACCACTTTTAATGAGAATCACTTTGCTCTTGCAAAATCAATTCACTCAGATCCAAAGGAATGAGTTCATTTGTACAGCATGTTGTGTATCATTTTCACATTTAATTATTGTGAAGATTTCTTCTCATTGAATTAAGTATTTACATTTTAAATTACCTATGGGCTTGATGGCCTGCTGACCACAAAGGGCCACAAAGTTTTATCTTCTCCGGATTTGTACAGTCTGGGATAATTATTTCTCCATTCTCAGTTGTTACAATGCCGTAAACTAATGTGTTCATACTTTACATGTACTTATTATTAATCTGGACTATATTTTTATTTATGGATATAATTTGATGTGATCATATCTTATTATCTTAACTGGGAAAAATACTCATAAAATACACAAACAGGTCAATCTGGATTGTTCAATAAATTTTGTCAGCTGAACATCAAGAGGGGTCAATCATTACCTTAAGAGAGAAAAACACTTTCTCGCCTCTCCTCTCTGAGGGCAGAGAAATTAGTTCTGAAAGAGACCCACTTAAATAGTAAAAATCAAACATGACTGAAAAGAGGTTGGGCTGGTCAAATCTTTTATTCCAACTAACATAACACAAGAATAGTGGGAATTTTAATTTATAAAACAATTCTATTCATATCCACTGATATAATACTGGACCTTGAAAAGGCTGTGCATTATGCTGGTCAGAAATCTATATCAATCTAAACTGACTAACGTTAATGTATATACACCAAATGATGATAATAAAGAATTTATGTCAAAGGCCCTTGGATTAACTCCAAATATGACTTCAAACATATTTATAATGACTAGACATTTCAACTGCCTAATGAAACATGCTCTAGATAAGTTTTCACTAAACACAATTTCAATACCTATAACTGTGGTGGTTACTTTACAGTTTTTCAAGAATCATAACCTTGCTAATATGAAGACTTTTATTACCAATATTCAGAACAATGCTCCTTTTACTTTCTGTCACACGTTTTCGCTAAACATCCATTTTTTATTCACTTATTATAGTTTACTACCCTTGAGTCCTGTAAAATACACCATTGTTATCTCTGAACATGCTTCTCTTATTCTAAAGCTCAAATCAAAATATGCCCTACTTGTACAACTCTCCTGCGCTGACTTAATGCATTATTGCTCAAAGGCAAGACATGTATAAAATTCATTATCTCACAAATTTATCTGCTGTAACAGAGAACTTTTGACATACGTTTAGAAACACTATGGGAGACTATTTTCTGATTGGACAAAAGAAATGTTTCATATAAAAAAATAAAACTACAGACTAGAAAAGTACTATTATAGTATAAAAGTATATTTCAGTCTGTCAAGAAGGTAAAGCTCAAGTTGTTATAGCCATTTCATAAGTATATTGTCAAGCAATATGCTATTTTTTTCAATCTGCAAGTTGGAAACTTTCTGAAAAATAATATGCCTAATTTTCTTTATCTTTCACTATGTTTTAACAACAAATTGTAAGGAATTCACCTGTACAAGATCCTAGAACTCTGGGAAAAATATCTTTTTATTTGAATTTTAGATGAGGAATAGAGCTGAGCTATTCAGGAAATACATTCTTTAAATCCATGAGCAAAGCACACTATAATTCATCTTAAAACTGTCTAAACTGTGCCCAGGACAAAATATAAAATAAGAATACTTTCCGAAGGGTGTTTGCCTCACTAGGTCATATGTTCAGGTAGTATTCTAACACAGCACCATTTGTGCAAATATTTTTGCATGTTTTTTAGATTACTTTGGATCTAACATCACTCCTAGACCCTAATATAGTAATAGTAATAATACAGTAATATTTGGATTAACAACAGGTGAGATGGCAGTATCTAAGGAAGAAGCTATTGTGGCATCCTACATGACATTGCTTGCACAAAGACTCCTCTTGCTTAACTGGAAAAATCCTAATCCAACCTGTTATAAACGCCATCAAGTTCTCTCTCAGAGAAAGATAGTTTTTTGGTAAAAATTCATTATTGTTAGCCATGTTTTGCTTAATTTTTGGTGCTGTCTTAAAATATATATGAAGAATATATTTGGCCTTTTTATTTGCAAATAAATCTCTGATGTGGGTAGGGGAAGAATGTTGTTTATTTTCTTCTTAGTTTCATAGATTTACTTTTGAATGTTTTTCCTTTTTGTTTTAGGAATACAATACATGTGCCATTGTTTTGCTCATGTGAGTGTATTTTGACTGTATTGTGTGCAAAGTACATCTTTTGTACTCTTAAATAAAATAAAATTAAAATAGATTTGTATGTTTGTGTAATCTAATGATTCCAATTTGTCCCAAAATAGGTGTGTTTTTATATGAATTGATTAATATTGACAAGCTTATATGCATATATTTTGATTATGTATAGTTCTGTATTCAACAGTCTATTTTGTTGTACGTTAAACATGTATACACAGATAAAGTCCACTTAATCTATGTCAGTGGTGTCAAAGTCAATTTTATTGCAAGCCAAGAACAACACTTAAAAATCCCAACACAGGCTAGGATATATCATCCATCAACTACGGCACTACCATACATTTTGCCCTGAGTCTCTCTTGAAATGTTCTTTCCTCTTTATTAGCTTTTCAGTAGGTTAGGAAAGCTATAAGCAGCAATGGGACCAAGTCAATGCCGAGCAAAAAAATGTGCAGCTCTTAAATTTACTGGATCACTTTTGGAGTAGGACAGAAACAGACAGCAACTACATTTAATACAGGTTGGAATGCAAATGCATTTTCTATCCACATACAACAATGAAGTCAGTAGCAAAGACAAAAGAAATGTGCTGGGCAGTGGCAGCAGTCTGATAAGCTGCAGAAAGGTGCCCGCCCAGTTGTGACAACAATGCAGTGCTAAACAGCGTTCAGAGTAGCAGCAGTGGCCGGAGTGAAGTCAAGCTTCCATCTCCTTCATGAGAATGCCACATCTTAGGCATCATGCTAAAACAACAAACATTTTTAGGGCAGCGTGACATTGTAGTGTTTTGCCCAGGGTCACTTCCCTGGCTTATGTTCCCTTCGTCTTTTTATTTCATTTTTCAGTTTGAATATTTTAGTATGGTTACTGCTATTAATATTATTCTGTTAATGTTTCACTTAGTTGAATGTTTATTATTCTACTCATTATGTTTAATAATATTTCTGTAATGTTTCTTTAAATGTCTTTATGTTCCCTAAATTTTGTGGTGTGTAGTTTCCTAAGAGGCGGCACCATCTGTTCATTACTGTTCATTGAATGTGCTTGGTGAGTTCTTGTTTTGATTATTTGTATTTACTGTTTTTTTTTTTTAATGAGTTTTGCTACCGTTTTAAGGATTCCGATTTCTGTTTTTTTGCATTGAGACTTGATTGCTGAGGCCTTTGAGGTAATACATTTTTGCCTCCTTGTTTGATACTTTTTGAGTAGTTTGTTATTTTGGCAATCTTTGTTAATAAGCCCCCTTTTATAAAGATTCTGCTAGGACCTGTCTCTGTACAAGCCAGAGTTTCACGGTACTCCCTCTTTTGAGATATATTTTGAGATATATGAGACTGTCTTTAACATTTTGAGCTTTAAAAAATGTCCTACATTTTGAGGCCTTGACGGGCCTGAAGCCTCCCAAATTCTCAGCACCGGGCTCCCCTGGGGTGAGATCTATTTTGGGACAGTACTTTGAAGGCCTTAACCATTTTGAACTTTTGGTGTCAGAAAGGCAACAGGCATTGTATTGAATACTGATTAAATGGGTCACTTTAAAACATCCAAGGTCCAGATATGGCCCATGGCCCTTGAGTTTGACACCCTGATCTAAGTGAATCATGTGGAGCTGAAGCTTATATATATATGCAGAGAGGAACTTGCATTTATATATGGAAGTAAGTTATATAGAAATAAGGAAGAAAAATTCATTTGAATACTCTCAAACTTATTGCTTTAATTCATAAAGTATGTTCAAGTATTACTGTTAAAAGGTAAGTGAAAATGTGCAAATCAGCTTTAAAACTCTTGTGCACCCACTATGACTGGCAAGCTTTCAGAAATACTTACCAATATTATCGACAAGACACTGTAGAACACTGTTGGCAGCAATGTAGATACCATTATTCTTTGAATTAAGATTGTTATCTACTACAGCTGGTACCACTAAGTGGATAACTTGGCCCAGATTATCTTTAAGCAAAATAATTATCTTCTGCATTGACTCTAGTGCCAATAGGTTCACTTTACTATTGGGGTCATGAAGTCGTGATTTAAAGGCATCAAAAATCTGAAAATCAAAATGAGAAAAGAAAATTTAAATTCAAAATGAATACTGTACATTGCATAATAAAAAACATGCAAAACATTACAAGGAGGATACTGATGATACTGATTATTAAGTCCGTATAACCACTAACAGACCACACAAGGGAAAAAGAGCGATAAATTAAGGGAATTTTTTTGATTGAGATATACTGCACTGTATTTATATAAAAAAGTTGGAGGAAAATGAATCAGTGGACTTCAGCACAATAGACAATATGTGGTAGTAGGTGGAAGCTGATTTTTATGAAGAGTTTAGATGCACAAAACTGATGAGCACTTATTTTAAAGAACACATGGTTACAATTTCTTCCAAGGGTGTCTGGACCAAATATGGGCACAGAAACTGAAAGTACTTATAATCAAATTAGAAAGATTAGCAGGATGTTGATTCAATATTATTACATTTCCGTTAATGGTAGAAAACATTCCAAGTTAAATATATTAAAATTATATATTATAATGCAATACATTTGAAGAAGAACATGGAATCATGCATATATTATACAGCCATTGTATATATAGTGGGAGGCACGGTGGCGCAGTGGTAGTGCTGCTGCCTTGCAGTAAGGAGACCTGGGTTCGCTTCCCAGGTCTTCCCTGCGTGGAGTTTGCATGTTCTCCCCATGTCTGCGTGGGTTTCCTCCAGGTACTCCGGTTTCCTCCCACAGTCCAAAGACATGCAGGTTAGGTGCACTGGTGATCCAAAATTGTCCCTAGTGTGTGCTCCGTGTGTGGCTAGCGCCCTGCCCAGGATTTGTTCCTGCCCTGCGCCCTGTGCCAACTGGGATTGGCTCCAGCACACCCCTGTGACCCTGTGTTAGGATATACAGTAACAGGTTGGATAATGACTGACTGACTGTATATATAGTGACTGAAATGTTTTGCATAAATAAGGTTAACCTGAAGATCTCTTACAGGATCACAGAAAGCTGTATACAGAAAAAAAACAGTCTGATGCATTTAAACAAGTCTTGATATTTGAAATTAGTGGTTTATAACTGCAGAGGAAACTACTGGCAAACAGACCCTTTTGTAGATACAATTTGCATAATTTGTTTTAATGGTGATTGAGACAAAACAAGATCAGAGGTCTGAAGATCTATGGATATTTTCCTGTAGTTCTTTCTCTCTAAGTAATGTTGCAGTTCATTTCTGGGTTAATTTTGGCAAGATGTTAATCTCATTCATTATTCTTTTTCTTTACTATTCCTACAATTTGATCAGTTTAGGATTATGCCTATACTAATGTTTTGGTAGAGTCTGGGTACTCTAATATTGGTTTTCTAATCATTTCTATACTGTGTCCACCTTCTGAACCCACTTTCTCAATAAAAGTGTAAAGGGAATCATGTCCAAATTTTGCAGCATTCATTTTTAATCAGAGCATAACAGACATCATATCGCTACATAGTAAAAACTTTAGACCAATAATAATAGCCATAGTTTGTGAGATGCAGGTATAGACATGGCTCAACATATTTTTTTCTGCTGGGAATGCTAGCATTATTTTTTCATGCAAACTGCATGATTTTATATGGCAAAAAAACAAGGCATTTGTGTCTTTGATCACCCCAATTCAACCTGTATATAAGTAATAACAACATTAAAATATGAATAAATTACTGTCAACAGTATGCAAGGATTCCAAAACAAAATAATGCCAGTGAATACTTTTTTTAGAATTGTAATTATCTTTAAATTGTAAATGGTCTTTATTAAACTAAGGACCCTGACCATGCCAGAAAGAAACCTCAAGATTTAACTGCTTACCGGGAATATATTTGAAATAATAAGATCCGGATTACGTTCACAATCTGCTAAAAGCTGTTCAATTCCTTTTGTTCTGTCTCTGAAGTCTTTAGCATTCAATAGGCCTGTCAGCTGCTTGACAAATTCAGTGTTTTCTACAAGATTCCTAGGAGATGGTTTCCACACTGACTCTCCAATGTCTCTGACATGAGGAAATTTTGGCAAAAATGTTTAGCATACATGCATACTTAGTATTTTTAAATATTTTTGTGATTATATTTTTTTGCTTCACAATACAATTACATAAATAAATTTTCCTGGAACAGTGCAATGTTTAACAATTTAATAAATAAAAGCATTAAAACTTTCAACTTGTGAAAAAATGAAAGTGAAAACTGTTATGAAAAGTATAAAAAAATATTTTTAAAATATAGTTTTATTTTGCAAAACCACAATAATATAAAATAATGCTTCAAATTTGACAATTACCTTCCTGAAAGGTTGAGTGGCTCTCGAGAACTAGAGGAGGCTCGGATGGAGCCACCACTGCCAAGGTGGGAACGTCGTCCTTTGGCAGATGAGGCATCCAATGGCATTTCTCCTAAACCCTGAAAGGACCAGGAAACTTGTCACTAGACTATTATACTGCACAATGGAAAAAAAAGCTGGGTTTGAAATTTGGAATGCACAATTCTTTTAATAAAAACCACTGGAAACTTCATAAGGAGGATTAGCAAAAGTAGTCTTCATAAAATATGATTATTCACTTTTGAAGCCTGCTTATTATAATATTGATTAAAACAGGTCATAAGACAAGTAACCAGTCCTTTACATTTCTGACACTTATTCATAAAATATAAAATTAGACCAGCATGTAACCTTTGTTAGTTTACCTTAGGTGGGCAATGAATGAAAGGCTTATAAAAATATACAAAAGAAATCCAACTTACACATTCTTTTTATCTTATATTCTAAAATACATAATCAGCCCAGAGAATGATGTGGTTACAACTCTATTATATATCACATTTTAAATTTCAAATATACAATTTATTATTCAATACTGAATTAAGTAATTCTGATACACTCTGTTGTTAGCGCCCACTCCTGTTATTTTATATAACCATTAAGACTGGCAGTCATTTGGTTTAGTTGCTTAATAATGCATGCAGATAGTGTGTATTGTACTCGTAAATAAGCACTCTTATCTGATACATCTGTTACAGTCTCAACCTTTAAACCTGGAGATGACAATGCAACATGCATTTCATCATTTTCTCCACCGCTTGCACTCTGAGTTGAGCTACCTGTGTTCTGTAATTGCTAGTTAGAATAATTAAAGGTGTATTAATAGCCATGGGCATACAAGAAACAACACCTGCCAAATGATTGTGATTGTACACTTCCTGGGCAACCAAGGGTAACATGCTTTCAAAAACCTATGACCTGAGGTTGGAAAGTCGGCTGTTGTTGAACTTCAGCTTTTTCTTGATTTGCTATGGCCCAATACTTCTCCAGATTTTGTTGTTGTTCTGGATGTCTTATGATTAAACGCATATGGGTCAGTTGGATGGCATATATAATATAGAAAAGTCTCATCTGATTTATCTGTTTGTAGCCTTCTCTTTTTAGGAATATAGCAGTTAAATTAAATGCTCATTAAATTTAAAGAGGCCTTTCATCTAATATGTCTGGTAGAATACATTTTTGCATCTATACTTCACATCAAGCTGAGGTTTGGCACTCAAATTACACCTTTTAATTCAAGCTATTCCAGATTACTTCTATATATAGCCCAGTATTGAAACCAGAGAAAAATGCTATTGGGCACAGTGTGCAAGGACAAGACTAAGCCAGTCAGTGAGAGAGAGAAAAGTGGTACATAAGAGTAAAGAATGCAAAGAATGGCTTTCCTAATGCTTAAGGTGAAGGAGCTGCCATTGCCCACATGCTTAGTTTATATTAAAAGGAAATATAAAATGGAAATTGATATGTGAGCTATCTGTTGCCTAGTAATGGACTGCAACAAGTAGCTTTAACATAACAACTACTTCTTAAAGTATATTGTGAATAATATGAATATACAGTATCACATATGTATCAACTATTAAAAAAGAAATCCTTCAATCATGTTTGGGAATCTACCAATAGTCAAATTAAAAAAAATGAAAAATAACTTTTAAATAAACAACTACAATTTTAAGACCAATTTTTACGTTTTTAAGACTAATAACAAAACTTAAGAAAAAAACACAAGGCATTTAGATAACGTAAGCATTATATGACACTTAAAGGAACTAGCAGAGCCAGGACATTTATTGGATCATAAAAAAAAAGGTGAAAGAATTAAAAAAAAAATAAAGTACACAAACAAATATGGTTTCTCTAGAAATTTACATGAAAAATAAGTAATCTCTTAAAAGGCGCCTACTCTGCACCAGGTCACAAACTTTATTTATGAGTCTGTCCCTAACATTGCATTTCCCCTGTTTGTTCCTTTTGACAATCAATTTAAAATCATTTAAGTGATTACAAAAAATCAGTTTATAAATTGACCATTACATATATAAGGGTAAAACCAGTAAAATTCAAGTAAATACAAGGACAAGCTATATGAAAACCAACATGATAAATTAACACCTCTATGGTCTTCTATACAATTCATCAAATTACAAACAACATACCTTTAGCCGAAGGTTGCCTACAGCTTCTTTAATGTATGGAAGATCTTTTGGCTGCAAATATTTTTCAAGCATTTTCTCAAAGTCTTGGTGTGACATCATAACAAAAAGCATTCTCCTTCCATGGAATCTAACAACAACGTGAAAGTTATTTATTACTGATGAAGTTTTTATATCTGCACTCAATATGATGCTATAAATAAGATCTAGTAAATAATTCCTTTATTATGTACCTGGTTTCCTGAGAGCTATCCTGGGCAAATTTTGCAACAGCTGGTAAAAGCTTGTCTGTTATGTCTTTGATGCCAGACAGGAGGCGTCCTGGTCCCATCTTCTCCACAACATCAGCCAAGTGTTGGGCTGCACATTTCCTAACAACTGCATTCAAGTGACTTGGAAAAAAAAAGAGAAAAAACAAGCAACACCAGTTAGAAAATGTATGCATGCTATAATATTAAGTTACATTCGGGGGCTTAGTTAACTGTTTTGAAAGTCTGAGAGAAGTTTAATATTTGTTTGAGTCGTATTCAAAAAGAACAGCTATAACAGAAGGCCAATGCATGCATTAGTACACTAAATTAAAGACATGCTTTTCACCTGCACTTTTACTGTGTCATAATGTTAAAAATGTAGCCTAAATAGGCTTGTGGTAGCTTAATAGCTGTGATAGACAGCTGATTCCACTTCAAGTGATATAAAAGGGCAGTGATTTATGTGCTATTATTACTGGTTAGTTGTGGAGGGTCAATGACTAATTGCAGCTCAAATTTCTTAATAATTTTTAAAAGATGTACCCAATAATATTAAATGTCAAGGTAAAGTTGTACGCTGCTTTGGACCATGAATGGAAAGCAGGTCTAGAACCTCACTAATAAAATATAGTGTCACAGAAATAATGAATTGTTAGAATTTGCAGATAATACAACCGTGAAGCTGTTTTTGATATAAAAATTTGTTCTGTGCTTACAGAGCAAAGCTTACATAATTCCTTTCCTCTTACATTCATTTTCTCGTTTTTCTTTTACAGTTAAATAACCTCACGCAGCAGGAGAAGTCAGCTAGTGTACCAGCAGCTTGCATGCACACTTCACACACTTCACCTGGGCGTTGGATTGGAGATCCATTTTGCAGACAGAAGGGGCATCCAAATGAGCAAGAGGGGAAAATATACTAAATGCATAAGTTGAAGTGACCTCTCAAAAAGTAAAAATGAAGCAGAAGACTAATCCAAATTGAAGTCATAAAGAATAGATCTCTGTTTTATGATAGATGAGATCATACATTTGGCAATGTTTTTCATTGGTAAATTTTGAAATTTTAAAACTCTGTGGATGGGATATCTCAATATAATTGATTTGTAAGTGTGCTAATTTTCAACAAAATTGTTCCACTAAGAGCCATATTGTTTCATGTGATTAACAAGATTAACAGACAGAGATGGAAATTGCATTGTATTCAAAATCACACAAGAAAAAGTCACTCAAAACTCTGTTCCCATGTCTCTTTAACATTTACTGTAAGGCTTAAGCTTACTTGCAACGTTCCTTCAAATACTTCATGCTTATGAAACTTTGCTGCATTAAAGGTTGTATAGAAATATTAAAAACAGACCTTTACATGTCTCAAGTGTATAGATTAAAAGTGCCCAAAAATGTCAAGAGTGGACTTATCTTGATATTATGTTTAGAAGTAAAAATAAAATGTACAAAATATTGAAAGCCACTTTGGATGTCAAAAGGTTTATGAGCTGGCACATAAGAGGCTGAAAGGAGGAAAAGATGGTACATATCCTCAGCTTTTTAATGAAAAATCATTAGAAAACATTCACAATAATATTCCATTCAGATCATGCACTGATTGTAAACCTTTTGGACATTTGCACAAAGATGTAATAATTACAACATTCTCATCATCCAAGATTTTCGTCTTCCAAGTGAGTGATGAGCAAGATATATGGATGTATCATATTAAACTGTTGTTATAATTTACCTATACATTAATAATGCAAATTGTAACTCTTCACTTTTGAAGCATGCTCATGCTTTGCACCAGCATCTTAAGGATCAAACTCGGAACAGTCACATTTGCTTAATCTTCTTATATAATAAGCTACCGTGGCTGTTCATTTGTCTGTCCGAGATTTTAAATCACCAGTAGCTCGCAAACTGTGAACTACTGACCTGAAATTTGATACAAATATACAACATGACATATACTATCCGCTTTCGAGGTAATGATTGACCTCCAAGGTTATTCCTCTTTTTATTTTTATTTTATTTTATTGTAGAATCAACTCTCGGTAGCGGCCAGCAGGGCGGCCGTGCAGCGCATGTCTACGGGTGCCGTTCTCATCCCTATACCTCTTCATATCTTAGGTCTTCAATCGGCCTCAAAAATGATTTAAGTGGCATCTTAAGTGAAAAATTAAGGAAAATGTACTAAGTAATTGCAACACAATCTCTGACTTAATCACTTTTAACACAAAAGAGGCAGACGATAGAAAAGAAGAGCTGCTCATGAAGCAGCAAGCACATCAACCTCTGCGCAAATGAATGCTAAACGTACATAGAAAGATTATGAAAACTATGAAGGCTCAAGTCAAGTGTATTCACTGTACGTTATTGGTATATGATAAATGGAGGAAAAAAAAACCAAACAGGAATTACATAAAAGTTAAATGTTCTATTAAAATGTTCTTAAAGGCTTGCTTTTGACAAAAAGCATTCTGTTTTTTCCATACTTCTTAAAAATTACATTATGAAATAAAACCTAAAAAGAATACCAACAATGTGAATATTAAAATGTGTTGAGTTTTTTATTATGATATAATACATCAGAATACATTTATATTTTGTAAGAGTACTTTGGCAACCTAAACATAAATATTCAGTATATACAGTAATTTTCGTACAAACAATTAAAAAAAATCCTCTAATGCAAGGTTTTACCTTAAACCTTTTTTTGCAACAGCAGTTCCTATTAATTATTCTGAGATGTTTTAAGAATATGTTCTGAGCCTGCTGACAATTTAGCAGGTTGATAATGTGATTCTGTTTTGTATAAAGTGCATGTTTATTATGAATCTACTCTCTCTCTCTCCAGGTAGAAAAAACCTAATCAGTTTATAATAAACCAGACATGTGCATTCAAAGCTGTGTTTAATATGGTTTTGTTTGAAATGGTACGAACAAGGAATGTCCTTCAAATTAGTAATTCTCCTATTATGATGTCAAAATTAGCCATTATTATTACAATCAAAGAACTATGGGTAGAGTGATTGCTGAACAGATGACTTTACAGTAAAAAGAAATAGTTAAAGACTGAGATATACAACTCTTCACTTCACCTATCTGTCACACACTATTCCTGCAATGAAATTCTTATTTTCATGTCTCTTTCAAACAATATTAGTATAATGCATATAAAATAGACTAAGGAATCTATGTTGATAATAATAAGAAATAAACTCATAGAAAGTGTATAACACACTATACACTAAATGTAACTCTAGACAGTGTATACATTCATGCAGTGGTTAGTATGAGTGGCTGCCAGGTAGCCTTATGACCTCTTGATATAAAAATGGACACCGAATTTAGAAGTGCAAGCTCTGATGGTTGTAAGTTGTTTACTGTAACAGAGGAGGTAAAGTATGACTGCGTGGGACTGTGGTGTTAAGGGTCCACAGCTTGGGTTGGTTTGTTTTAGTGGGATTGTTTTAGTGCTTTTATTGGTTTTAGTGCAGTGTAGAGTGGCCGAGCTGTGGACCTGAGCTCCAGTTGCATTGGGTTCGGGAGGTCTCCAGTCTCGAGCGTGTGATGTAGGAGGGCAGCTGCAGAGAGCGTCTTGCCTGCTGCTAAGCCCATACGGGATAAGCAGGTGAGACGCATACAGAAAATAGGCACCGGATTTTGTTAGTGTTTTAAGACTGCTTCCATAAGAAGATTTAACCTCACGTTTTAAAGGATTGTGGTTTTTCTATTGATTTTTAACCTCCACGTGTTCATTTAATGGATTATGTATTTATTTATTGAAGATCTGCACTATTTATGAACGCTGTTTTTGTTTTGTTGATTTTTAATAAAAGCACTGTTACACTTTCTACCTTCCCCTTGCTCAGTAATCTGCCTCCATTGACTAGCTCACTCGGTTTCATTATCGACGGTGTGGGGTTCGAGTGCTTCCAATAACAAAGGGAGTGTGGAGCCTGAACCCACATCGTCACAGGGACAGCCAAGGTTTTTAACAATACTCTGTCTTTGTGTGTGTATGCGTGTGTATCTAGGCAGGAGCCAAGTTATCAGACAGTGGGCTTGGGGAGCGGTCATGGTTGATGTATCAAATACTAGTTTGAGGTTTAGCATTAGTATTTACACACATGCTACAAGTCAATATTTTTTCCTTGCAGATAAATAAATATGAACAAAATGATTTTCCTTGGAAATGAATGGTGGAGGGTTTACTATTATTCATTTCTAGTAATAAACTTTTGAGATTAATCACTCATGATTACAAATGCATTAAAAGTGAGGGAAGATTTACTCTTCATATTAACAGGATAAAATTACTTTGTGGGAAGACTAGGCAAGACAAACTAAAAAAAGTAAAAAAAAGAAATTAAAACAATCTATTTTATTGCGGAATTATTTTCTTCATGCCAGATTATAAAGGAGGTTAAAGCAAATAGTGTTTTTTTTATTAAGGTTGAAATGTATTTTTATGTTAAAGATAATCACAAGAAACATCTGTAAATATAGCTTTTACTCACAATAATCTAGTGCTAAATAATCTACTTTCTCCACAACAAAAAGTGCAACCCTAGTAAGTGTACCCACACTACTAGCATTTTAGGACATACTTAATAATTTCTCCTACCTGCCTCCTCCAGTTACCAACGCAGAGAGCGCTCTGGCAAGTGTAACACTGTTGACCATGGTGTCCAGGGTTTTGTCTACATCTTCTCGTATAAAAGTATTAGATTCCCCAGCTTTGTGCAGGAGAACTTTCACACTATTGTCAAGCTCTTGGTCCATGCCTTTCTTGAGGTTTGCAAACATGTCCCCCAAGCAAACTACAGCTGCCCGAGAAACACCAGAACGTAGATTCTTAACCTAAAAAATATTTCAATAAAAATGTTATCTAAAAACAGGAAAGGAAAAACAAAACAACAGCACAACAGAGAATGTTTTTAAGTAATTATAGAGCATCATGTGAAATCTCTGGAAGGTATAGAACAAGACTAGTTTTGTGGGGGCCTGTAGAAGTTGACTTGGGTAATCACAACCGATCTCAACTATAAAGATGGGTCCTCCACATTAACTTACGTAGAATTGAAGAATGTGAAAAAAAACACAAATAGCATGAGAGCTAATTAAGAGGTTATAAGAAAAAGAACATTAATTTTATTTTAATTTTTTTCATTTTTATTACTATTTAATTTAATATTGTTTCTTTGTATCAGTATACTGCTGCTGGATTATGTGAATTTCCCCTTGGGATTAATAAAGTATCTATCTATCTATCTATCTAACAGCATTTTCTTAGAATTAAGATGCTATTGACAAGCTAAATTTTATAAATCAGTAATAGGTGCATATTCTTTGAGTACTCAATCAAAATCAAAAAAAGTCTGTGAAAAAAGGTCACAACTCAAACACTGACAACCATGATGAACAAAATTATACCAATTATCAACCAAATGGTTAGGCCACTGATTGCAAAGTGTCCACTACAAGTATTAGTTCAACTGCTATTTACCCATTCCCTGAAGTATAGCCCGGCGCACAATGACAAGAGAGCCCATATGTAAAAGCAACATTTTAGTCATGCTGAAGAAATGAGTCAACTAATAACCATCTCTCCACTAGATTTAATTTACATGCTAACAAAAACAAGCTCAAACACTGTTCCTGCAGCAAAGCCAACAGCCACAGGATGTGACCAAAATGTATAAGGAGAATAGCATTTGGACAAAGAAAGACAAAGGAATGTCCTTCTCTGTAAGGGTCTACTGAATAAAACACACTTCAGACAGCCTAACCTAACACTCAAAAAGAAGGTTTCCAGCTTTTTCAAGCCCAAAATTGGGGATAAGTTTTAAATGTCCCAAAAACTTAATAAGAGGAACACTGATAAACCTCTGGTTCAAGACTAAACCAAACAAAGGTCATTATACTTAATGATGTATTCAAAAGTAATTAAAAAACAATTCCAAAAACAGGCTGAAGCAAGATATAGATTTTACCTGAAAAAGCAAACCTAACAGCAAACAAACCTAATGCAGACACAAAACAGTAGGCTACCTGAGAAAGCCAAAGCCAGTAAATCCAAACACAAAAGAAATAAAACTCAAAATAAAGAATTCCAAGCCAATAATGCAGTAGCTGAAGTGAGAACACCCCGGCTGCACAATTAGGTGGCCCTGCCTCCTCGGGCTCTACATCCAAGTGACAGGGTTGTTAACAATAGCAAAGCAAACTAGTAAAATTAAACATTAATAAACACAATAAAAAAAACACTGGCTGGACCATGACACAGTGTGTGGAAAGAGGCAATTATGCGAGCACAGGCATTGTGTAAAGGAAATCAATGCTGCTGTCAAATCACAGGGCATAGCAATAAAGAGTGACTAGGGCACTTTGTACCAAATTTCAAGATAGTTTTCTCTGTTTGGAATTTCAGCACAGACAAAAACGATCTACATCATCAGCAGTTAATATTTTTTTTTTACAAAGTAACCAATAAATGCATGTGCGGTAAACTCCGTTTTTGAAATTCTCAAGATTCAAGATTCTTTATTTGTCACATGCATAGTTATACAGGACAACACGCAGTGAATTCATCCTGATCCGCTTATCAAAAACTGTGCAATGTTAGAAGAATATCAGTTAGATTAACAAAGTCATAGACTGAAAGATAACAGTATAGTAGAACATAATAAATAAGTAAAATTATGTGAATAAAGTAGAATTAAATGTTAAGGTGCAATAGTGCAGTGATTATTGTGCAAAACCAAAGTTAGACAGGGACATAGTTAAATGAGGCAGTTTGTTTGCGCTACTGCGATCTTTATTTTTTTATACTTCTAATTTTCCTACTTTCATATCCTTTAATTTTCTCCACATGGGTATCGCGCCAATGGTTTTCAATTTTTTTTTTTTTTTGAGCCTTTCGAATTGCACTGCTTTCAAAATCTCTAACCTGCTCTGCATGTGTTTAGCGCCAACGTTTGTGAACGTCTTTATGAAGTTCTACTTTGTCTTTTATACTTTGTCTTTTAATTCTGAGCCAGATTGGACATGCTTTTTATTCCAATTCCACTTGTTCCGGGCTGATAATTACTTTCCTTATTTTCTGAATTTGCACCTAGATTATTCTTTTTTGCTCTTTTTTATCTCCAACGCTTTTCATTCTCTTTTCTCCGCGCTGCTTTCTTCTTTGCTTAGTCATCCACATTTCATTTATAACGTATTGTCCTTATACGCTTTATATGCACTGAGAGCCCTGGATCTGTGTGTGCTCAAATCCTTTAGACGACTGAGTGTTTTGCTGCCTCTTGGCTTATTTGATATTGACTGTAAGTAGGGCGTGTCTTGCAAGAATCTCATGTTTCACGTCATCGCAACATGGTCCTGGGTCAATTTCTTGGCACAAAGTCTCATGTTGAAGGTCCCTGCAAGACGCTCTGTGGCCAATCTCTTTCATCTCACAGTTTCTTTTAAATGTCTTCCATGATCTTACGCCCTTGTGTTTCTCTCCAGGATTTTTTTTTATAACAGACAGATAATTAGCATTTAGGGCTTTTGAAGGGGTACAGGGCAGAAAAGCATATTTAACATAATGTACGAAAAAAACTACCTCCTTAATTACAGCCAGTACTGCCTCGTGAACCTTTGTCATCAACACATCTGAATGAAAGGCTGACAGACTTCTCAGAAAATTCAGACCTTCAATCTTCTTTTCCCTGACAGAAAAAAAAGTTAAATAAGCAATTCAGTAGTTATTGGCCCCGACTATAATAAGGTGTCATATGTATCCATGCACTCATGCATTATTTGAACCTGCTTTATCTAGTACAGTGTCATTGGTAGCTGTAACTCATCCAAGCACAAACATGTATAATGCAGAAACAGCTCTGAATATGACAATGATAGGCAGACATAGACCCAATGGCCATCTTACTCGTTAATCTAATAGGAGGAAGGTCCACATTTACCTTCAGAACAGCCTGAATTCAAAAAAGATTCTGGAAATATTCATTAGGAATCTTGGTCCACGATAACTCAACAGCATCATGCAGTCCCTGCAGATTTTTCAGTCCGTCATTCATGCTGTGAACCTCCCATTCTAATACTTGCCCCAGCAAGTATTTTGTCTATTGGATTAAGATCTGGGGACTTTAAAAGCCTTTGGAGTAAACTGAAGTCACTGTCATATTTGTGGAACCAACTTCAGATGATGCGTGCTTTGTGATACACCAAATTATCATGCTGGAAGTATCCATTTGAAAAAGATTAGACTGTGACCATAAAAAATACACAAAATCAGTAACAATGTGTAGGTACACTTCACTATTCAAATGATGTGTCTCAAGAAAACATTTTACACCCATGAATGATTACACTATGCCCAAGATGAACCATTGACACAAGGCAGGCTACATCTATGGAGGTTAGGAGGACGTGCTGATACAGCGCATTGCCCAACCCACCACACGACAAACCAACTCAGGATCCAGATTAGGACCGATTGCAGCCATGCAATGGGTGACAATGTTTAAACTACATTCTGTCTCTAAAATGTGCATGTTGTGAACTGAGATTAGTCAGACTAGACATGCACTTTCCAATTTTTAATCTTCTAGTGGTAATAATCACATGATGAAGAGGAACCAGGAGTTGCCTTCTACTGTTTTCAGCATACTAGTTTTTGAAAAGTGTTGTTATTTGAGTATTTGCAGCTTTTCTTTTAGCTGCTACTCACTGATGATTCTTCTTTATCATACCATACTCTGTAGTACTAGGGTGTTATACTGTGTTAGCCATTATGGATGTAATGAGAAATTAATCAAAATGACATATTTTATTGGCTAACTAGAAAGATGACAATATGCAAGCTTTCAATGCAACTTATGCCCCTTCTTCAGGTAAGATTTAATTTTGCTTGACTATACTATACTCTGTAAACATTTGGACTGTTGCACATGGAAATCCCAGAAGGGCAGCTATTACTGAGATACAAAATTCACCATATCTACCACCAATAACCATATCAAGATCAACATCACTGACACACCTTATCAGTTGTAATTCTTAGTTGAACAACAAAACTAAACCTCTTTGCCATATCTGCATGCTAGATACATTGAGGCACATTGTTTGTACTAGGTGGCTTTTGGCAGTAACCAAAGGTATACCTATTAAAATGGCCACAGAGAGTATTTTATAATTATCCTGAGAGATCTATTTAAAAATTCAACCATGTGTGCAAAAAGGCATATATAGAACAACTTTCCAACTAACTGAAGCCCATTCACTCCTTTAAACATATCTTATTAGCTAATAGTTATTCCAATGTTAAATTACATGACTTGGTAGGTTTTGTTCAGATTCACACAGGCTCTTAGTGTGATGAATGCTTTCTGTATTCCATCTAAAATGCTTTTCCACTTGATGAATTCTGCGGGATTATTTGCACTGACATTTGGATCAGGTTACCATGTAGCCATCTTTGTTCAAGAATAAATCCTCAGGCCAAGGATACAAATGGGTGGTTTCCTATGTGAAGCTACAAGTGCTGCTGTGTTTTTCTGCATGATTAACAGAACTGCACATAATACTCCAGATGTTTACTAGTGCATCAGGTTAAGATCATAATGAATCATATGTTACTATACATCCAGCAGTTTTTACAATATACCCTTTTGTCAATTAACATAGTTTGAATGATGACAAGGCAATGCAGACACCTAAATCCTTTTTAGAAGCTGCTTTCTGCAGATCATCACTGTCCATCTTATATGTTATCATGCATACCCATATGAGGACCTCCTCATGGACTTGAGGTACATGATCGTCCTCCAAAGCTGGACAGGGCGCTGTTGCTGACCTTCTTTTCTCCTTCTCGCCCCACAGCTCCGATAATCTGCCCATTGAGGGTACTTAACTGCGCCCTTTCCCAGATCCATCAGGATAAGAAGACTAGCTGCCCAGGGAGGAGTTGACATTCAACTCAGGAGCACTTCGCGAGATGGACCTCCCGATTGTCTATTGAAAATCCACATGCTACATGGAATTATCCTTGATAGCGTTGGATCCGCCTGCATTTCTGTTGCCCTTTACTGAACGTTTTAATTGTTGGAAACTGTTACTGAACAAGACTACCTGGTTGATGTCTCAACTATTCCTCCGTTGTAAATTATTGAAGTGTTGTGTTTTGACCGTATGGACCATTTAACACTTGTCATACCTATTTTCCCAAGGTACTTTATCCATGTCTACCTACAAAATCAACATGCATTACAATTGCGAATACATTTTTTTTCAGTTGATGTGCAAGAATATAAAGTAAATTGCATATAAATTAAATTGCACATATTCAAACAGTAAGTAGAGGTTACTGTTACTGAACTGGCAACCTTTTGTGTTCTCTAGATGATCCTCCAGACTAGAAGTATTTATTAATATACGGAAAATAAAAGTTTCTGTTTATACATTACATAAAAGTTAATGTTTTTAAAATAATTTGCATGTGACCCTGAATTGCAATAACCAGGTGCAAAAAACTAAAAATATGGAAGCAAATATACACACTTTCTACAACATTTTACATTAGGACTAAATTGATTTTTTATCCAACAATCATTGTGCATTAGTTTCAGTTTCATCCGTTTGCCAACATTTTAATTAGGTAACATTGGCTATGTGTGATTGATCATATTTTTTTCCCCTAAAATTTACCAGGACAGTTTGCTAAAAACAACAGTTGAATTTGATTTAAAAATTCTCAAAACAACATCTTCATCGGTTGGACTGATACCCTGTCCACGGATGTGCCTTATCTTGCAACCTGTACTACCAGGGCAGGCTTCTGGCCACCTATAACCCTAACTTGGATTTAATGGATTTGAGAATGTTGCATGTTATTCATTAGTACTCTTTAAAATAGCTGCTTTTACTGTTTCTTGTCTTTGTATGATTAATATACATATTTACATTATTTAGTAATGAATGCCATCTTGGTTTCACTATTAGTGTACATTTTGTATGATTTTTTTAACCAAGAATTGAGGACAGGCTACTATGGCCCATGCTTACTGAAGTTCTAAATTTAGAGGTTATATTCTTCTTTGAATTTTTTTTTTCTGCCAGAACCCACGTAAACTGATTCATAAACTGACCTAGCATTTTTTTCAGCATTATGCTTGTTGAAAAGATATTTATTAGTTTGACTAATTTTAGCAAAATAATCATATATGGTTTCTTCCAATAACTTAAAATGATAAATTATATTATTTTTGAAACAATGTAAAGATTTCTTCACAAAAAACAACATGGTTTTTACAGATGGTAGTAATAAAAAATTAGAAGCTGTGGCTATCTTTACATCCTACAGACATAGTATGCTAATAGGAAGACAATTATGAGTCCGAACAACAGAAATGAGATCAATTAAGGGAATGAGGCAGTTTTGTTTAAAAAAAAAAAACTTCCTGCCATTGAGGACATTAGAATTTAATTATGAATTTTACCAGTCATCATCAGCCAATAGCCTAAATGCTTCTGCAAGTGCCAGGTCAGGCTTGGAGAAGGGCCTCAGTTCAGAAGAGTCAATAATCTCTGAACTACTTGGGACAGAAGGAGCTCTCTCTTTCCGTTGAGGCTGTGATCCAGCAGAGATGTCACCTGGACACAAATGCAATGAAGGATATAATTTAACCTGCTGCATTTTGCTTAAAACATTTTTTCTTTATTCTTTAAACCAATTTAAATGTTTTGAGACCTTTAATGAAACAAAAAATAAAACAGCAAATCACAGTTTTATTATTAAACTTGTGTGGCATATACTAAATAAGTATATCACCTGCATTGGAGGAGTGAGTCTTTCGGATGCTGGATGTTCGTTTCAATGGAGGTGAACTAAGTGGAAGCTCAGCAGACTGAGATTCTGTCCTAGGTTTCAGAAGGACATCTCCATTTACAGCCAATCCTGTGCCAAAAATAATTAAATGCTTACTTCAATAATCTAAATTACTAAAAATTCTCTCTGGACCTCAGAGATAAAAGAAGCCTGCAAAGCAGTTTTGTTCTGCACTTTTCAGTTATCATCAGCCAAAACATTTCTTACACAAGTATAAAAAAAAATCATACTTTGCTGTCGCTACTGATTAATTTTGACTTAAGTCTGATTTACTAATAAACTTTGGAACAAATAGTTTAAAAGCGCAAATTAACACCTGCTGCACATTACTTTTAAATATCAGTGGACATTCAAACATTTTATTTAAGAAAATTATGTTTATTTGGCTGCGGTGGGTTGTCGCCCTGCCCAGGGTTTGTTTCCTGTCTTGCGCCCTGTGTTGGCTGGGATTGGCTCCAGCAGACCCCCCGTGACCCTGTAGTTAGGATATAGCGGGTTGGATAATGGGTGGATGGATGGATGTTTACTTGGGATTCTTGCAATCGGTGTCATTTGTAGCCTACAAGTAATAATTTAAAATTTCATGACATTCACATTTGACACATTGGAACACAAACTATAGATGGTGGACACAGAAAACCCACTCTGCCAGCTTCACTAGAAAATGTTTTTTTGAGGTTTTCTTCAGCAAGCAGATAGGTACAAAAGATTTTGACACAAAAACTGTTTACAGTGAAATGTCTTCCCATGGCCAATAAATTGCCATTAAAATATTTAAGATTTCCAATACATGGCTGCAGACTAGTTAACCTGTATCTAAGCTGAAGGCATATTACAACAGGTGGAGTATTTTGTTAATTTTACTAAAAACCAAACTGTTATAGGTTAAAGCTGGAAAGCAAATTTATATTTGCATTATTTAAGGCAGCCTGTTAATCATAACATTAGTTAGAAATAGTATGAAACATATTACATGAGCAGTATTGAGAAAAATACAGTAGCTGTTGTAACCTGATTTGTGCAGCTGGTAAAGATATGGCTGTGATGAAAGTAAATTATTGTGATGGGCAAGATGATAAGAGGGGCTTTAGCTTTTTCTTTTTTTAATACTTTTTTACTTGTAGCTTGATTTGCTAAAATATAGAATTTTCCTACTTTGTGAAAAATAGAATATTGGCAAAAATATTTGTTCTTCACATATGTATTACATAGATTATTCTAATTTTTTAAACGTTTTTGTCATTCACACTGGTGTTTGTGTAATTTTGAAGCTAAAATGTTTATATATGTACTGCATACATTTATACCACGCAGTTGCTGTATTTTATTCCATTTTTCATTCAGTTTTGACTTTTTCTTGCATGTTTGTGCAAAAATACTATTTGAAAAACAAGCTGTTGTAAATATTAGAATAAGCTGTACCTCATTTGATAGCATCTGGTTTGTATTTACTAGAAAACTGCGACCTAATGATATTAAAAGCTGAGAAGTTTCACATTGCAAACAATTACATTATTTTCAGTAAGACTAATTCTATCAAAATACCCCTCTTAAAAATCCTAAAGTGTGTGACATCCCAATTGTAAATGACTACTAGCTTTATAACCTCTAAAGTGAGTTAAACGCAGCTTTTGGAGTGTCCCTCCTTCTGGGATTATACAGAATCATGTTTTGTTGATTTAAAAGAATTAACTTTTCTACCCTAAGGCTAAATAACAAAAAACAATTATGAGAAATGGTATGGAGATGTATGGTATTTAGTAAATTATAAACTATAGGTTAAAAAAATGTAACTGTGGTACTTGATGCTAAGACCAAAAGTAGTTCTTTGACGCCTATAAAATGCCATACTTCTTAGAATGAAAATGTAGTCTATACAGCTGATGTAAATTTACAACTTAATTATTAATATCATGTGAAATTCCAGGATTCAAACCATAACCATAAAAAAGAAAAACTTTCGGGTTTTCAGTGGAAATACATTTTTATCTGCACAGTAGTATTTGTGGATTTGCTTAAAAGATTATTTTCTCTACAGTTTTATAGAATCTCACTCAGGAAAAGTAAGAAAAGTTTTTTTCTGCTTGGTACCTTCTGGAGGAGGCTTTTCCAGGTCAATGTGCTTCAGTCGCTCCCGCAAATGATCATCATTTTTCTCTCTCTTTTCTACTTGCTCTTTGTAATTCTGTATTTTCTCTTCTTTCCTTTTCTGTCTCATCTTATCCCGAGCTGATTTTGAAATGGCCACTTTCATCTGAAATACAGAAATATAGCATTCTGATTTATGGAGGAAACAAAAAAGATAAAAAACTTAATGCAAGCTGTCAAAAAACACAGACAAAAGTACAGGCTGTTACATATTTAATCTAATTTAAAGGTAAAATGATGACTATTTGAGTGGCAATAAGTGAATATTTATCCGATTCAATTGGGCATAAACTTTACTTTCACTTAATCTGGTATTTATTGACCCGGTGAATGCTGCTTTCTATGCCAGTGTGAAGGGAAATACTTCCATCTCTGTTGTTGCAGTATACCTTAATTAGATATTTAGGAAAGTGTTCTATTTCTAGTGTTCAAAGGAAAGGGTGATTCCTTAAGAGCCATACTGAGTGATCCAAGCTTTTAAAACATGTCCTGAAGGTGGTTGAAAGAAACCTACAGAAAACTTCGAGAATGAGATAAAAATTAGTAAAACAGTTCAGTTTCATGTCTGAAAATGGAGCAACAGATGAGATCTTTTTTTATTTGGTACATGCAGGAAAAGTGTCATGCAAAGGGGAAAATAGCTGCATCATGATGTGACATTTGGCAGGGTGCTGCAAGAGGCTGAAACAAAGACATCAAAAATGTTAGGTGTAGACAAGTGGCTATTGTCTACAGTGGTGTCAATGTATAAGGAAGCATAAAATATTGCCAGGACCAGTGGCAGCTGGTGAAAAAAATGTGGGAGAGGGTGCAGTTTTTTGCGGGACAAACTGAAGCAGCACTCATCTATTATATAGTGCCTTTTATATTTATTTATCTAACAATCTGGTTATTCCACATGCTCTTGCAGTCGTGATCATAGCCCAATGTACATCTTGGCCAGTCTAGTACCAGTCCCATTGGACAAAACCAGGTTAAAATGTATTATAACCTTACCACCATGCTGCCCAATTTGATGCCAGCTTTCCCATCTTTAATGTGCTCCAAAGCTTCAATCTGTGACATCCATAGTCCTCTTTTTCTTCCCTCACCTCTGTAATCTTCTTATAACGTGGACTTCTGTCTGTCCTATAACACATCCATAAATCTAATCCAAATCTTATTCTACCTCTGCTAACAGAGTGCTCAGTCCTTGGCCATTTACACTGTATTCCATAAATCCACATCATACAATCAATAGGCCTCTGATTTTTCTTGTATCCCAGTTTATCATTTACCACACTCACAAAGTCATTCCCACCCTAATTTTATTCTACACTTGCTGCCAGTCTGCCCAGTCCTATGCAAGTCTGCAGGCTTACCTCACCTGGGCACAAATTCACATTGTACAATCCACAGACCCTCATATCTTAAAACACAACTGGCATTTCCAAGGTGACTTGTACTATAGTACACCAACAGGACAAGTCCAACCTAAATCTTATTTTGCTTTTATGGCACTACGGCCATGTGGCGCGAATCCCTAAGGGTTATCCAGCTTACAGGATCCTCACTGTTGATCACCCAAACAGCTAGACCAGTACAAGGGGAGACCCACATAAAACCTGGCTGCAGCAGATGAAAGGTCATTCCCAGTATGGGAAACTGGACAGCGTGTCTGCCTGGGGGGTTGATAACCAGGATCCCGAGCTGTTTCGTCATGTGGTGGGTGCAGAAACGCCTATACCAGTCAATGTGCCCAAACCTGACCTGAGAGTTTTTAAAATTTTTGGGGATTGGGGGTTGTGGCATCCCAGCAACTCACATTACAAACCGCCTCTGGTCAGGACAACTTTGGAGACTTCAGAGTCCTTTGCATTCTGCAGTAATGATGGAGGTGGTGATGAATGAAATGTATTAAGGAATATATACTGATGATTGGTGGGAAAAAGTGAAACAGAATTGAAAGAGAAATAAATACAGGAAAGATAAATGTGATGGTTGAAAGTAAAGGAGCATAAGGAATGGAAAAGTTGGACACATTTGTTTCTTTCAACAGTCAATTTTTTAACAAGTTTTCTCTAATTACTCCAGATTTCTCCTTTGCCCCTTTCAACTGATGTATTATTATTATTAGATTTAGAGACATTTTATTTATATAGCACCTTTCCCATGCTCAAGGCACTTCTGCCCGTTTGTGTATATGCCTGTGATGTAATGGATACCTGTCCAGAACTGGTTACTGCCTTATATTCAATTTTATGGTGCTGGCTACCCATAAAGTAGTTAAAAGATGAATGAAAGGATGGATTAGATTAGATTATATGCACATGTAGAGCATGCCAATCTCAACTTCTGACAAGGACTTTTACTCACCTCCTTTTCTGTGGGATCACTGTTCTCAAAATTTGACAAGCTGATGTGCTGAACAGATTTACCATAGATTCCAGAGAGTGGTTCTGTGTTGGGTTTGTTAATGCAGTTTGTTGTTTCAATAGATGACATGGAAGACTGACTGCCTGTTAGTGAAGAAGTAGGACTTCCAAAGACACCTGTTATACAGCATGGAAAATCCAATTATTTCAGCACAAATACAAACTTTCTAAACTAAGATCAGTATCAGCAAGATAAACACCAGTCAAAGTAATTAGTTGACACAAGGGATCTAGGAAGCCAGTCAAAAATATGACAGCATTCTGATGTTTGCTGAACAAAGTAAACAACCAAATAATTTAAAGATTACATCAGCTACTTTTGCTAACCTGACCATTTTCAGAAAAAAAGTAGTGAACTTACTTACCTTACTCAACACCATTCCTGTCCAACATGTATAATACAAAAGCCTAAAAAATTGAGAGTCTGCCTCTTTGCTTTCCAGCAGTCTAGTACAGTAATGTTTCCCTGATGATTTTCTTTCTTTATGTTGAAATATAAAAAAAAATCCTGAATACCAATGACACCTGCACATCTATTTTCCCAGATATGACCAAAGTAAAAATTTAAATCCTGTTGCAAAAAAATCCTTTTCTCCAAAACAGCATTATAAATGATCATTGTAGATCCTGCATCACTGAACTACTGTGTCTTTAAACATACTACTCTGCTTACATGGCAACAAAAACAGGAAGGGCCATTGCAACAAATGATATGAGGCAGAACAAAAGTAAAGAACATTAACTCTATAATTAGTTGCCATGTTCACACAAAAACAAAACAGGAAGACGCTGAATAAAAGCATAAAAGCATACTAGTATACTGAAGTATAAAGTTTTGTGATACCAAGGGAAGATAAGAGAAATAAATTAAGGAATCGAGCTCTGGTTTCTAAGCCTGTTCACTTCCATGACATAGCAAATTTTCTGGGAATATTTCTAGAATGGGCTAAAAAGTACTAACAAGTGTTCTCTGTAAAGACTCTGTAACCAACTTTTAGAAAATGACAGAATTTAGGTTGAAATTTACAGCCCTCTTGATAAACTGCTAGCATTCTAAATTTATTTACATATACTGTTTACTTCAACATAATATAGATTTTACTAATACTGCTCAATCTTTTAACCTCATGTCATTTGAAAGCAGCTACTTGAAGTGGAAAAATGCCAAACAGGTATCTAAATAACTTACAAAAGTCGTGGCTTTAGACCTTATTCATAAGCAGGAAAACTGGTTCAAGTTGTTGGCGATTGGGCTTAGAATCTAAACATTCTACAAAGCAGTAGAGTGTTGTACCGTGAGTTAGCCATAGATTGATACAGGAGAAAGTAGAGTGAAATAACACCTTTTATTGGTTAAACTAAATACGATTACAAATGCAAGCTTTCGAGGCAGCTAAGGCCCCTTCATCAGGCAAGGTTGCCTGATGAAGGGGTCTTAGCTACCTCGAAAGTGAAATATTCTACAAGTGACTGATAATAGTGACAGTGCACCAACATAGATTGACAACAACACATACCTGTATACTCTATGTACTAATGTACTTACTGTCATGTGAGGAATAATTTTGGGCTTGTTACACTTATTTATGTCATGAGATGAGAAAATGTAATGTTAAAAGCAAGTTATCAAGTGATATGCACTATATCCATCAATGACATCACAGTTGGCAGTGTAACCTTCAGCATTACCGCATCCAGTTAGTCAATCTTGTGAAAGGCCCTTTATAGCAATCATTTCAATAATGCTGTGTATTTTATGTCTTATGAATACAGATGGTGCACGGTACCAATTTGTGCTTAAAATTACCTCTCTAAGGTCACATACTATACCTAATGTGATATGTTCACCTGACAGAGGGACTCACAAAGAAACCCTATCATTGAAACACTAAAATATTTCCTATATGCTCTAAACCAGTCCAAAAAAAAAACCAGACAAGCCTATAAAGTTTACATACTTTCTTCTAGCAAAGAAGCACTTTTGGCTTCATTTGCTCAGCCGATGAGGTGAATTAAAAAGGTCAGTGGCAAGTAAAGTTTAATAAGTAAACAAAACATTTTAAATTATACCTAGTTTTTTTATTCTTTAGAGTTTTAGAATCTTTTTATATTAACAAAACAAAGTTCTTATCAAAATGGTTGGTTTTGGTCATACACAAGTAACACAGGGAGAGATAAATCTATGAGACCCTCAAGGCAAGGAAGTAAACAGATAAAATTTGGAGACCGCAAGGTAAGAAAGAAAATAAACAGAAACCTGACCAAATGCATATGCACTCTGCCAAGTATACAGTGCACTAGCACTCACCAAAGACCCCACATCACCAGCACTAAACATCTGAGCACACTATCTCCCTAACTACTAAAGTCTGGATTCTCAATTCCAAGTTCTAAGCTCCCTAGTCGAAAGTCTCTTTTACACTCCCTCTCAATTGGGGCAATCGGGACAACCCGGAAAATGAACTATGAGGTCAGGAATACTTTCCTAGAATAACTGTGGTACATGTTGAATTGCCCCTTTCTGGTGGTCAAAGGACATTCTGCATCCTGGAATCTCATATAGAACCTAAAAGGTATGTTATAATAAACTCTCACTAGAGTCTTGGGGCAAGACAGACCCCTAGCAGATGCTGAAACATGTTACTGTCATATCAAGACCTCTGGTTAAAGTGTATAACTGAACTCTAATGGGCATTAGCGTCACCATGGATTCACCTAACCAAATATATACCATCTGATTCCTGAGTTTTCTGACTACTCTCCCTTTGTTTCCTACACTTTTCTCATAACCCCTACTTGCATAAATACTTACTAGTATTGTAAATAAAGTAAAACAATCTGTCTTTTAAAAAAAGGAGCAATACACAGAAAGAAACATTTATGAATACATAGAGAAAACCTACGCATAATGAAATTAAATGTTTGACAAAAATGGGTAGATTTTAAGACAAGGCTAAAGCAAATCAATAAGTCTCTTGAGTAGTCTTCCCCAAAACCCAATTCCTGTTAGCATAACTAACCTTAAGCATAAGAGACCATGTTTTACTATATAAAGCCATAGATAAGTAAGCATAAAGCATCCTAAAGAGCAAAAAATTTAAAAGGCTTTATCCTTATTTTATCTGTTTTCATAGTTATTAATCCCATGTCAAAACAATTCAAAATCAAGAAATTATTAAAAAATTATCTCATATTTAATTGTGATGAAACATGTAGTTTTACAAAATCTATTAACATTTAATAATTAAAGAGCATAGGACTGACAAACCTAAGTATAAAACATTAAATGTCTGTGAAAAGACAACAACATTTATATTGCCTGTTATGGAGACTGACCTTTGCCTACAATTACAACAGTGTCTTCTGACATTCCACTTCCTGAGATATTATCCTGATTGCCAATGTGCTGAGCACCACTTGCGGAGATGTATATTCCTGAAAAGATTAAAAGGATGGTCCAGCATAGTTATGTCTGCACAGGCAAACTTACTTTACTTGCTTTATATGGAATTCAACTATTTAAAATTATTTTTCATGATATAGATTATCAACATTTCAACATTGAGTTTAGTTGGCAAAAGACTATTATATGGAATTAGTGATTTCTTTTATGCCAAATATACAAAATGTTGTGTACTCCTATCTTGCTGACAAAAGAATACAATTTAAGTCAGTGTATTAGTTACAGTGGACACATTATGTAGTTGCAAATTACTTACACACAGCCTTCAGAAAGTTCAGATAAAGGCTTAGAATTACAAAATGCAACTTTCAACTACTTTGACTAAGGTTAAAGAAAATGGAAGAATGATAACATGAAAGAGGAAAACAAAACCATTAAAAAATAGCAATTGGTAATACTAAAATATCAATGCTCTCTAGCTGTTTCTGTGGCCACAACACTGAAACAACTAAAGATGTCAATTTAAAATTTTGTTATCATATTCTTTAAGACTGCTGGAAGTAATGTGTCAAGTACGAGAAAAATGGACACATCCAAAGATGTGTCAACATTAGAATATGAGTAAAGTTTTAGTAACACTTTTTTTTAAAATGGTTAGAATATTAGATGTTCAGACATATTGAAAGATATAAATTCACGTAATAAATACTACTTTAGCATTTTTCTTTAGTAGTATCAAGTATTTCCTCTAAAATTAACCACAAAAAATGAACAAATGCAGCTTTTTTTTGCTCAGCTTATTTTTTTCAGAAATCTTTTTAGGTTGGGGCTATCCAGACACCTTTCTTTTATTTTACTATTTCTTTCTGTCACTTACAGATGTGTTTGTGTGTGTGTTTTCCAGAGTTGGGCATATGTGGTAAAGGGTTCCTTTTTCAAGTATTATTGTTATGTGTTCCAAAAGATGTATTTGTTATGAAAATATATTAATGATAAGACAAATAACATATGAAACAAAATTATATTTTCATCTCAAATGGCTTTACTCTCAGAAAAAAATTCAACAATAACAAGCTAAATAGATTAGATTCCTGGATTTTGCAAAAGAATATAAACATGTTGATAATGGCAGTCGAACAATGAATTGAGCAGTTTTCTGTCTTAATTCATGATTTGTGGCAATTATCACCAGTTCCCATGTGAGGGAAGTGATGTACATAGTGCACTAATCCAAAACAGTTCATACTGTGCTCGGGAAGCCTATAGCACAAAACGGTAAGTGAAGATTACGGCATGTTGCATTTATTCAAATGGACAAATAAACTCGGGCAGCAAGGTGGCGCAGTGGTAGCGCTGCTGCCTCACAATAAGGAGATCTGGGTTTGCTTGTTCTCCCGGTGTCTGCATGGGTTTCCTCTGGGTGCTCCAGTTTCCTCCCACAGTCCAAAGACATGCAGTTTAGGTGCATTGGCGATCCTAAATTTTCCTTAGTGTGTGCTTGGTGTGTAGGTATGTGTATCTTGCGCTGGGCTGGCGCCCTGCCCGGGATTTGTTCCTGCCTTGTGCCCTGTGTTGGCTGGGATTGGCTCCAGCAGACCCCAATGACCCTGTGTTAGGATATAGCGGGTTGGATAATGACTGACGGACTGACAAATAAACTAAAACAGCTTGCAAGGATTGTGTACCTTATTTGGACTTCAAGTGAGTTTCATTTACTGGTAAGTATGTTTTTGTTATTGTTTGCTGAGGTACATTCATTGGATCACCAACAGAGCACTGTGTTTCAGAGACTTTTCCACGATGGCAAGATGACATATTTTTATATTAATGTAAAAACAATTTAAAAAAACTCCATTAAACACATAGATCTGTGATTCACCCTATAAACAACTTGCTGTATGAAAATAAAAAAGCTTTCCAGCCTTGGCTGGTGATGCATTCAAGAAACAGAACACACTAGTCTCATACTGGACATGCACAGGTTCTGAAAATACTAGATATATAAAATCATAATTATCGAACATGACGGAAAACAACAATGTAGTCCACAGCAATTTAATGTTTTGGGAAGCATGAAGTCAGCCATTTACAGTTGAAGTGTTAGTTAAGCTTTAAAAATAACAGGACCACTCGCAGTTTTACATATTTTTTTAATCCTTTTTGGAAATATCCTTAAGTTACTTCTGCAGTAGCTTTCATCATGCTAGTATAAAGGATGTGACCATTTTATTGCTAGTATAAAGAAGACATAAGTATCCTATAAATCAAACATATTACACTTATTTCAAATTAATTCCATGAGATAAGGTGTTATCAATAGATCATTGCCCGAGATGCTTGTCTGACACACAGCCAGTGTCTATCAACCTTCTTGAAGAGAGTATTTACTTTACTTTTACCATGTACAGTTTCACAATGACAATATGATTAGGAATATAGATAAAAATACCAAATGAGGGTTTTTTCATAGAACAGTGATTCGTTAAATTTAATAGCAAATCTCTTTATTTGTTGCTTTTCCTGTTATTTAATTACTAGTTTTAGGTTTACAGTTAGAATGCAACAACAGATTTAAAAAAATGCTTTTAAAGTGCACCATTCTATATATTTCAAAGCAACCTGTTACTTTGGTATTATGCCTCATTAGAAACGGCTAATACCATTCCTAATCAGAACTGATTAAAATTCCCAGTCATCAAATGATTTAACACATCATAATTTGGAGTGTGGAATAAAACAATCTGAAAGGCAAAAAAACTTCTGAGTGATGTATACAGCATTATAGTTAAGGAGAAACAAAGAAAGTGGTGTATGCTCACACTCACCCTTGGCTTGCTTTGCAGCTTTCTGCTGCTCTTTGGTGACATGCATTTTAGAAAAGGGAGGAGAGGAGTCCCTTTGTCTGCCATCTTCTTGCTCTACTAATCCATTGGCATAGCCCATTCTCTGCCCAATAATGCTAACGTCTGTAGTTGCTTTATCTCGGGAAATAACACCTGAAAATAAAATGCATTTAAATGTAAATGTTTTGCCCTATGAAATTTTATTACATATTTTGGAAATCGGTGACATTTTAAACAGTTAAAAATTTAAATAATTCATATTAACATTGTTTGATTTTCATTTATAAAATGGTATTCTCTGCTGCTGCTAATAGGTCTCTGAGTAGGCATCTCTAATTTGTTACATTTGCCTACGCGCCTTGCCCGGGGTATGTTTCCTGCCTTGCGCCCTGTGTTGGCTGGGATTGGCTCCAGCTGTGACCCTGTAGTTAGGATATAACAGGTTCGATAATGGATGGATGGATGGAAGTGCAATGAACAAGGAGTAGTCACAACTCTGGGGTCAAATTAACAGATAAGGGCACATAGAATACCAGTCACAGGGTTGTAAAAAGTAGAGTTTATTTACACTTTAAAACAGTAATGTGTTGCAACTGCTATGGAAATAAATTCTGTATGTTCCTCCAACGTTCCCATGCATTGTAATTGTTAATGTATAAAAGGAGAACTGCCAAGAACTATGACTATGACTGTCAAGTCAAAATTTTACTTTTCTTTCATTTTAAAATTTTCCTCCTCTTTAGTCATTTCTGCTGTGGTTTCAGACCATAGTGTGTGTGTATGTCTATCTATCTATCTATATAGTACATACCCAGGGAAAGAAACTCATTTATAAAACCTACTAATACAAATAACATTGCATAGGAAGTTCTGTAAGGAAAAAAAACAAAGGCCAAATGAACCAATGTTCCTATTCAGAAAGTCCAATACATCTGAATTACTAAAACTGCAAATAAAACAATTTTTCCACATATTTTGGCCTCAAGGAGAAAATGTTACATCTCGCACTGTAAACTGTATACAATAATGTATTTTTAAATTATTTGAAGACCTGGCTAAGTAAGATGGCATTCATATTTGATCCGTGTTACTATTTATACTTGTACTTAAAATGAAATTGACAAAATATACATTTCTTAATCTGATTTTTATTAAGTGGGCTTGCTGGAGAGAATTTTTACATGTGTTACCTTGGATTGGAGTGTAGTCCATGGCATGGGAAGATTTAGCTTGTCCAGAGGAAACTCTTGGTACATGCATTCTTGGAGTCAAAGGAGAATTGCGGCCAGACCTGAAAAAAGCATAACAAATACACCAAATTGAAAATAAAATTGAGAAGTTCTGCATCTTCAAAATTGATATGATATTACACACCTTGAATATGTATAACAAATCTTATAGCAGGGAGATTCACTGACATTTAATAATTCGAAAAATAACATTTTATATATCTATCTCTTTACTCAGTACACCTTAGACAATGAATAGTCTGAACTTATAGGGTTTATTGATAAGGGGGTGAGACAGAATACAGGAGTTAGGGGGAAAAAGACAGCAAAGGAGAAAATTAAAACAAATCCATACCATTATTTCCCCTAGAGGGCAGCCCTACTGGCATGCAGCAGTGCCACAGGTCTGGAGCATGAAAGTTCAACCCTGACGGGGCCCGTGACCACCACCAAGGGGCACCTAGAGAACTGCCGAGCCCTTGTTTGCAGCACTTCTGCCACACCCAGAAGTACTGCCAGAAGTAGGTCAAGAAGCACCTGGAGTACCTCCTGGTGCCTTATAAAAGGAGCTAGGGACCACTACTCAGACAGCCAGAGACTGGAGGAAGCGGATGAAGCTTGAGGGAGGAGTGGAGTTGAGAGAAAGAGAGAAAGAGACTGTGAACCATGCACTTTAGTGCGCTGTGCTGTGCTCTAGGGTGCGAAAAAAGCATCTCCACTCTGTAAATAAAGGTTTGTTGTGTGCTGCACTAGTGTCTGTGCCTGTCTGTGTCAGGTTATGGCAGCTATACACAACCCTGGTGGTCCACAGCAGTAAGGAATACATTATTACATTTTCATGCCAAAATGATTATAACATAACACTTAATCATGCATGATTTTGTCCAAGCCCCTGATTTAATGTGAGAAAAAAACAACAGCAGAATTCAAAACAATTTCTGCACCCAAAACTAACATTTCTACAGGTGCCAGTAAATGCCTTTTACCTAAATAATCTTCTGAAAGAAAAAAGAAAAATCACCAATTTGTCAACTGCAATGTATTATTTTGGAAACCTAGTCCACATACTTAAGGAGATGATTTTAGTAATTACCTATAATCAATTAATATTGAATTAAACACTGTGCTTCCTCTCCGGTTGGCCTGTACAAGAATAACAATAACTTTTTTTATATCAGTCCCTATTACTGAGCTGCTTGTGGGTGTTTATCATCTATGTACACAAGGACCGGTTTTATCTATTCTTAGTTCAACAGTTTATGAAAGTCTTTTTACTCTGCTATAAACAAGACTTCCAACATATTTCATATCTGCTCTCAACTGATTGCATATAAACCAGTCTAGAACATAAAAGCTAGTCACAAGGGATGTGCAAGGTAGAGGTTAATTACAATTAAAATGACAATGCGAGGCCACTGTAGCAACTGCTAAGAAAAGAAAATGTTTATGTTTCCCCAAAGTTATCTTCTCTGTAACTTTTGATATATGACAGGAGAAACCCAGAGCCCCAGGAAAACTAAGCCCATTTCCAAAATCTACAGTCATGTGAATTCAATATCTGATCTGAAATTATTATTTTTTTCTAGCATTTGCCTTTATTATGTACCTTTCTTATGTATAACATGGTCCAAGATCCTCATATTTAGGCTCAATCACTAAGCTGAGTACTGATGGAATTTGTTGCTGCATCACCTGTTTACATTTTTACGTAATCAAAAGCTTTTAACACATATTTTAACATTTCACTTGTCAATAATTAACACAGATTTACTGGCTACAAACATTGTGGAAATCATTCAGTATGAAGACCTCTCCAAACCCACCATTCAATGTGTGTTCCAAAGGAGAGATAGGAACTTTATGCACATGTTTTGGCATTGCCCACCAATGGTCTCCTTTTACAAAGATGTTTCCTTAGCCCTTGTTTAATACCAATAAATGCAATGCTTCCTGCTTCCATCTGATATTTATTTTATTGATTCCCTAATGCACTCATTCTTAATTTCTCCCAGAAACAATTATTATTGTTGGCCTATGTTGATGCAAGACCACTTTTAGCCTCTCACTGGAAGCCCCTTTAATGCTCAGGCACTGCCCTATTGGATTTTCCAATTTAGGTCACTTGGAGTTACTCAGCTAGGATTACTGATGTTCCTAATCAGATGTCAACTATCCAAAAAGATTTTAAAAGAGAAGCTAAAGAACATTCAAGTTTGTTTTTGTAACTTTACTGTATCTTTTGGTTATTAAAATATATTGGTAATCTGTAGGGGATTTATAGTCCTAAGTAATATGCTTTAAAAACTTGAAAATTACGCTTTGTTCAGCTCCATAAAAGTTGCTTTTGTAATTTTGTGTTGTTGCTTGGTATGAATAAAAAAAAAATTTGATCAATGCTGCCGTGGATACTGTATCCCATTAAACCAATGCTGTATTTCGTATGAAATTTCCATGCTTTCATGTCAGTAGAAAAAAATAAAATAATCAAATTTCATGAATCTTGAATAAATTAGCTGAAACAAACTCTTTCACTTGGGCGGCATGATGGCACAATGGTCAGCACTGCTGGTTAATGGATATAGCATGCTGGGTTTGAATCCTGTGACCAGCCATCGTCTGTGTGGAGTTTGAACATTCTCTTGCTGCCTGCATAGGTTTGTTTTCTAGATCCTGCTATTTTCCTTTAATATTCCCAAAGGAAAGTGTGTAAGGTGTTTTTGCAATTCTAAATTAGCCTGATGTGAGTGTGGATGCATGCATGAACTTGCCCTCCAATGAAGCAGCATCTTGTGCAGTACGTAAACTGTCCTCGATGCTGCCAGGAAAGGTTTTAGCCATGTGTGATCTTGAATTGGATTAAGCAGAGTTGTGAATGTTAATACTTCAATTTACTTTATTGTAATTATCAAATGCACCTTATATACAGGGAAAGAAACAAAGGATTGGTCATTAACAATAATACAAAAGCACTCATTTGCAAGTTTTCAGGTTCTTAGGATGTGCCTGTGGTAGCTTTATGATACCATGCAAAACTGAACAACTTTATGCATATCAAATATAATTAAAATGGGACATTTCAGTAATTTTTATACATAGTATATTTCATATATCACGAAACCTGATGGTTACTGACATGAATATGTAAAATGGAAACACAGTACTGGAACACACACTGAACAAAACTCACTTGCTCACTTAATCACTTTAACCATAAGATCAACATAATTAAGTCAATTATACAGAGAGAGAGAAGTAATTTACAAAGTACGGTATATGAAATCTAGATACCTTTGGGAAAGTACCCTTTCAAGCTATAAGCACGCTAGGATTACTCATGTCAATATAGTCATTGTAACTTCATTACTATCACCAAAATTCCAATAATAAAACATTGGGTCCATGGAAACAAGATTTTAACATTTAACCCTCTTCCATCTGTCCAACTTTCCATCTGCTTTTCAAGTTGTGGGTTACGGGGTGTCAAACACTTAATAGGCAAAATATTTATTAAATAAATACGCATATTACCTTCCCAATCTCAACAGTTTTACTTGCTTAATTTGAAGAAGACTTAAAAAGACTTTCATTAGTATCCTATAGTTAGGCCTAAAGAATATACCCACCCAGTCCTTCTACTGCGTGGAGTAGTTGCTGATGGAGAGATGAGAGAGTCCTGCAGGCTGTAAACACCACTTTCGCTGACAGGGCTGGTGAAAGGTGATGAAGTACGACAAGGAGAGTCCAAAGTCAGCTCTGACTTAAATGCTGAATCTGGGCTGTCAGGGTCTGAAACACTTCCACTCATTTTTGCCCTTTTCTTGGCTGCACTATTGCGAACAGACCGGAGGGAACTAATCATCTAAAAGAAACAGATGTTTTATTTCAGAACAAGTCATTGCTTCAGTTATGATATTGTATTCATTTTTGAAACTACAAGACAAGAATGACCCAAACTGTTTTATCTGAGCTGCCACTTTAAGAATGTATTAATAATTAAATCCACAACATTTTTCATGTCATGTTTGTTTTTGCAGAAGATTTAAGATTATGCAATTAACTGTATAATTACAGAGTACCTAGGTGTTATCACCTTGTACTTAACTATGTAATACAATATAACGGTATAATTAGGTACTCAGTTGTAATTGTTATTCCACAGTTTTTACAAGTATGTATATATATAAATTGTGGAATAATAATTATAATTGAGTGCTTAACCACAGCAATACATTGTGTTACACAGTAAATACAAGGTACTGTAATAACATCTACTTACATTGTAATTATACAGGTAATTACATGGTAAGTACAGCATAATTAGGAACACCTAATCTAAAGTGATACCGATTTAAGGCTTTCCTTTTAGTCACTAGTTATCATTGTTGAGTAAAAGGACAGGTTTACATCAAAGGCTCTCAACATGAGTCTTGTAGGGCCACAACTTTTCTATAGTGACCACTGATTTTCATCCCAGGCATTTTCCTTTAAGAGAAAAAGACAATTATTGATGTAAATCAATTTATGCCTTCTTTGGAAGTGTGAAACTGTGCTAGAAAGTCATCATGGTCAAGCGATTTAACATCACCACCAGAGATTTCTATTTGTAACATACTCAGGCAATGAGATCAGTAACTTTGGTCACCAGGTTTGACATACCCTCTGTCTAGTAGTCATCTTAGACCTCATGCCACAATTGCTACCCAAGATGATATAAAACAACTCTCTGGCATTAAGAATTGACAGCACAAGGTCTGCAATATACCCATTTGGCAAACTGAAACTGAAAGAATTTTTATCAAAGAAACTTGTATATAGAGACATAAGCTGATGCGATGCACTGCAGTGAACTGACCTCCTCGTGGTCAAGATCCTCGTCTTTCAGGTGAAGTTCAGACAGGTTTAGTTCAAATGTTTTGCTGCTTGGTTTGTCTGAACTACTCTCCCACACACCCCCAATGTCTTGATTCAAAACCATCTTCCTAGAGTCTCCACCAATTGCTCCTTCTGTCCAGTCTTGGAAGGGACTTGATTTTCGAGGTATGGGAGGAACTGGCTTGGTGACTCCAAGACCACGATGTGAAGGTGATCTGACTAGTGCAGGCATTAAAGGTACTGGGGAGTGTTTATCTTGTATACCTTCAGCTGGAAAATACAAAAATAAATTATTTAAAAAATAATGAATAGTCAAAGTGAATGTAAAAGCAATTAGAAAATACCTGTACATCCATTATCATTCAGAGTTATAGCGTTTTTTAGTGGTTTTTAACAAATTTTATGCATTTATAAAATAAGTTAGCACCAAAAAATTAAGTGCCATATCCACTTACTCTAGTCTCAGTGACAGGAAGTCATTTAATATCAGCAGTGTGACTGAATGATTTGTTCTGGAGACATGATCTTACCCTCTCTAAACATCTTTGGTTGGACATATGACAGTGCATGAGTACTAAGAAGAAAATGTACATACACACACACAACTACAAAGTAGCAGGATGGGATGCAGCATTTTTGTAAAACCAGACATTTCCTAACAAAACATAGTCAGTATATAAAAAAGTCAGGAACCAACTTTCTCTAATGGCAAATCATTGTCAACAAGCATATTGTATAAATAAAAGTGTTTCAATATTATTTTATTTTCCAATGTTATTTCACTATCAGGATAATCTCTCCATGTGCAAATAGGTTTAGAAGCAGTAGTTGTGCTATTTCATATTGCATCATTCACATAGCAAAGAATCATGACAAATGAAGGAATTACAGAAAATGTATACTGTATATTCTCATTTCCTGCAGGATTTTTAAATTATCTACCCTGTCACTCTGCCAGCAAAGCTGCATTTTCCACCTTTCTTTAAAAATAAAAATAATCACATGCACATTGTGATATTTTTTTGCAATTAAAATTCTTTGTGACAGAAGGTCCAGTGGAGATAGCAGCTTCAGTTAAAAACTGTAAAGGACAAGAGTTGGGCCATACATAATGTATTCATATGACGCTATTGGCAGTGTCACTAGACCACCACTAGAGGGAATGTTCAGTGCCCCTATTGAACAGATGGAGCTACGGTGTTACATTTCTGCAATGTAACGGCAGTGGATAAAACCTGAAAAGAGAATTAAAAAGTCCCAGCAGCTGATTGGTGACAGCAGGGAGATGCATTAACCAATACACGATTCCCCACTGCACTTTATAATGGAAAGATAAGATGGCCTTGGTCAGGCAATTTAAGAGCAATGCAACACAAAATTGTAGGTGTAGTTACAGAACAGTAATGGGATAGAAATTAATTTTTACTATAATCAGTTGGCATGTCAGACTCTCATAACATTGTCTAAATAGATTTCTAAATAAATGAAACAATCTTGTAAACACTTTGCCTTTAGTGATTGTAATTCCTTTAGCAATCCCCTTCTTCTCACAGGCTTCTCTGATTTCAGTTTGTGGCTCCTCTGGTGGCAGACATTTGCAAACACCATGCAGGTTAAGATTATGTGAAGCATTATTTTAAAAATGCAAGAAATCCATTTCTTATTACATTAAGTTAAAGAGAACCATAACAGTACTGTTTAAGGTAACTGAATGAAAAAGGGAAAAAAATAAAATATGGTAGAGTGTTTGGTTATCATACAGTATATGCCATCTGATGAACAGGTATGTAAATAAAGAATTTTGTTTAATAAATTCACAGCCTCCTGCAGTCAAGTATAGTCACAAGTGAATTGTTTGCACAGTGCAAAGGTATGGGGTCTGTCTGATCTGAAGCCCCTGACAAAAAAAGCTAAATGTATCTAAAACTCTATGTAAAAAACTGTTTCAATGTTATTTCTCTTTAAAAGTAGTAGTTCCCAGTTTTTTTTCCAGTGAAACAGTATACAAGCAGCTGTTTTTTTTATTAAATACACCTGTTCTAGTCTGTAAGATTTGTGACAGCAGCGGGCTGCATTAACCTATGTTTTGTTATCAAAATTCTTTATTAAAACAACCATTCATCAGAGGGCAGATAGGTAGCCAGGTGTGCCAACACGCTATTTCCTTTTTTTTTTACTTTTACCCTAAACAGTAACATTAATATGTTCTTTGATATTTTGTGTACTGGTAAATAGATTTCTGGAATGTATTAAATAATTTAATTGGGCATATAATCCTAATCTACATGATGCTTACAAACTTTATTAAAGTGTCAAATGATTAGAATATTTTTCTAACAAACTATGCAAACCTATAAATACTTGGGAGTGCAGCTGGATGATAAATTGGACCGGACTGCCAATACTGATGCACTGTGTAAGAAAGGTCAGAGCCGACTATACTTCCTTAGAAGGTTGGCGTCCTTCAACATCTGCAATAAGATGCTGCAGATGTTCTATCAGACTATTGTGGCGAGCACCCTCTTCTACGCGGTGGTGTGCTGGAGAGGCAGCATAAAGATGAAGGACACCTCACACTACCCCTACTCTCTTTTCTGTTTCTTTTTCTGGTTTCTTTGTGGTGGTGGCCTGCGCCACCACCACCTACTCAAAGCTTCATGATGCTCTAACAATGATGGACGGATTAAAAGGCAGAAGTCTACGTGACCATCATCATCATCATCATCAAGCCCTTCCGTGAGAACCCTAAATCCAAAGAGGACTGTTTCATTTATGTTAGGTAGAATGTCCAGAGGGGACTGGGCGGTCTCATGGTCTGGAATCCCTACAGATTTTATTTTTCTCCAGCCGTCTGGAGTTTTTTTGTTTTTTCTGTCCCCCCTGGCCATTGAACCTTACTCTTATTCGATGTTAATTAATGTTGATTTATTTTGTTTTATAATTGTCTTTCATTTTTCTATTCTTTAATATGTAAAGCACTTTGAGCTACTGTTTGTATGAAAATGTGCTATATAAATAAATGTTGTTGTTGTTGTTGTTGTTCTCACACCTGGACAAACTTGTTAGGAAGGCAGGCTCTATTGTAGGCATGAAGCTGGACAGTTTGACATCTGTGGCAGAGCGACGGGCGCTGAGCAGGCTCCTGTTAATCATGGAGAATCCACTGCATCCACTGAACAGTGTCATCTCCAGACAGAGGAGCAGCTTCAGAGACAGACTGCTGTCACCATCCTGCTCCACTGATAGACTGAGGAGATCGTTCCTCCCCCACACTATGTGACTCTTCAATTCCACCCAGGGGGGTAAATGTTAATATTATTCAAAGTTATTGTCCGTTTTACATGCATTTTTATTACTCTTTAATTTAATATTGTTTTTTTTGTATCAGTATACTGCTGCTCGATTATGTGAATTTCCCCTTGGGATTAATAAAGTATCTATCTATCTATGTGTTATCACAGATACATTTCTTGAGTTTTAAACAATTAAACAATGTTTGCCAGCTTGATGGCTTTAAGAAGCTAAACATTCTGTCTGACAAAGTAAAACAAACATGAAAATATATGACTCATTACAGTTGAAAATTAAAACAAACAAATATAGTCACTGATAACAGTTTTTATCATAGTATGGGTAGGATATAAAAAATTAAATACCCTTGCTTAATAAACGGCAATCATTCTTACCAGATGGGCCTTCTGCCTTGCAATTTGGCAGTCTTCGTGGTGTGCCAGATTTTGCAATGTTCTCTTGCTTGCCGGGGGAGGTGCTGGGTAGACTGACACACTGTTCTGCAACCTTTGCGACAGGGCGGCCAACAGCTGGTGATGCTGAATTCAAAGATCCACCTCCTGCTGAGGAGAGAGGATAGGACGGCAGAAGAGCAACACCATAGCCGCTGCCAGACGTAGGAAAGGAAAATGTTCGTTCCACATTTGCATGATTGTAGAAGGTCCGTGGTTGCTTAGTCACAAAGTTCAGACTACCATGTAGGGAAGCTGGTTTGCAAAAAGGAAAAAAAAAACTTGTTGAATTATTTGCAAGCAAAATCAACTGCTTTAAATGCATACATATTAAAATCCAAGGAGCTAATAATATTTCACAAGTCAGTCAAAATAATTCTCTGCTTTACTCACTAGCTTTAAACTTCCCAGAGTCTTCATCATTTTTTTTTTTAAATGAAGAGGGCGCCATTATGAAGTCAATACTAAAAAAAGAAGTTGGAAATGCAACATTTTGGCATTTGGCATCTATTATGTTCCACAGAAGTAAAAAAGGAGGACAATATGAAAAAATAAAGATTAAAAGTTTAATCATTACATGTTGAAGGAATGCACTGGGAATGCATATTGGTCTACTTGGAAGGTAACTGTGCATATTCTATAACATAGTTGTAGTGTGTAGTTTAAAAGAAGTGATCTACAACAAGCAGTCTGAGATGCAGATGCAGTTACTAGGTCAGTGGCCAACCAAATACAGCCACCATAATCTTCATAATCTAAATAAACTCCTAGCTTGGTTTTCTACAGAGATATGCATACAGTAACTGGCCAGGCAATATGTATCAAGGCAGACAAATGGTAAAATAGTGTAACAATAAACTATTGAATTACAACTATAAAACAGTGTTGGGCAATACTTCTTCAAATTTCATGTAATGCTGACATGTTGCTCTCAAGAAACGATTGCATTTTTTAATATAATCTTGCTTCCGATGTTTGTGCAGTAAATTACCATGGTTCGTGCATATGATACCAAACTGTTTTGCACACCGGAACAAGTATTTAGGGTTCAGCATTTAGCGTGTTAAAACTGGAGCTGTTGTGTTCAATCATCACTACCAGCATGACTCAATGAAGATCAACTTGATAATGAGAACTAGGAAATGGCAACAAAGGGGTGTTATCCAGGTCAGGACATAATAATGTAAGTAATCATCTTCATCTGCCCTGTTATTTTGTTTCAGTATTCAGTCACTGTATAACAAACTAGTTGACATCAAAAGAAGACAATCTTCAAGAAAAGATGTCAGAAACATTTTTCGCAGAAGCACAGCTAACCATCAATACTGCTAGATGTTTTTTGTCTCAAGTATATAAATTAGATTGAATCATCAGGTAAAAGCAGAGGTGGTTTTGTTTTTTCTATGGTAATCGATATGTGGTGCATGGATGTTACATTTGTCTCAAAAACTGTTCTATAGATCAGGAGCATTTAATGATTATGTGTAGTCTGTTTTATCACATGAGAAAGTTCTCCAGTGTTTTTTCTGATTGCGGTCTACATCCCTTGGCAAGCAAACCACAGGAATACACTACATGATCTATATATCATTATGAAATATAAACACCTGCACTCTGTTGATTTCTTATTTTTGATGGTGACTTTGAACAAATCAAATTTAAGGATATACCCTCAAAATCCTCAGCATTTCACCTGCGTTACTGGGGCTGCTATTATTCTAAGCCAATGTTACATTACAACAAAAGACACACTTGCCAGTTACCCTTCATTAAACTCTGACAATCAGACCACCTCTCAGTAATCCTGCTTCCAGCTTACAAGCAGAGAATATAGCATAAGGAACCAGGAACATTGTTTAGTCCTGAAGGTGTATGCAAAGGTTGTAACGAGTTTCACCAAGGAAAACTAAAATAATAAATATCTTTTTTATGATTATGCATTGAGACTGGGAGAAGAAATGCTTTATTAACTGGCAAGAACAAATTATGGAGAGATCAAAGTAAAAGAGCTCCAAAACCTTATTTAAAATTTCTGATGATACAACCATTATAGACCTGAACATCAATGATAATATGATGTCTTACAGGTAAGACAGCTCCATTCTGACAGAAGTATTAGGACAACAATCTCTGTCTTTCATATTAGGACAATAATTCACTTATTGTCATGAAAACAAATGAGCTGGTCATAGAATTCAAGAAGCAAGGGGTCAGTACTTTTATCAGCATCAGAAGGGATGCAGCTGACAGAATCACTAGCTTTAAACTTCCCAGAGTCTTAATCACTACATGTCTGAAGTAGACTTCAGCCATGAAGGCACAACTATGCCTTTATCTCTTTAGATGTCTGGAAAAAGCCCAGATGTCTCTATCCGCACTTGCCAACATCTACAGGTACAAAATGGAGTCACTGGCTGCATGACAACTTGGTGAAGCACCTGCTTAGCTCATGACTAGAAAGCACTGCAGAGTGTGGTAAAAACAGCAAGAAAAACAAGATGGCATTAGGAAAAGACACTATTTATAACTTAACTTTCTATCTTAAAATAGAAACCTAGTATAAATGTAAACCAAAAATATTCTAAACTGTCACAAAAAGAGTTCAGGAAAACATGCAAAAAAGTAACAATAAAAACAGATCACAACACCCCACTCTGACAAATGATATAGGCCCATTGGCACTTGCGTCAGTTATTTCAAGAATATTTTTTATCTACAGGTTATAAGGTTTCTAAATAACTATTCATACTGAACACTGCAAAATTTTCTTGTACTAGGGGCTCTGATCCCTGCTCGCTTTGCTCGCCCACCCCGGGTTTGGTTTACTGGATATACAATTTTAAGAGATTGTTATTTTCATGGGAATTGTTACATATGTATTATTTTCACTTTTACTTTAAAACTTATGTAAAAACAATACTGTACTTGTCCTTTATTTTCGGTCCTGGGCGTGGTTAAATCTCTTTCTCACAGGACATATAACACTGCTCGCATTGTGATGGGGAGGGGTGGGGGGTTGAACGCATGCTAATGAGAAGCGGTTGGATCATCTGCTGGCTTGATGCTGCTGCTGGTGAGCTGCGTATTCTGCTTGTCACATTGTGTGTTGATCATTTAAAAGCCTGTACAGCACCTGTCCTTTTTGCCACTTTGCGTCTCTACCACTCACGTTGTTAATGGGGGGTGGGGAGATTGGCTGAAAACATGCTAAGGAGTAGCAGTCAGATCATCAGCTGGCTTGCTGCTGCTGGCCAGCTGCGTGTTCTGCTTGTCGCTTGTAGTTGTTTTAAGAGCTGGGAGCCCATGATGTCTGTCTGCCAAAAGCATTCCAACAACTGCTAGGTTAGATGTTCGTGAACTTGTTTTAAATGTTGCCTCACTGCCTTGTCTCGCAGGACGTTAAAGTGTCTCTCGCGGGATGTCAAATTATCTTCCGAAAAGATCACGTCTCATCTCCCTAGTCTCCCTTACAAGATTTTTTTTATAATAGAGAGATATATGGTTCTAGTCAAAAGTTTTGATTCACATGGCTGAATATATGGTTTTTATAATTTTAAAGATGTGTTCATCTAAAAGCTTATATGCAAATACCTGAAAACTGTTTCTGACACAAATAAAGTTATTACCTAATTATGGATTTCTTTCCAAAATCTAATTTTTAAATACAAAAAAAATTTGAAATGTTTTCATTTAGAAATTTACTAAAAGAGGTGTGAAATTCTTAAACCACAATCATTATGTCATCCTAATTGACATGTAATGTATGCCGCTTTAGAAATTCATTTCTAGAATTTTTGTTAAGGAGTGCAAGCCAATTAATTGTGGTTTGACAAGGCAGCATGGGTATAATAAAAATGCACCTACTGTATTTGGTAGGAGCCCATTTTATTTGGTTGTAGTACTCCAAATACATTAATGAGAACATTTAAACTTGGCAAAAAGTAAGGACGGCCCATAATTATTTTTAAGAAACATTGACTACTCATTCTGGAAATTTTTATAACTTAGAAAGGTTCTTCTCGTGCAGTTTTTAAAAACTATTACGTGCCAAGACTAAACTGGCTCTCAAGAGGACAACAACAGGAAAGGCAGATCAAGAGTTATCTCTGCTACAAAGAACAAGCTAATCAGAATCACCAGCCTGCGGAATCACAAAATAACTGTAGGTCAGAATATAGCCTAATGCAGCAGTCCCATCTTAACTGCTTTAACAGCGCAAAACAGACTACATAAAACAGGCCTTCATGATACTTGATGCAGAGAAACCACTATTGAAGGAAACTTGATTGGACTAAGAAATGTGGACAGTAGACATCAGACTATTTGACATCTGTCCTTTGGTCTGATGAGTCCAAATTTGGGATTTTTTGTTCCAGTTGCTGTACCTTTGTGGGACAGAACAAAAGTGAATACAGTAAGATGATGTCTGCATGTATGCATCCCACTGTGAAGCTTGGGACAGGAGGTGTAATGATGTATGGGGCACTTTGCTGGTGACACTGTCTGACTTATTCAGAACTGACTACAGATACAGTGCATCCGGAAAGTATTCACAGGGCATCACTTTGTCTACATTTTGTTATGTTACAGCCTTATTCCAAAATGGATTAAATTAATTTTTTTCCTCAGAATTCTACACACAACACCCCATAATGACAACATGAAAAAATTTTACTTGAGATTTTTGCAAATTTATTAAAAATAAAAAAATTGAGACAGCACATGTGCATAAGTATTCACAGCCTTTGCCATGAAGTTCACAATTAAGCTCAGGTGCATCCTTTTTCCCCTGATTATCCTTGAGACGTTTCTGCAGCTTAATTGGAGTCCACCTGTGGTAAATTCAGTTGATTGGACATGATTTGGAAAGGCACACACCTGTCTATATAAGGTCCCACTGTTGACAGTTCATGTCAGAGCACAAACCAAGCATGAAGTTAAAGGAATTGTCTGTAGACCTCCAAGACAGGATTGTCTCGAGGGACAAATCTGGGGAAGGTTACAGAAAGATTTCTGCTGCTTTGAAGTCCCAATGAGCACAGTGGCCTCCATCATCTGTAAGTGGAAGAAGTTCGAAACTACCAGGACTCTTCCTAGAGCTGGCTGGCCATCTAAACTGCACGATCTGGGGAGAAGGGCCTTAGTCAGGGAGGTGACCAAGAACTCAAAGGTCACTCTGTCAGAGCTCCAGAGGTCCTCTGTGGATAGAGGATAACCTTCTAGAAGGACAACCATCTCTGCAGCAATCCACCAATCAGGCCTGTATGGTAGAGTGGCCAGACGGAAGCCACTAATTAGTAAAAGGCACATGGCAGCCCGCCTGGAGATTGCCAAAAGGCACCTGAAGGACTCTCAGACCATGAGAAACAAAATTCTCTGGTCTGATGAGACAAAGATTGAACTCTTTGGTGTGAATGCCAAGTGTCACATTTGGAGGAAACCAGGCACCACTCATCACCAGGCCAATGCCATCCCTACAGTGAAGCATGGTGGTGGCAGCATCATGCTGTGGGGATGTTTTTCTCCGGCAGGAACAGGGAGACTAATCAGGATAAAAGGAAAGATCACTGCAGCAATGTACAGAGACATCCTGGATGAAAACCTGCTCCAGAGCGCTCTTGACCTCAGACTGGGGCGACGGTTCATCTTTCAGCAGGACAACGACCCTAAGCACACAGCCAAGATATCAAAGGAGTGGCTTCAGGACAACTCTGTGAATGTCCTTGAGTGGCCCAGCCAGAGCCCAGACTTGAATCCAATTGAACATCTCTGGAGAGATCTTAAAATGGCTGTGCACTGATGCTTCCCATCCAACCTGATGGAGCTTGAGAGGTGCTGCAAAGAGGAATGGGCGAAACTGGCCAAGGATAGGTGTGCCAAGCTTGTGGCATCGTACCATACCATTTTTATTTGTTGAGCGCTTAAAAACACAGCATTACAACTGACCGAAGCGCTGTACAGTTAAAAGAAGCAAGACTAAAAACAAAATATTAAACACAAACATTAAGAGATAAATTAAAACAGAGATACTAAAAACAGGCCAGAGGACCCAATAAAATAGGGAAATAGGAAGAAACAAGTGGAAATGAGACAGGTTAAGAAGTAAAAGCCAATGTGAAGAAGTGTGTTATTAGGCGTGATTTAAATGAGGCGACTGAGGTGGCTTTTCTAACCACTAAGGGTAGGGAGTTCCAGAGCCTGGGTGCACAGACGGAAAAAGCCCTTTCACCACAAGCTTTAAAACGTGCCTTGGGAACAGTTAGGAGCAACTGATCTGCGGATCTAAGAACACGAAGAGGATTTTGAGGATGGAGCAAGACACTCACATATGCGGGGGCTAGACCGTTTAGTGCCTTATAGGTTAAGAGGAGTATCTTAAAATCAATTTTGAATCTAACCGGCAGCCAGTGTAGGGTTTTTAAAATTGGTGTAATGTGTTGGCTTCTGTTGCTTCCAGTTAGAAGCCTTGCAGCTGCATTTTGAGCCAGTTGGAGTCTAGAAAGAGTGGCTTTACTGATACCATATAGGCAGGAATTAGAGTAGTCAAGCCGGGACGTAATGAATGCATGAATTACTGATTCCAGGAGGTGGTTAGACAGAAGAGGCTTGAGTTTGGCGATTCGCCTATGATGGAAAAAGCAGGATTTTACTGTGCTGTTGACTTGAGCATCCATTTTCAGGACCGTATCCATTTTGATTCCAAGATTGGAGACAGAAGAAGTTACTGGAATGGGAAGAGAGTCGAGGCCAAGGGGTGGAGTCTGTTTGCAGTTGGGACTAAAATGACCTCGGTTTTTGAATCGTTCAGGTGAAGAAAGTTTACAGCCAAACAGTCCTTAATGTCAGATAGACAGTCGAGGAGAGGTTTGGTGGAGTCAGTTGGCTTGAGGGAAAAATAAATTTGGCAGTCGTCAGCATATAGGTGAAATGAAATTGCATGTTTTCTAAAAATTGCACCTAAAGGCAGGATATAAATTGAAAAAATTAGCGGCCCTAAAATGGAACCCTGAGGGACCCCACATGGGAGTGGGACTGATTCAGATGAAAAATCGTCTAGCATGACTCTAAGAGTTCTGTTGCAGAAATAGGACCTGAACCATTCGAGGGCTAAGCCAGATACACCAGCCCAGAATTCGAGTCGGGAGATCATGATGTCGTGGTCGATTGTGTCGAAGGCAGCAGATAAGTCGCGAAGAACCATAATCACGTGGAGTCCTGAGTCCAATGCTAAAAGGACGTAATTTAGGACACGTAAATGCGCGGTTTCTGTGCTGTGTTTGGGCCTAAAGCCTGACTGAAAAAGGTCCATTACCTGATGGTCCTGTAGGTGATGAGTTAATTGCTCATAAACTACTTTTTCGAGTATTTTTGACAAGAAAGGTAGTTTGGAGATTGGATGAAGATTAGAGAGAACGGCAGGGTCAAGATCAGGTTTTTTCAAGATTGGATGTACAACTGCGTGTTTGAAAGCACAAGGAACTATAGCCGAGGATAGACTACTAGTTATGATCTTTAGAACATCGTATCGAATCGCAGGAAACACATCTTTCAGCAGTCTGGATGGCACCACATCGTCCGGAGAGCCCGAAGGCTTCATTGAGGCAACGGTTTTTTTCCAGATGGGGGAGCGAAATGGGTTCAAAGCTGGTGAGGGAGCCATGTGCAGGAGCGGCTAGATCAACAGAGCCAGAAGAAGAAATGGAGATCTGGGATCTAATGTTCGTGACCTTATCCAGAAAAAATGTGAGGATCGTATTCAAAAAGACTTGAGGCTGTAATTGCTGCCAAAGGTGCATCGACAAAGTATTGAGCAAAGGCTGTGAATACTTATGTAAATGTGATTTCTCAGTTTTTTTATTTTTAATAAATTTGCCAAAACCTCACGTAAACTTTTTTCACATTGTTATTATGGGGTGTTGTGTGTAGAATTCTGAGAAAAAAAATGAATTTAATCCATTTTAGAATAAGGCTGTAACATAACAAAATGTGGAAAAAGTGATGTGCTGTGAATATTTTCCAGATGTACTGTAACTAGCATGGCTAACAGTATTCTACAATACCACATCATCTCATTTGGTTTGTGCTCAAGTATGTATTTAATGTACTGTATGTTGTTTATTTTTTTTCCTTTTTTTCTTGTATTATACTAATGTCACTACTGAGTGGATGAGAACTATTTTCCCTACATACAAATGGCAATACATTTAAACTTGAACTTAAACTTGGAACGCAGAAAATATTTACATTTTTCAAGCTGCTGGTTGGTTCCTAAAAGCTGAAGTTCAGAATCCACACTGCCACTCTTCCTTGAGGAGCCTAGCAGGCCTTTCTTTCCTGAGATACGAGGATGGTGTACATCTGAAAAATAAAACAGTGGTGATGCAAAATTTTCATGGCCTTGAAAGAAACTATCAACAAGTGCCATGAAAAAAATAGTTTCAGAACTAACCATAAACCATGTATTATTAAAAAGACACACATTCCACAATCGTTTAGAATAATGAGGACATAACATTTCATAAACTACCATTTGATATCAATGTGGAATTTCAAAAAGCCATAAGGTGTTAATAATTAAACATTCTTATCATGTTTTTTTTGCTATCCATTTTCAGAATCTGTTTTTCCCACTAAAAGGTTGTGGTGAGGATAAAGGCTACATTTTCAAAGCACTGGGCACTAGGCAGAAAGCAACACTGCTTGGGGACACTACAGTACTAGAGGGCACACACACACATACACACACACACACACACACAAAAACAAATGTGAGGTAATTTACAGCCACCAATTAACCCGATGCCTACTCATTGTTATAGAAAATGCACAAATACAAAGAAACAGTCTGTAATGACCAGTCTTATGTTTAGAGCTCTAAGGCTGAAGTGCTAACCACTGCTATTATGAGCAACGCAATAAATCCAATGTAATTCATTAACCAATTTTTTAGTTTGTTATATAATTCAGCATCTTCATTACTGTTGGAAAAGCCTACAAATAACTTAGTATACAGGTGCACAATAGTGCGTAACATTTTAACTTTTTCTGACATTAAATATTTGAGTGTAGATGGGCTTCAAGATTTAGCAGTTTTAGGTTTTATTTACTATGGTTTCCTCTGTGAAAAAAAGACATGCATGGAATCAAGTGCTCATTTTGACATTGCATCTTCTATTTAAAACATAACACACTTTCACAGTTGAGGAACGGTTTGAAACTTTTTTTTTCTTAAGTGAACAAGCCCTGCACATTTTTATCTGTAAACTGTAATCACTGAAGAACCAGTCAGTGGTAAACAATGTGGCTGAAAGTAAACTGAATAGTTCAAGCCCAGTCTTGTCCAGAATATACAAGCAGACTCTGTTTTCAACACTTCTTCACAATGGTTTGTCAGCTCTCCTACTCAGGCTGTGGGAGCTGTTTAACTTAACTACTGAGAAGGTTCAGTGTCTCACACACACAAAACTCACATCTATTCTACACAATACAAAAACATATTTACAAAACTGCTGCAACCTTTATAATATGCTTTCTATAGTCAAAAACGGTTACATGTGAACATCCTTTAAAAGACAGATAACAACTTCTCATTATTTGAATGGTTAACTGAAACATTTTTTCGCACATCAATTTAAATTGCTCTTATAAAAATAAAATAATGGCATCTACTGTCTTATAAAGTGAAATGTGACTGTTTATGGATTTGCAACCCTTACAATCCTCTTTTTATTTAATCTTTATTGAACAAATGTGATGAAATGCAGACTCTAGGTGACACCAGAAAACAACAAATTACTGTATACTGTGAAGAACAGACTCATATTCAAAGATCTCAAACACTCATACCTATGACATAATGATAATTAAACAGATTTGCACTTACTGTATGATAATTATTCCAAATTATTTTAGGTAAACAATTATTCATTTTGTGTTTTAGGTGTTTATGTCCAACAAAATATTTTTTTTTTTTACTCTTTTTTATATTAAAATGCCCATTAATGGACAGGAGATGAGATTCCGTGTGAAGCCAGCTAATTAATAATGCCAGTTACATCATACTTCCCCATATTGATTAAAATAACAGAAGTTCAACCAAAATTATGCCAGGAGCCCAGACAACATACTTTAGAATAACATTAATGGACGCTAGATACTGAAGAAATTCTGCACAAAACATTTCCCACAAATAAAATTTGATTTTTTCTGCATTTTCTCCCCAATTTTTGATTTTGAGTTTTGAAAGAAGCTTTAGGATTATTCCAGTTCAGTAAGATTTATTGATGGACTAACAATGAATGCCAGCCTAACCTTACCTTCTACGACAGTGGACACTGATGGAAGATTAGGGAAGTTAGTCGGATTCTTTTTAACAAAGTTTCTGAATTGTAAGTAACAAATAAGTGTGTTAAAGGAATCCCATATTTACAACAGAGCTCATTAAAGGGTGCAAATACGTTTTTAGTATAAAGATTTCTGACAGATGATACAGTACACCTGATGACTTCTAAATTAAATACTGTATACATAAGGAATGGCTGAAATCGTAAATTATAGTAAAAATGCAGCTATAGAGAGAACATATTAGTTTCTTTTTGAAAGAAGTATCGGGGGTGCTAATTGATAATATTCTTGACATAGTAAATTTGTCATTAGATACGAGGGTCTTCCCAGACTGTCTTAAGACTGCTGTAGTTAAACCCCTACTTAAGAAAAATAATCTTGACCCCTCTGCTCTTGAAATTTTTAGACCCATCTCTAACCTGCCTTTCTTAATTAAAATTCTAGAGAAGGCAGTCATTATGCAATTAAATGACCACCTCAATAAACATGCTATTCTTGATAAATTTCAGTCAGGTTTTAGAACAAATCACAGCACAGAAACTGCACTCGTTAAAGTAGTAAATGATTTGCGACTGAATGCAGACAGAGGCCATTTATCTGTTCTCATCCTCTTAGATCTGAGTGCTGCATTTAACACCATTGATCACAATATTCTTAGAAATCGCCTTAGTCAATGGGTGGGCCTCTCTGGCAGTGTCTTAAATTGGTTTGAATCCTACCTGGCAGGGAGAAAATTCTTTGTTAGTTGTGGGAATTACAACTCGAAGACACATGATATCCTATATGGTGTTCCACAAGGCTCTATCCTGGGTCCGCTGCTCTTCTCAATCTACATGCTTCCGTTTGGTCAGATTATCTCGGGGCACAACATGAGTTACCACAGCTATGCTGATGACACACAGCTGTACTTATCAATAGCACCTGATGACCCCGATTCTCTTGATTCACTAACACAATGTCTTACTTGTAATTCTGAATGGATGAATAGTAACTTTCTCAAGCTAAATAAAAGAAAACTGAAATCTTAGTGATTGGCAATAATGGATACAATGAGGCTATTAGAAATAAACTGGATACATTAGGATTAAAAGTCAAGATGGAGGTAAAAAGCTTAGGGGTAACTGTTGACTGTAATCTGAATTTTAAATCACATATTAATCAGATCACTAGGAGAGCATTTTTTCACTTAAGAAACATAGCAAAAGTTAGACCTCTTATATCAGGGGTTCCCAAACTTTTCAGCTCACGACCCCCAAAATAACCATGCCAGTGACTCATGACCCCCACTATCCTCGGAAGTGGTTAAAATATACAAATGTTGCGCGCAACGGTGCACATGCGCCAATAGGCCTATCCAAACATGAGCATGACAACACGAAAGAACACAATGGTCTAACAACAACCATATAATTTTATTTAATAGTAATTTACTCATTTGTTTAATTTCAACAAAATATCCTATCCAAACAAGAGCATGACAACAAAAAAGAACATAACGCTCTAACAACCATATAACTTTTTAAAAAAATTGTTATTTACTCATTCGTTTAATTTCAACAAAACACCTCACCTAATGAGATGGGTGGGCACAATGCTTGGAGCACAGCAAGTCCATTCTTGGGTTAATTTTGGAGACCGCGACTCGAAGATCATCCTCCAAGTTCAGTCGTGACCTGTATTTATTTTTAATGTACGTGAGTGCCGAAAAAGTCTTTTCGCACAAGTAGGTAGTGCAAAACGGCATCAGTACATCCATAGCGGCCTTGGATAGTTGTGGGTATTCCCTCTCGACTGAAATCCAAAACTCATCCAGAGTCTTGGAATTAAACATTGTCTTCAAGGTTCGGTCGCATGACAGTTCAACCAATGCGTCCTCCATGTCCGATGTCAGATGATTTGCCCTTGTTACAGTGAATGGTGACCTTATCCAGTCATATTGTTCTGGAGCTGTTTCCGCTGGGAAATACCTGTTAAAGTGTTCCAGGAGGGCTTGAAGGTGGGATGTGATAGACTTCTTCACTATGTTAACACTCAGTTCGTTTTCCTCCATGAATTCATCCAGCTCAGAAAACATATCAATCCTTCCTATTTCAACTCGCTTAGTCCAGCGCTCAAGTTTTCTCTTGAATGCGTGGATTTTATCATTTAGCGAAATTATGTGTGTGTTCTCACCTTGCAATGACATATTAAGTCCATTCAGTTTTTCAAATATGCAAGCCAAATACGCTAGCCTTGTTAACCAGTCAGGATCAGTGAGGTGATCAGCGAGCTGGGACCCATGCTCCATCAGAAATAAGCGCACTTTGATCCGCAGCTCAAACAGGCAGCAGAGCACATTCCCTCGCGAAAGCCACCTGACTTCTGTATGGAAAAGCAAGCACTCATGCTCCGATCCCAGTTCATTACAGAGAGTGGCAAACAGTCTTGATATTGAGTGGATGCGCTTTTATATTGTTGACCATTTTTATCGAAGTCTCAAGAACACGTTAAAGTTCTGGGTCAAGTGTTTTGCTCGCAAGAGCTTCTCTGTGTATAATACAATGCATGAATTTTACGTAAGGCGCCACTTGTAAGACTCTTGCTTTAAGACCTTTCTTTTTCCCCAGCATCGCTCCAGCACCGTCTGTACACACACCGACGCACTTGCTCCAAGACAGTCCATCTTCTTTTAGTTTGTTGTCAAGTTTTGTGAAAATGTCCTCGCCTGTGCACGTTCCCTCCAGTGGGGTGCAAAACAGAATGTCCTTGTTAAATTTTCCATCAAAACTGTATCTGACGAATACAAGCAGCTGGGGAGAGTTTGATATATCTGTGGATTCGTCTAACTGTAAAGCATATTTCCCTTTCTTCAGTCTGTTCACCAGCTGACACTTGATGTCCTGGGCCATGTCGGAGATATGCTGGACAACAGTCCCGTTAGACAGCGGCACTGATTCTAGCTCATGGGCTAGTTTATCCCCATGCATAGCCCAACTTATAGCTATAGCAGCGGGTTTAATGAGGGTTTCCCCGATCGTGTGTGGCTTTTTTGCCTGTGCAATTAAATATGCCACCTCATATGATGCCTGTTGAGCTTTTGCGGGGATTGTTGTTTGTTTAGTTAGGACTTTCTTTTGGCCTTGTAACTCTCGCCCTTTCACGAAAAATCTACTGGTTTAGTAGCAAGAGAGGGGTGCTTAGTTTTCAAGTGTCGTAGCATTTTTACAGGCTTTAGGCTTTCATGTGCAAGCACCTCAGTGCACACCACACATTGGGGATGCTGTACGTTATTGACGATGATGCATGTGAATCCATACTGGATAAATTCCTCTAGATAATTTCGACTCTTGGAGTAAGGCTGAGTCGACTGTTTATGGATGTCCTCTTTATGCACACTCCGGTTTCTCTCCGTACCTGAGGACGATGGGCTTTCTGACGGTGGTGCTTCTCCGCCGGCCTATCTGCATTGTCATTGGTCGATATTAACCAACGTTTCATTTCAACAAAAATAATATCCTAAGCATAAAGCGATGAAAATTACCTACACGTTACGTGCACATGTCTGAATGTTTAACATGGTGCTGTAAATTGATCTGCTGCAACTGACGCCATTGATGTGTCGTTAAACTGTCGTAATCACCTCAGGGGTCGCGATCGAACAGAAAGAAATTTGAAAGGCTGATGGCTTTTTAATTTGCATTTTTTAAATGTAACTATTAACTACTAGTTTTTATCTTTTGTTAGTTATGGATAAAATGTTATTTCTAAAAAATTAAATTAATTTATTTCTAAATTAAAGTTTAAAAAAAGTATTTGATTTCTTGGAAATCATCTTGCGACCCCCCCAGAGGGTCGTGACCCCTACTTTGGGAACCACTGTCTTATATCACTGAAAGATGCTGAGAAATTAGTTCACGTGTTTGTTTTCAGTCAAATAGATTACTGTAATGCAATCCTCTCAGGAATACCCAAAAAAGACATAAATTGTTTGCAACTAGTGCAGAATGCAGCTGCTAGAATCCTAACCAGGAAAAGAAAATCTAAGGACATTTCTCCAGTTTTGATGCCACTTTACTGGTTACCTGTGTTATTCAGGATTGACTTTAAAATTCTGCTTATGGTTTATAAAGCCTTAAATAATCTTACCCCATCTTATATATCTTATATTCCAAATCGTAACCTCAGATCCTCAAATGAGTATCTCCTTAGAATTCCAAGAGCAAAACTTAAAAGAAGTGGTGAAGCGGCCTTCTGCTGTTATGCACCTAAAATCTGGAATAGCCTGCCAATAGGAATTCACCAGGCTAATACAGTGGAGCACTTCAAAAAACTGCTGAAAACACATTATTTTAACATGGCCTTCTTATAACTTCACTGTAATTTAATCCTGATACTCTGTATATCCAATTTATTATAATAACTATTCATGGTGGCTCTAAAATCTGTACTAACCCCTACTCTCTCTTCTGTTTGTTTTTCCGGTGTCCTTTTGGTGGTGGCACCATCTACTCAAAGCACCGTGATGTTCCAATAGTGATGGATTAAAAGCCAGAAGTCTGCATGACCATCATCATCAAGTCCTGCCGTGAGAACCTTAAATACAAAGAGGACTATTTCATTTATGTTAGGTAGAATGCCCAGAGGGGACTGGGCAGTCTCGTGGCCTGGAACCCCTGCAGATTTTATTTTTTTTCTCCAGCAGTCTGGAGTTTGTTTTTTTTTTTTTCTGTCCTCCCTGGCCATCGGACCTTACTCTTTTTCTATGTTAAGTAATGTTGTCTTATTTTAATTTCTTATTTTGTCTTTTATTTTTCTTCATTATGTAAAGCACTTCTGCGGTGGGTTGGCACCCTGCCTGGGATTGGTTCCTGCCTTGTGCCCTGTGTTGGCTGGGATTGGCTCCAGCAGACCCCCGTGACCCTGTGTTCGGATTCAGCAGGTTGGAAAATGGATGGATGGATGTAAAGCACTTTGAGCTAATTTTGTATGAAAATGTGCTATATAAATAAATGTTGGTGTTGTTCATATTTTGATCACAACTTGATTGCTAGTTAATTGATACTGACAATCAGCATGGAGACATAGGCATATGTGCTTCAAATTATGAATATTCACTTATTAGTAGTAAGGATGGAAATCCAAGTACAATGCTCTGAACTTGATATTTGCAGTGCCATCCTTTTAATATTATGTGGTCTGTATGCCTGTGAGCATACAATACAGTGAAACTTTTTTTAAAAAGTAATACATATACAAATAAGATATTTATTTTAACAATATTACTTCTACTAGCAACAAAGGGATCAGCTATTAAAAACTAGTTTAATGCTTCCCATTAAGCATTCTTATTGGTTACCCACACAGAGGATTATTGATTTATGCACTAATATCTGATCCCAATAAAAATTTTTGCAGTAAAAACATGTGCCTATTTTGCTTTGTCAAATGCTTTTTCTGTATCCACAGACAGTAAGCTTTGATGCTGAAGGGGTGTATAGCATGTCAAATAATGAGAGAATGTTAAAAAATAGCTTTCTGCTTTTAATGAATAGGAATCTTGGGATATTGTTATATTGTAGCACTTTCTCTGTTGCACTTCCTAGAGTTTTCGCCTATACCCTGCTTCCATTGCTCATTAACAGGACTGGCCCATGTGATGCACATTCCAGACAGTCTTTATTCTTCTTTGCAAATACATTAATTAATGCAGGCCATAAAGAGTGGGGTAAAATATGGCCTTCTATAGCTTTCTCAAACATGGCTAGATTTAGAGGGGCTATAAACAATATTTTTTTTTTTTTACAAAATTTCCATGGACACATGTATTTTCGATTTTGTTTTTTGGGAATGTATTGCATCTTGAATTTGATTAGCCTCCATGGTTCATCCAGTTCATCTATAAACAATGTGGCACGCTGAATCAGTATTTATCAAAAATAGTGTTAAAAGTGGTGTCTACTTCATCACACTTTGATGTGTACAAAGACTTATAACATTCCATTTGTTTTTACTTTAATTTTTAACATTTATGATTCAGTTTTTCCACTTCATTTTTATTTATTTGTTGAATTAAAACCTTGTTAGGATGTCTCTATGCTTGTAATATGAGTAGAGTTATATATAAGATTATTTGTTCAGTTTTTCCTGTAGTTGTATAACTAAGTTCAGCTTGTAATAAAACCCATTTTTTACATAATGTATCATTAATGCTGCACTCTTCTAGGTTGCAATTTACTTTTACGAGACACATGACATAATTTGTATACATTGTATCATTACGTGTTTTGGTCTATCTTTACTAATAAAAGGCAAATGACTGACTGACTCACTCACTCATCACTAATTCTCCAACTTTCCGTGTAGGTAGAAGGCTGAAATTTGGCAGGCTCATTCTTTACAGCTTACTTACAAAAGTTAGGCAGGTTTCATTTTGAAATTCTACGCGTAACGGTCATAACTGGAACCTACTTACGTCCATATATACGGCCATAGCCTGCAGCTCGGTCGCCGTGTGAGGCGGAGTTGCGTCCCACATCATCACGCCTCCCACGTAATTGAGTGCCTGCCCATATAAGGCCGTCTGTCAGCAGCAATCCAATAGACACGCTTCCTCTAAATATTCGCGGGTGAAGGACTGTGCTTATGCAAATGAAGATGAGATGGTCAGGGATAGAACAGTGTTTGGCACATACGGACCAGTACCCTCCAACTTACTGAAAACTTCTGTGTGAAATCCTCGATTCCACTTTGAATAGCTTACCCCTTAGTGCCCTTGTGTCTTGGAGTATGTGACTCCATTATTTAACTGAAATAATTCACATTAATGATTTTTATTAATGCCTCAGTAAGACTTTTAATAGGGAGGCTGGTCTCCAAGTCAAATGTTTGATCTTATTTGTAGTTTATTTAATAACATTTAAGCCAAAATACTCATGCTTGGGACAGTGTAAGCATATGACTGCATATCTGTGGATTATGTTACACAATAAAGTATACATTTTTTAATGGACATTTTGATACTGTTCACTGTTGTTTAGCAAAGGTGCCCTTTTTAAGCCCATTTTATCATGAATTTTTGTGATCTCTGTTCTTCAAAAAAAAAACCATAAGATTAAACATTTTTCATAGCATTCCCTACAGACTCGGCAAAGTAACAGATAAAAAATATATTTTTAGAGCAGTATTCCTTTAAATAAGAATGGCAGATACGCAAATTAGTTTAAAAGGGATTTTCTATTTTAAGAGGATTCAGTCAATAAACGTCTGTGCCTTGAATCAAGTATACTAAAATGTCAATGACAAAACAAAATCACAAATCAAAAGTCAAAACAAAATCATGCAGAGGACAGCACAGAGTCCTGTGACCATCAACTTTTCTAAAAGCAGCAAGGTAGCACCAACCAAAAACACACACAAAACTATGGCGACCACAAAAATACCATTCACAGAATGGAGGGGTTATGAAAGAGAAAAAAATAAGAATCAATTTAGTTCAAATAATTATATCAAAAACCTGTACTTTTTCTTTGCTCACATTACTTTGTGCCTGTTGAAAACCCATTTTTGTAAAGGGAGATGTCTTGAAGTGTCTCATTCAATTGAAGATTAGAGTTTTCACCTGTTGATTTTAACCTAATCATGCTTTCCAGAGGCACCATATACAAAAAAAGTATAAACATGAATAATGAAAAATATTCAAAAAGCACTTATGGAACAAATGTATTTTCTGGCTGCTACATATATCTTTTAATATACTTGAATATTTACTTATTTTTAATTTGAAAATTCAAAATGTACTTTTTGGCTAATCTGACAGACCTAGTTCCAGCATACAGGGATATAAATCTATCGATTTGTTTATTACCTTCACTTATGTATTCAATAAAAAAAAAAATCTGACATCACCAGTGCACACCTCTGGAAACTATTAGGTTGTATATAAAGTCTGGAAAACAGCATAGACTTGTTCAAAACAAAAGAGTGCACAAGTGTAGAACAAACAACTATCTGAAGTCCTTACTCTGGTATTATTAAAAAGCAACTGAATAACATACTGCTGGAAACAACTGAGATGAACTGAATGTCCCTTCCACAGTTGCAATTAGCACTTTCATGCTGAAAATATGAGAAGAGACACTCAATTATGACTCAAAAGATGCACTTACTGCTGACTTTCAGACAAGTCTTCTAAAAGTAGAAATAACATGCGGCACAGTAAAGTGCCAAAAGAAAAACAAGCACTTTTAATGACATGTGACAGATCAAAGTCGAAACAACAATCATTTCATTTGATTTTACAGAGCGGACAAAACTGGTGAGATATGAAATAAAATGCATCTACTAGCTTTTAAAGGATAATTATCTTAGTTTGTGAAATTCTGACCATGCAATGGCTTTTCAAACCCAATTTTAATTATGTGTTCAAGATCTCTACACTATCATTATACTCTTGAAGTCTGGCTTCTTGAGCAGCTGTGATGCTCCTGCAGAGATGCTTGTAAATTACTTCTGCTTACAATAGATGAGGGTTGATGGAATAAGTGAAATGGCATATACAGTTCAGACAAACAAACAGGTAATCCATCTCAGGTGTTAGTGCCTTAAGTTTAACATCCTATTCTCTTAACAGACAGAAGATATAATCATGGCAAGAACTAACATCTTTTTCTTTCAAGCTAAAAATAATTACCAATTTAAACAAATCTTGCCCTGTGTTTGGAATAAAGATAAATCACCTTTAGTTTTTAAGTAGTAAAAGTGTAGTACTTAGCAACTTAAGTCAGAAAAAAGTATCTTGGTATTACTTTCAAACATTTCAAATCTTTGAGGTGGCACACCAAGAAATAAGACTGAGAAACCCTAAAATAAGAAATGAAAATAAATCAAAATGGCACCTGTGGTTCTATCAAGCTTACAAGCAGAAAATACTACAGCACAAACATTTATAGCTCAATAAGACAGTACAAAGTCCAGTGCTGTGAAAACTTTCTCTTTCTTAGATTGGATAAGCAAGGAATTTTTTTTAAACAGGGAAATTTCCTTTTTTCCCCCCAAGTAAATGAGCTTATGTCTCCATTTAAGCCCTTACAGAATGACTTAGTATTAAAATGGCAATATATTGAAAGATGATGAGCAGATGACAACCTGTGAAATGCCACACACTTTATTAAGAAAGCCAATTAAAACAGACAAAGTTCCTCAAATGCCCTGTTGCAACACCTGCTCTAAACGCTGACAAATCCCATAAAACTGAACCAAACAAGAGTATTAATAGAACACAAGGTATAGATTTACACAGCTGTTGCGCATTATATGTTGTGTGATACTACCAAACTGTCAGGTTTCAGGCAGGGCTCCTCCCCTGCCTGGGTTTCAAAGTTGTCTTTTTTGTTCATTTTTGTGTGATTTATGTTAATGTTACTTTGTTGATTATACAGTCATATGAAAAAAAGTTTGGGAACCCCTCTCAGCCTGCATAATAATTTACTCTACTGTCAACAAAATAAAGATAACAGTGGTATGTCTTTCATTTCCTAGGGTACTGGGGTGTTTTCTGAACAAAGATTTTTAGTGAAGCAGTATTTAGCTGTATGAAATTAAATCAAATGTGAAAAACTGGCTGTGCAAAAATGTAGGTCCCCTTGTAATTTTGCTGATTTGAATGCATGTAACTGCTCAATACCTATTACTGTACTTGCAACACCAAATTGGTTGGATTAGCTTGTTAAGCCTTGAACTTCATAGACAGGTGTGTCCAATCATGAGAAAAGGTATTTAAGGTGGTCAATTTCAAGTTGTACGTCCCTTTGACTCTCCTCTGAAGAGTGACAGCATGGAAGCCTCAAAGCAACTCTCAAAAGTTCTGAAAACAAACATTGTTCAGTATCATGGTTTAGGGGAAGGCTACAAAAAGCGATCTCAGAGGTTTAAACTGTCAGTTTCAACTGCAAGGAATGTAACCAGGAAATGGAAGGCCATAGGCACAGTTACTGTTAAACCCAGCAGGTCTGACAGGCCAAGAAAAACACAGGAGTGGTATATGCGCAGGATTGAGAGAATAGTTACAGACAACCCACAGATCACCTCCAAAGACCTGCAAGAACATCTTGCTGCAGATGGTGTATCTGTATATCGTTCTACAATTCAGCACAATTTGCACAAAGATCATCTGTATGGCAGGGTGATGAGAAAGAAGCCCTTTCTGCACTCACGCCTCAAACTGAGTTGCTTGTTGCATGCAATTGCTCATTTAGAAAGCCAGATTCATTTTGGAACAAAGTGCTTTGGACTTTGAGTTATTTTAAATTGATTTATTTGATCATAACGAAAAGCGCGTTGCATGGCAGAAGAAGAACATCCGCCCAAACTTATGCACTTGTCTAATTTTGTTATGATGCATATTGCATATTTTCTGTTAATCCAATAAACTTAATTTCACTGCTGAAACACTACTGTTTCCATAAGGCATGTCATATATTAAAAGGAAGTTGCTACTCTAAAAGCTCGGCCAATAATAAACAAAAATCCAAAGAATTAAAAGGGGTTCCCAAACTTTTTCATATGACTGTAAGCATTATTCCTTGTTTTTGATTTTGTCTATAAGCTGCCTTTCTCAAGTCCTATGCATTTTATGTGTCCTCCAAGAAGTGGGGCCATGTGTTAATCAACGCCAGGAACTGCCCTCCTTCCTATAAATCAATATCATCTACATTTCGTGGTAGTTCATTTTGAACATGCTATGAATTTGGTGAGTTTTCTTGAGTTTCTCTGATTTACTGGATTTTGGAACCTTATTGCTCTATTATTGAAATTGTTCTGGATTTCTATATTGGGACCATGTTCATCTAGATTGCCTTTTGTTTTAGGCAACTTCATTTACTCAAAGTCATAAACAGACAAGATGATAACCTGTTCGAAAAATACTGGTCTCCAGTCAGTCTGCTTCCAATCTACCTTTAAAATGCAACACGCCCAAAACTTTCTCAGCTAGTAAACATATTTTGTCACTTAATAGCTTTGAGATATATAATTTTCTGCCAGCTCTCAACAGTTTCATACTCTCAGCATAGTGAAAAAGTTAGGTAATGGGTTGTATACCCACAGAAGAAGTGAGATAGCCTTCTAGGATTCTTTAAGTTCACCTCCTGAAAACTTGTATTACTCTGGTATGCTTTGACGTTCCACTTATGATGCACTAATAAAATTAATAGGGTCTTTTGACTGTTGCAGGACCCTCTCTTCCCAAACCTGAAGAGAAGCTCCATCACTGCCATAGTGATTATCTTTCTCTCTCTCTTCCCAATGGAACTGTGGCCTGAAATTCTCCACCTGGAAACCTCAATGGAAACCTCTTGTCAGCCTGTCATCTTATCACACTATTTAGCTCCCAGTTTGCATGTTGTCGAGTAACAGGCTTTTGTCAAACTGCAAAAAACAAAACCCCAAATTACTTCTGTGTTGGCGGAATACCATTAATCTTTTAAATGTTCAGCCTCTCATCTAAAATGCAGCAAACAAGAGCTCAAGAATATGATACCTATTGTCCACAGGTGATTTCCAAGACTACATACAGGACACTTCTGTCAGCCAAATTCATAACTGTTTGCTAAAAAAATGGTTGTAATGACAATCAGCTTGGTTGCTCACAGGGACACCTGACCTCTTCTGTCTACAACCATGACAATTTCTCCAGCTTTATCACAGAGCTCTACATTTTACAGTGGGTATGGAAAGTATTCAGACCCCCTTCAATTTTTCACTCTTTGTTATATTGCAGCCATTTGCTAAAATCATTTAAATTAATTTTTTTCCTCATTAATGTACACACAGCACCCCATATTGACAGACAAAAAAAAATAATTTTTGAAATTGTTGCAGATTTATTAAAAAAGAAAAACTGAAATATCACATGGTCCTAAGTATTCAGACCCTTTGCTGTGACACTCATATATTTAACTCCGGTGCTTTCCATTTCTTCTGATCGTCCTTGAGATCACCTTCATTTGAGTCCAGCTGTGTTTGATTATACTGATTGGACTTGATTAGGAAAGCCACACAACTGTCTATATAAGACCTTACAGCTCACAATGCATGTCAGAGCAAATGAGAATCATGAGGTCAAAGGAACTACCTGAAGAGCTCAGAGACAAAATTGTGGAAAGGCACAGATCTGGCCAAGGTTACAAAAAATTTCTGCTGCACTTAAGGTTCCCAAGAGCACAGTGGCCTCCATAATCCTTAAATGGAAGATGTTTGGGACGACCAGAACCCTCCATAGAGCTGGCCGTCCGGCCAAGCTGAGCTACCGGGGGAGAAGAGCCTTGGTGAGAGAGGTAAAGAAGAACCCAAAGATCACTTTGGCTGAGCTCCAGAGATGCAGTCAGGAGATAGGAGAAAGTTGTAGAAAGTCAACCATCACTGCAGCCCTCAGTCAGGGCTTTATGGCAGAGTGGCCTGTCGGAAGCCTCTCCTCAGTGCAAGACACATGACAGCCCGCATGGAGTTTGCTAAAAGACACCTGAAGGACTCTTGAGATGGTGAGAAATACGATTCTCTAATCTGATGAGACAAAGATAGAACTTTTTGGCCTTAATTGTAAGCGGTATGTGTGGAGACAACCAGGCACTGCTCGTCACTTGTCCAATACAGTCCCCACAGTGAAGCATGGCAGTGGCAGCATCATGCTGTGGGGGTGTTTTTCAGCTGCAGGGACAGGACGACTGGTTGCAATCGAGGGAAAGATGAATGCAGCCAAGTACAGGGATATCCTGGACAAAAACCTTCTCCAGAGTGCTAAGGACCTCAGACTGGGCAGAAAGTTTACATTCCAACAAGACAATGACCCTAAGCACACAGCTAAAATAACGAAGGAGTGGCTTCACAACAACTCTGTGACTGTTCTTGAATGGCCCAGCCAGAGCCCTGACTTAAACCCAATTGAGCATCTCTGGAGAGACCTAAAAATGGCTGTTCACCAACGTTTACCATCCAACCTGACAGAACAGGAGAGGATCTGCAAGAAGGAATGGCAGAGGATCCCTAAATCCAGGTGTGAAAAACTTGTTGCATCTTTCCCAAGAAGACTAATGGCTGTATTAGCTCAAAAGGGTACTTCTACTAAATACTGAGCAAAGGGTCTGAATACTTAGGACCATGTGATATTTCAGTTTTTCTTTTTTAATAAATCTTCAACAATTTCAAAAATTCTTTTTTTTTGTCTGTCAATATGGGGTGCTGTGTGTACATTAATGAGGAAAAAAATTAATTTAAATGATTTTAGCAAATGGCTGTAATATAACAGAGTGAAAAATTGAAGGGGGTCTAAATACTTTCCATACCCACTGTATATACTGTATTTGCTGTAATTCATGTTAGTAAAGTTCTTCTGGGGCATAGAATAAACAACAGTTTACCATTTCCTCCCAGTACCCATCCTCCTGCTCTGCCAATTTTATTCTATTTAGAATCTTGTTGGGCCACAGGGATGGGCAAGCCACTGTGGCTACCAGGACAGGGCGCTCAGTGTCCTGTTTAGCATAACAACAAAGAAATACATGCAAGAAAAGACAGACAATTCACCAGGATCTTCAATTTAATAGTAATATTAAATGATTTATTAAGCAGCAACTGCAGTGGTGACGGGTAAGTTGAAAACTTGAGAATACAGTGTTAACAATGTTAAATGAGATGGGGTAATAGTTAAAAGACTTCTCATTTTGTATTTCCTTTAATATAGCGTGCAACATGCTAATTTACAAAATGATTCCAAATTTCAAATATATGTGGAGTGAAACTAACATTAGAAAGCGATGAACAAAAGTTAACCAAGACTATGATCTAACAGTGTATATATGTTAGAAAGAAAGTAGAATATGTGAAAATTTAAATTCGGCCAAGTACAGAATTTCCAGAGAGACACAGAACAGCTGGTGAGAGGCAGGAGGACAAAGCAGCTAGAATAGTATCAAATAGAGTCAGGGAAACCATACAGTATCTTTGTAATTTTCTTTTTAATTCACTTTTTTCTGTGGAGTTGGTTCTCTTAATTCTAATAGATTCCTGACAATGTATGACAAGCACAGCATATGCTAGGGAAAAACACAATGAATGCTAAAGAATCACAGCAATTTTATTGTGATACACTCTGGTGTGCTTATTAGTAATTAAAGAATTAAATAAACAGAACATTAGAAAAAGAACAAAATATTAAAAGTCCTAAAAAATATTTCTTACATGTATCATATACATATACATATATATACATATATATATATATATATATATATATATATATATATATATATATATATACATATACATATATATATACATATACATATACATATACATATATATATATATATATATTCTTGTTACAAAAAGAAAAAAAAATAGTACTAAGTTTGTGATTTCTGGAATAATTATTAAAAAAAATTGAAACCATTGAAACTGGAGATGTAGAGCTTGCTCGGTTAAGGAAGGAGCATAATTAATATGAGAATAAAAATATAGCCATAATAAGCCCATAGGACTGAAATTGACAGCCACTACACTATACAACATAAGTCAGGGTGGGTAGTAGCAGGGATAATTGATGACCAGTTCACTGCCATGGATCAGCCAGGAGTCAGAACAAAAGGTTCAGGCACAAATTTTGATTCCTACTGGACACCAACCCTGTGCCAGCCACCAACAGTTGTGATGGCAATTCTAGATAATATGCAATCAAAACTTTAATAATATTACTCATAATAAAGACAAAAAACAAAGATATCAGCCATTTGATAAATATACTGTAAAATGGCAACACATTTTTTAAATAAATTAATTGAACTCCAAAAACTTTTTTTAGCAGGTTTAGCATGCCCCTTATAAAAAAAAATCTGGACAGAATAATAGTTTTAATGTTTGTCCACAGTACAATTGCTGTGGAACAAGTTGATGCAACAAACATATTTAATGCATAAATGTAAAATAACAAAATGAAAATGCATTTTTTAAAGATGTTCCTACTGAGAAATACAACACTACTGAGAAATACAACACCTTTTAAAACAATATGCTTTTTGCCTTCAGAAGACTGGGAAAAACTTACAAATCAAGCAATGTATCCAATCACTTAGCAATTAAAAGATGTCACTATTAGTCAAGAAATTAAAAGGCAAACCAAAATGCAAAAATGTATTTTAATTCATCAAAAATACATGAAGGAAATTACATTTCAATAAGTTGTTGGTAGTAAAAATTCAGCTTTTCTGTACGTAAATAAAAATCCTCTTGAACAGTAGAGGGATATTTTTGGAGATGATGCACTCTTAGCACAGTCATATACTCACTTTAAAAAGATTCCATCCAATAACACAACTCTCACTCTGGAGAAGCTGGGATTCAATACCTCACCCTTGAAATCTACACTCTTGTATGGCTTTTCCCATTTAATTATGGACACTCAAATGTATGATGTGCCCAAGCACAAAAAGCATATAGAATGACTTGAAAAACTATGATGAAGAGTCAAATGTCTGAGCAAGGACAAAAATATGTCCCACTATTATCTGACCAGGGTGATAATCTTTTCTTCTTGGAATAGAGGTTAAATTATTGCCCAGAGTCTTTATTCCAGTACTTCTACATATGCTTATCGACTCCCCTATTCTTATTTTTAATAATGTGGACTAGTGCTCCTTGTCTGCCTTATTCAAAGGTGCACAATGTTGATGAAGCATGTCAACCCTACTAAACTGGGCAATCAAACAATACTGCATATTCTAAAAGCATTACACTGATTTCAACCACATTCCTCACCAAATACTTGCTGTACTGCCTTGTAATCTGAACATCCACTTATGAGTCCACCTTCCATCTCTTGAATATATGAATTATGCTCAACAATTCTCCTCTCTTGCTAAAGACAGTCTTCTTGAGTGATTCAATAGTATGCCACAAACCTCCATTTAATCCATCCAAAAGTAATTTTCCACAATTTCATCATCATACAATTCAGAGGTTTTACTTTGAGCTGTACCTACTATATTATGTCCTGCTTACCAGGATTGGTTTTTTATCTAACAATTATAAATGTGCTTTTTATACCTTACATTGTAGGATTTCAAATTCTTTTCATTATCTGCATTGTCCGGGCAAAACTGTAATTTCGAGTGAGTTTTTATACATTATGAAATACTGTATAAGAAAAACTTTTGAATAATCATGTAATATATTCTACTGGAAGATTGATTATTGTGAAGTATTAATGTACAAATATGCCCACTGAAATAGACTGGAGTAAAGAAATAAGGATTCAAGCAGCATTAACAAACTGACATTATATCATATTATATACGATATATTTCCTACTGTTGCTTGAATCCTTATTTCTTTACTCAAATCTAAGCATGTTATTAGATATTCATTGATAATCTGTACAAAATTTCTGAGAAAAGTGGAAATTTACTTTTTCACATATAGCAAAGCTTTACGTGGAAAATGGTGAAATCAAAACAATCACTCTAAAGCACAATAAGCTTTATCACACGCCTTTACAGAGGTATTTCATAAAAATCTACCAGTAAATAAATGAATGGGTTCCACATACATGCTTTAGGAAAGAACTGTAAAATTATCTAAACATATAAGCAGCTCATGCTAAATAATTATTTGGAATAGTTTAGACACACCTTGCAAACCAGGTATATAAGTTCAGAGGTCAGATGTCAAAAAATTTAGGCTGATTTAAAGTGGTGTTTGCAAAAGTACAACCTGCATTTCTACCTTTTTTAAGATTTTTTTGTTTTTTTGCATTACTATTCAAACTGCAAATGTAGTATACAAAAATACCTTTTTAAAGCAGGATATACAAATCTTTACAAAGAGCAGCCCTGTCTAAAATCTAATGGTAAAAGAGCGGTAGTTTTTCCCATTTTATACATTTTCTCCTTTATACCTACAGTAAAACAGCTGCAATCTGTCTTATTTTGTAATGGGCACTGACGTCAGCATGATAGACTATAACAAGCACATTTAGTTTATGTTTAGAAGACTTCATGCTTAAATGTGCTCTTGCAATTCTCAAGTAATTCTCTGGGCCCTATGACAACAAACACAACACATAATCTGTAATTATGCTGCATGAATATTTAATGCATAGGTACAGTTTGAGGGCCTACTGGCTTTCCATATTTGGTATAAAGCATGCAAAAAAGTCATGTCACTCTCCTCTCATATTTCCATTGTTATTTCTCATTCATAGGTTACAGCACTTAAAGTCTCCACCCCTTCCCCTTGGCAATACTCCGATACAGCTCCAGTCAGCTGTAAAAGCCATCAACATTGCAGGTTTCTTATTAGGTCTGCAAGTTCCTGCCATTCCTTTGCTTTCTTTCATGCCTTCTAGGTGACTTAACAGTGAACAAAGACTGTTCAGATAAATAATTCAGTAATGTGATTACATGCATAAAACCTTTCAAATCTAAAATTCCTTTAGCAGAAATGGCAAGTAATGCACATACTAAGGAATCCCCAAACACATGTGGTTTGCTGTTATAAAACTAACATAGAGTGAAATATTTATAAAAGGTACAACTGTGTTGAAAACAAAACTGTGCAATTTTATAGCAGATTAAGATAATTATCAGCAAGTATTAATAAAACATTCTGATCAACTGTAGACCTCTGATCCAGTTGCTCCCCTTAAGCATAAACTCAAACAACAAAGGTACCAATAAATGGATATAAGTTAATGTTACTAAATCTGCCCCCCTCCCCCCGACATATAACTCAAGATAAAAACCAAAATCTCTCAGCACTGAAATCAATTTTTTATCCCCTTTCCACATTAGCATTATGAAAAAAATACTTGACACAATAAACATCATCACAGTTCAGAAGAATCATAAATAAAGATAATGGTAGACTGTTATGTCAAAAGTGCAAGCAGAGGTAGGGTATAGGCAAAGTCAACCTCTGCTCCAATAGTTGTGTTAAGTTCTTCTATGCCTGTTTCAGATAATTCCAGGAAAAGCCGAGCACCAGAAATACACAGAAGAGGTCTGACAACCTGGTTCTAGGTGTTTCTCCATTAGTAGAACCAATGCTAAAGGAAAACCTGCTTCTATAGTCATTCTATAGTATCTTACAATTAGGAACTTGTAAAAAAAATATATGGCTTCAGAGGAATGTCCAGTGAGAAGGCAAAATAATTTTACTCTGATATTAAACAACCTTACATAAAACAGCCTTCTGCTAGGCAGTGCCACTGTTCAAGAAAATGTTTTAAATATTCACCTAGTGTCTTCTCTGTGTTATAAATGCTTTCTTTAGGGAAAAGTGATTTGAGTTTCGGCTGAATAGTTAGTGTACTAACACTATCCTGCCAGCTCCCAGAGTATAAAATAAATCCTGATTAAAGTGGGATTACCTAATCTCTTCTTTTAAAGAATCTGAAAAATCCCTAATTTATGATGATTCTACAGTTCTATCAAATGTAATTCACAGGTATAAAGTTTAACATTTGTTTGCTGATTTTTCTTAATGATGTTTCCCACTCTGCATTTTGTGCAGTTTTACAAGCACCTTTGATATTTGGAATTATACATCTCAGACTGTGAGACACGAAATTCTCTGGTTTGATGAAACCAAGATTACCGTCATGTTGGGAGGCACTATTCATCTCCTAGGCAATACAATTTCAATGGTAAAGCATGATGATAGCAGCATCATGATCTGGGTTTGGTTTTCAGCAGCAGGGACTGGGAGACTAGACAAGATTGAAGGAAGATGAAAAGAGGCCAAGGACAGAGATATCCTTAATGAAAACCTACTACAGAGGGATCTGGACCTTGACTAGGCCGTACATACACCTTGGAACAGGACAAAAACCTTAAGCACAAAACAAAGACAACAAAGGAGTGGATTAGGGACAACTCTGCAAATGTCCTTCAGTTGCCAAGCCAGTGCCCAACATCTCTAGTGTGACCTGAAAATAGCTATCCACTGGCAATCTCCATCCAACCTATCAGACCTTAAAGAGGATCTGCAGAGAAGAATAGCAGGAAATCCCCAATCCAAGTGTACGAAGCATGTCAAGTCATTCCCAAAAAGACTCTAGGCTGTAATCACTGCCAAAAGTGCTTCAAGTATTGAGGAAAGGGTCTGAATTAAGTAAGTGTGATATTTCAGTTTTATACATTTTTAAGATATTTGCAAAAAATGTTAAAATTCTGTTTTTGCTTTGTTATTCCAGGGTGTTGAATGTTCTTTCATGCCGGGAAAAAGATACTTAAATGGATTTAGTATAAGGCCGCAACAAAGAAAAATGTGAAATAAGTGAAAGGGTCTGAATATTTTATATATAATAGATAGATAGATAATACTTTATATAAAAAAAAATGTAATGTACACACAAACCCATACTCACAACATACATTCATAAATACATACATGTTTTCACAATTATCTTCCCTAAAATCCTTCAATGATTAAAGAAACTAGGGGGCTTCGCTTGCCAACCCCCCTTTTTGGTTTTCCGGATACACACTCCTAAGATTTTTTTTTTCTTTGAATTGTTGCTATTTCATTAGTTTCACTTTTATTTCAGATCTTCTGTAAACACAATATTTGGAATCTTTCGAGTCTTAATATGCTGAATCTTTTAAATGAGGTCAGTGAGACATGTGTTTAATGACTTTGTGCCATAATTCAGGATAGGTTTCTCTGTTTAGAATTTCAGCACAGACAAAACGATCTACGTCATCAGCAGTTAATAATTTTTTTTTGCAAAGTAACCAAAAAAATGCATGTGAAGTAAACCACATTTTTGAAATTCTCTGACTTAAACTTCAAAGCCTTACAATATTTACATACTTCTGACATATCACCTATGTCCATATATTCGATCTCTATTTGCCTTTTCATTATTTCTCTGAGTAATAATTTCTCTTTCTCTGCGCTAATGCGAGGTTTACTTTGTTTGACACTGTCGAATTTTTCTGCTTCCATATTCTGTATCTTGGTCTGCATGTGTTTTGTGCCTACATTTTTTTTAATTCCACTTTTCATTATCTCTAACCTGCTTTGCATGTGTTTGGCCCCCTTGTTTTTTAACCTCTTTATGACGTTTTACTTTGTTTTCTACTCTTGTCTTTTATTCCTAACTTCGCTTTGTCCTGCTTTTTTTTCCCTAATGACACCTGGTCCGTGGTGATTATTTTTCCATTTTCGAGTAATAATTTCCGTTTGTTTGCGATACTGTGATCTTTACTTTCTAATTTCCCTACTTTCATATTCTTTAACTTTCTCCACATGTGTATCACACCAATGTTTTTTTTTTTTTGAGCCTTTCGAATTCCACTGCTTTCATAATCTCTATCCTGCTCTGCATGTGTATAGCACCAACGTTTGTGAACGTACTTATGAAGTTCTACTTTGTCTTTTAATTATGAGCCCGATTGGACATGCTTTTTTCAATTCCACTTGTTCCGGGCTGATAATTACTTTCCTTATTTTCTGAATTTGCACCTATATTATTCTTTTTCTTTTTTTTCTCTCCAACGCTTTGAGTCTCTTTTTTCCGCGCTGCTTTCTTCTTCACTTAGTCGTCTACGTTTCATTTATAACGTATTGTCCTTATACGCTTTATATGCGCTGAGAGCCCTGGATCTGCGTGTGCTCAAAGCCTTTGCACGACTGAGTGTTTTGCTGCCCCCTACTTTAATAATACAGAAACGGACAAGAAAATTAGACCTGGAAAAACTAAAACTATGTTGACTCTCACTACTTTAGAAAATCAAGTCTGGAAGTCTGGCTGATCTCAATGACCTGATTGCCCATGTCATTCTACAATGAACTACAGACTAAGTGGCATTACATTTAGATGTATAGCTTTAAAATCCAACTTTGAATCCTCAAGAATTACCTGGATGTGTAAAATAATTAAACATAAAAAGTCACATTAATAGATAAACACTATCCACCTTAAATAATAACACAGGCAATTGCACTACTTCATGTCAATGCTGAACACATTCCTCAAGGAAATTTTTCCTACAGCTGCTGCTCAGACTTTCACAGAATTTAGGATTATTAGATCACTCCTTATAAAGTTGTTTTTATTCATTGATACTTCTAAGATGTCTTGTGTGAAGAACTCTCTTCAGGCCATGCAATTTAATCTGGACTCAGAGATCTGAGCTCTGACTTGGCCAATCCAGAAAATATTTTTTCTTATTTGATATTGGTTATAAGTAGGGTGTGTCTTGCAAGAATCTCATGTTCTACGTTCCCGTGAGATGGTCCTGGGTCAATGTCTTGGCACAAAATCTCATGTTTAAGGTCAACGCGAGACGCTCCATGGCCAATCTCTTTCATCTCGCGGGTCTTATAAGTGTCTTCCGTGATCTTCACGTGAAGATCAATCACGTCTCCTATCCCTAGTGTTTATCTCCAGGATTTTTTTTTATAATAGAGAGATACAGTATTTTGATCTGCATGAATTCAATCACCCGTCTATGCTGTACATATGAAATATTTAAGTAAATAATTCTATGTTCTAATCTTGAATTTATTCAGCCCATAATCTTCATTTTACATACCTGTGTTTGTTGAAGTGCTTGAATTTTCACAGTTGCCATCCAGCCCATTAAGTGACCTGATTGACTTTGCAGCACTCTTTCTGGCCAGGTATGGGTCATCTTTTGCTAACATGGCTGATGACAGTTTCAGCCTTGGGGAACTGGGAACTTCACTGTAGACTCGGGAAACCTAAGACAGAGAAGAAAGACTTCAGTACCACTTCATCTTTATGAGATGCTTGGAGGTCCTTTAGGCTAGCACTTATATTTTTTTTTCCTAATTTTAAAAGTATTATACATTACATCTTCTTATGGCTAACATTATGCAAGCTTCACAGATGATAAACTTATACTGTGTAAGACAAAGTGGATAATTACTAATTAATCTGTAGTAAGCAAATAACAAACCAGTTGCCATAAAAAGCTGCCATAAATCAATTTATTTTAGTTTCATGTATTCTTTTTTATTGCTAGTCTAAGGCAAAATGGAGAGATCATTGCAGAAATGTATGGAAAAGTAACTTTATCATTACCATGAAACGCATATGTCCAAAAAATACATGATATATGTATATCGTTACACACTCATTGTTTTTAAGGTTAATTCAGCATGTGTCATTCTTAGGACTAACTGTATTCGTGTATGGTAACCTTAACTAACTTTATTTCCTTAATTTTACTTTAATAATACAGAAATGGACAAGAAAATTAGACCTGGAAAAACTAAAACTATGTTGACTCTCACTACTTTAGAAAATCAAGTCTGGAAGTCTGGCTGATCTCAATGACCTGATTGCCCATGTCATTCTACAATGAACTACAGACTAAGTGGCATTACATTTAGATGTATAGCTTTAAAATCCAACTTTGAATCCTCAAGAATTACCTGGATGTGTAAAATAATTAAACATAAAAAGTCACAGTAATAGATAAAACACTAGCCACCTTAAATAATAACACAGACAATTGCACTACTTCATGTCAATACTGAACACATTCTTCAAGGGAATGTTTCCTACAGCTGCTGCTCAGATTTTAGGATTATTAGATCACTCCTTATAAAGTTGTTTTATTCATTGATACTTCTAAAATGTCTTGTGTGAAGAACTCTCTTCAGGCCATGCAATTTCATCTGGACTCAGAGATCTGAGCTCTGACTTGGCCATTCCAGAAAATAGTTTTTCTTTTGTTTAAGCTATTATGTTGTTCATTAACTCCTATGTTTTGTGTAATTGTCTAGATAAGCTTTTAGGTGATGGATCACTAGCCTGATAACATTAATATACTGTATTTCAAATTAATTATTTACTCTAACATTCAAGTTTCAAGTTTGCAAAGATGTTTCTCGTTTTGAAAGCCTTGACTTCCTCGATGATGCCCTACCATGATTATCATTATTTTTTATACGAACAGAAACTTTTGCAACTTGAAAGCTTTTCTATAGGTCCTTTGCTGTTATCCGTTTTTAACTGTGGACTAATGAAAACCAGACCATTAGGCATCCTTTCGTAGCCTTTTCCTGCTTTATGCATGTCTACAATATTTCTTCTAAGGTCTTCGGATATTCTGAAAGATCATTCATATTAACATATATTTCTTGAGAAAAGGCAAACTCTGTTTGTGTCCAAAATGTAAGTGTTTTTTTTTTTTTTAATAGAGCAGGGCACCTCTATTCCACATTTCTAATCTCCTTGAATGGAATACTGGACTATAGCTAAGCTATCTTTTGAAAAAGATTTTATCCTAGATGTTCACATATTGTTTCCAACATAGACTATGAATATTTTAAACAGTATATTCAGTATTGACAAGATGAAGCCCAATTTTTTGTATGTTATTAATTTAGGCAAATTGTGTTTGTCTATTAATAACTTAGCTGAAGATCAGACCAAATACTGCTTAAAGGGCAGTATTAAATGATACAGAAATCCAGGTAATATCAAGAGGGTTAACAACCTTTGTGCTGAACTTATAACAATATGTATGAGAGGCACATTGGTAAGCTGTATACACTGGTATCAGCATAACAATATTTTAAAAAATTATAATGTTAGAAATATGAAGACCTCAATGGCTCAATGTATAATGTAAGAAATACAGGAAATAGACCTCAGAGATTTTATAAACTGACATAGTCTGTAAATATTTCTCACAGATTGCATTGATGGATGGTCTTTTAACAAGATCCAGCTAAGGATGAAGGTATGAAGATCCACTCTTAACAACATGGACCCTGTTGTAATGCAGATATCCTGCATGTAAACTTTAATCAACTGTGATATGTAAAACAGCAAACATATGCAGGATTATACTGGTGCATAACATATATATTATAAAAACTGTCTGACAGCTCAAATTACCTGGGTTTATTTTCCAGTCAGGTCTCCCTGTGTAAGTGGGTTTTCTCACAGTACCTCAGCCTCCACAAAAGATTTTATCATTAATGAACCAATTGAAACAACTAAAACATTTTCTTTACATAAAAACTAATAAACACTAAACTGAAATTTAAAAAGCACACTTAAAAATTAACAGGAATTAATTGAAAATGGGTGAAAATGAAATTCAGTTGTAAATACCATTAACCTACTATTTAACAATTTCCCCCCTGCAAGCATGTGTGTGGGTTCACATAAATTTTTATATTTAGGCACACAAAGAAGCAAGTCAAGAAATCTTTCCACCAAAAGTTTACCAAGGGGAAGGGCAGACACTCCCCTAATGGTAATCAGCTATTATAATTTGGCATAGAAAGCTCCATTTTGGCCCTGTTCAGAGTGACTAAATAATTTAGTTTGCATTTCTTTAGGATGTAGGAAGAAAACCTAAATGACAGAGATAAAAAACAAAAACCTGGAACCAACACACCACCCACACACAGCATTGATAAAGATCAGGTCAGTTTTGAACCATTCCCCTAGAGCTGGGTGGGAGCAGCATTAAAGACTGTTTCTTCCATGTTCTTTAAATAAATTGAAAGAAATGACAAATCAAAAAAAAAAAAAATACAGTTTTTCCATATAATTTTAATTACTGTTGATGGCTCTAAAACATTCTGACTGCATTAACCTTTTACTGTACATTCTAAGAGATATCTTACATGCTGTACTTAACATTGTGATGTATACAGAAGCACATGAAAAACGTTAAAATATGTTAATAAAAAATATATCTAAAATATACATTTAATTCAGGTTTTAATCATAACCATAAGCAATATCACTTAAATCAATTCCTCAAGTTAAAAGTCTGGAGCTGCAAATGAAGAGTACTTTAGATGTGAAAACTGTCCCTCTAAAACTACTAGGCAGTATCTAACATTCAGAAACTAAAATTTAGTAAATTCTCTATTAACCCACAGTAACCACTCCTATAAAGATAACACTCCTAGATGGGCCATGTATCATATTAAAGATGTGAAAAGGTTTGTAGAAGTGGCTCAATGCTTATGAGAATACACAAGAAAGTGGTATGAAAGAAAATATACTGCACATTAGAGTCTATTCCCTGAAAAACAAAATCATAGTGGAGTGGTTAGTTTAAAGGGTTAAAAATGACTACAGGTAAGGAGTTAATCTTTTTTTCCCATTGTCACGCTCATGGAAACGAAGACCCCCCATAACTTATATTTCAATCTTGGAGAAGATAAAATGTTTAAGAAGTCTAAGATTTATATGCAATGAAAGTCAGCAGCTAATATAAATAAATCTAAGAAAATGGCTTGCCTGAGAGTCATTATCATTTTTATGTGTGAATGCAACAGCCAGAGGACTGAAATATACATTTACAGCAGTAAACTACTGTGCATGTCAATTTAAAATGAGTCAGCATCACCCTTTCAGCATGTGAAAACCAGATAAACTTGGACAATGAAATAAAATGGTTTCATTTTCTGCATTTACACTGTATCAATCATTTTAAGTGGCATAAACCTAAAGAAAAATATTCAAAGGGTTGAAAATCACATAAGTGTGAAGAACTTGCATCATCTTCTGAAGAAACTGAATTACTGAACATCCATAATGTTTAGCACAAACAACTTTTTTCCTTGATTTTCCTCTTTGCGCCACAGTTTTAAATTTCCAATCAAATAATCAACATGAGACTGAAGTGCCGTGCCCCCCTCCTATTGTCAGAGTGCCATAATATTTGGGACATAGAAATGGTATGTACAAGTAGTGACACAAATATGCCCGGAATTATTAAATAAAATCTTTATTAATAGTTTCCTTTTAGTCACCATCAAAATACTCCCCTTGAAATGCAATACACTTGTCCTAGCCCTCTTTCCATTCCTGGAAACATTTCCCGTACTCCTCTTATGTTACTGTGTCTGTAGCCTCTTGTCACTTTTTCCTGATTTCTAACAGAGAAGCAAATCATCTACCCTTTAGTCTCCATTTGAATTTTGGAAATAAAAAAAGTCACTGGGAGCAAGATTTGGCAAATATGGGAGGTATGAAACAACAACCACAGTTTTTGGTCAAAAACTCTTTGGCTGATAATGTGGTGAGTGCACTGTCATGGTGCCGGGGAGTGTGCAGGTGTGCTCTCATGATAACAAAATGCAGTGTCGTGTGCGCCTCTACTCCAGACATTTTTTCCTTATACCTATCTGCAGATGCAACAGCACTTTAGTGAAATGTTACTGATTAACAGTTGTCAGAGGTGCCAGGGGCGACGACCCGGCCGGGACACCATAAAGGACCGGAACAGGGCGTGCGCTCGCCTTGGATTACGTTGGGGCCGCCACCCTGGTTGCTTTGGGGGCCACAGGTTGAGGGCATGGAAGCTCAACCCTGTAGGGGCCCGTGGTCACCGCCATGGGATGCCCCAATGCCTTGGGAACCCTGGACCCCAGTACTTGGGCCACACCAGAAAGTGCTGGGGGGAAGAAGAGCAGGGACACCCGGAGTGCTTCCGGGGATGCAGCCGGCACTTAATTGCCGGAACCCACCTGAAGCACATCCGGGTGATAATAAAAGGGGCCGCCTCCCTTCATTCAAGGCAAGAGTCTGGAGCGGAGTGGACTGAGCCTACTAAAGGAGGCAAGGAGGTGGCCTGAAGAAGGAAGTGAGGCATTGTGGCCAGGACTTTAAGGGTTTGTGTGGCACTGAACTGTAAATAACACTGTAAATAAACGTTTTTATGGGTGACATGAACGTGTCCGCCTGTCTGTGTCTGGGCCAGTCTCCACACAGTCTGTTCCTGGGGAAACTCTTTATTAACAAGCTTAGTAATGTCAAAAAACAATCACTGTTGTTTTGAAGTTCACGACCCGATTTGCTTCTTTCTGCTTGTAGAAAAAAATTGCCAATGTCACCTGCATCTCTATAGAATAAATGTCAGAAATACTCATTTAGATCAGCTCAGCACAGTGCAGTACGGACATATCTAGTGGCATAGTTGATAACTATACTCTACAAGTTCAAGTCAAGTTGGGCAGCATGCACTGGTACAGTGCATTGCTGCACCAACTACACGACAAAACAACTCGGGATCCCAGTTGGCAACCCCCCAGACAAACACGCAGTCCAGTCCCACCCTCCAGAAATGACCCCCTATCTGCCGCAGCCAGGTGTTACGTGGGCAACCCCTTGGCCTGGTCCAGCCACTCAGGTTCCCAACAATGAGGATCTTATGAGCTGGATCACCCTCGGGGAAACACGCCACATGGCCGTAGTGCTGTAACTGACGCTCCCTCACAATGCAGGCAATTTGTCTCATTCGTGACTCAAAGTCAAACCAAAGGTACCCAAGGATTTTTCAGAGAGACACAGTACCAAAGGAGTCCAGTCTTTGTCTCAGGTCACTGGATAGCGTCCATGTCTCGCAATCATATAGCAAGACAGGAAGCACCAGGACTCTAAAGACTTGGACCTCAGTCCTTTTGCATAGATACCGGGAGTGCCATACACCCCTTTCCAGCGACCTCATGAGCCCCCATGCTCTCCCAATCTGTCTACTGACTTCTGAGTCACCAGAGACATGAATGTCTCTGACAAGGTAATTAAACCTCTTAACAAGGTCAACACTCTCTCCGCAGACAGACACACTGCTGATGGCTGTGCCCAAGAGGTCATTAAAGGCCTGGATCTTGGTTTTTATCCAGGTCACTCGCAAGTCCAGACACTCAGACTCCTTGCTCAGTCTCTCAAGCGCCCCGATCAGAGCTTCCATTGACTCCACGAAGATCACAGCATTATCAGCAAAGTCAAGATCCGTGAATCTTTCTTTACCAACAGATGCCTCACAGCCGCTGGACCTCACAACCTTACCCAACTCCCAGTCTATATAAGTATTGAACAGAGTTGGAGCACTCTATTCCCATGCGATTAACCAATTCCGGGAATGTTTGTCCTCCTCACCACCAATCACATTAAAGTAGTCTTATTTTCTATTTTGTTGAATATCCCTTGTAGCAATGATTACAGGAAGTCTGCAATTCATAGACATCACCAGATGAGGAGTACCTCCTTCTGGTGATACTCTGCCAAGCCTCAAATGAAGCCACCTTCAGCTTCAGCCTGATCTGGGGCTTGTCTCCTTAAGGTTTCTTTTCAGCATATGGAAGGAAAGCTCAATTGGATTTCCACTGCTGATAAGCAATGAATGCTTATCCAGAAATACAATTTATAGAATTTAGTGACAAGAAATAAGGAACTTTCATTTTTAAAACCTCACAAATAGAAGAGAAGCTCATCTGTCTGATGTACCATGGTGCAACAATGAGATCAGCAACAGCTGTTGGCAAATCTGACACACCCCATGACAAACAGTTGTATAATGTGACACTGGTTTTAGCTTAATTATTTAAGTTTTTAATTTTGTCACAGAAAAATGGAAGGAATTTTTCACAGACTTCAATTGAAGAAGTGAATGGGACAGATGCAGGTTGAAGTACAGTACTTCATTAACCACAGAGTACAAAACCCTCTGGTTATCACGTGGCCACAATGAATTTGCTTAACTGCATAAAAAGTCCATAAAACTGCAAATCAACACACATTTATATAACAATTGTATTTACAGCATGTATTTACTGATAAAGAAATTGACCTATCAGATAATCACTAAAACTTGCAGAATAAAATCTATATGCCTTATGATTATCCAGTTTCTCATTTCATTATGGATTCACTGTCACACATTAATCATATTACATTTAAGAAACATACTCGAGCACAAATCCAATCCTTTATATTGGTAAAAGATGGATATAAAATGTATATACAGTATGTGTGTTTAGCTGACTTGATTACTATAGTGTTATCACTACTAAAAAAAGATATGAATTGTTGAGCATGTTTGAACAAACGGGCTACTTATTTTTAAGGAATAACTTGTAAAATACTTGTCCAAAATTATTGTCTATAAAGGTCTCAACAATCAGGCGCCTTCCTATTCTTTGGAATGATTGCATCCAAACATTGCTAATTCCAAATTTACATCTTTGTACATTAACCTGCTCACAAAAGTACTGGCAAAGTAGTATCCTCTTTTATGCACCTAAAATCTTGACTTGTTGTTCAGACAGAATCATTGTGAGCCTTTAACTGTTAAACTTTTAAAAAGAAATGGCTTTTTAAATGTGGTCATTTAATTAATTTATTTAAACTGCACCTACTGTAAGCTTAAAATGAATACTGCATAATCCCATATTTTAACCTTTGCTTTGCTCACTGCAATCAGTATGAGTGTCTTAAAGAGATGCTTATACATACTCCTAAACATTTATAATTTTTTCCAGTTTCCCTATATCTTTGTTTTCACTTTTGAAAATCTTTGGTGGTGCTCTTCATCATTCCCACCTGGCCAAAATAGTCTTCCAATTTTTTATGCTGAAAAGATTAAAGGATGTTACTGCTATATTTTCAACACTGAATGTTCTAGAACATTAAATGATAGTATTAAAACAGTCCCATCATATTACAGTTACAGTATATCATATTTAAGGACTGTAGGCTATCCAGAGGGAGCACATTGGTCATTTGGCCTTAGAACACCTTGTGATTCATTTTATCCAGTATCCTGAAGAGCTGGAGTTTTGCATTCCTCTCCGCTCAGCATATGTTATCAAATAAAACTTTTGTCATTAAACGTTTTTAACATTAGAACTTACACACTTTATATCCTTCCATTTAACCTCTTTTGTAGCTCTGCACAAAGATGTGCTATATAAATATTATTTTTAATTTATAATTAATTTAGTTGGATCCTTAGAGTACAGTACATTTTCCTGCATTGATACTATGTATTTTTGTGTAAACCAATGGCAGATCATTTTACTGTAACAGGTTAAGATTTATATTGTAACACTAGCAAAATACCCGCGCTTTGCAGCGGAGAAGAAGTGTGTTTAAGAAGTTATGAAAAAGAAAAGGAAACATTTTAAAAATAACGTAACATTTGCTTTCTACTTGTTTGCATAAGCACAGTCCTTCACCAGCAATTATTTAATGTTAGCTCAGACCTGGCACTTAAAAATTTCTGGCGCACTTTTGCTGAGTTTGTGCCAAACAAGTCCTCTCATTAAACTTGTATCTCGCGAATATCATATTCGCCAGCGGCAGCATGTCTATGAACTTAATTTAAAGTTAAGCTTTACACCTTGCTTTCCTATTCATTTGCATAAGCACAGTCCTTCACCAGCAATTATTTAATGTTAGCTCAGAAAAGGCACTTAAAAGTTTCTGTCGCACTTTTGCTGAGTTTGTGCCAAACACTATTCTATCTCTGACCATCTCATCTTCGTTTGCATAAGCACAGTTCTTCACCAGCAAGTTTAACTACGTTACAGCAATTTTAACTCTGTTACAAAGTGATCCAAAGTCTCGTTTATACCCCACGTCTTCTCATTAAACTTTTATCTCGCAAATATTGTATTCGTCGTAGGCATGACAAACGCCAGTGGCAGCGTGTCTATAAACTTAATTTAAACTTACGGTTTACACCGTGTTTTGTTTCCGCAGTAGCTGCACTTATGAATATGCTTGTATGTGTCACTCGCTTCATATTCTTTTGCTGCCTTCTCAATTGTTTAATGTGTTTTTTGTTCAGCACTCTTTGGAGCTCTTCCTTGTTCTCTGCGTACTGCGTTCACACTCAGTTTACGTGAGCCACTCGGAGTACATGCATCGACGTTTCTCAGCTGTGCTTGTGCTATCTCGTGCGATGTCCACGGCTTTATTTAATTGTTAGCTAAGACCCGGCACTTAAAAGTTTCTCTCGCACTTTCGCCGAGTTTGTGCCAAACACCACCCTGACCATCTCATCTTCGTTTGCATAAGCACAGTCCTTCACCCGCGAATATTTAGCGGCAGAGTGTTTCTATTGGATTGCCGATGACGGACGGCCTTATATGGGCAAGCACGACGATGAGGGACGCAACGCCGCCTCACATGGCGACCGAGCTGCAGGCTATGGCCGTATATATGTACATAAGTAGGTTCCAATTATGACCGTTACGAGGTTATGAAACCTGCCTAACTTTTTAAGTAAGCTGTAAGGAATGAGCCTGCCAAATTTCAGCCTTCTGCCTACACGGGAAGTTGGAGAATTAGTGATGAGTCAGTCAGTGAGGGCTTTGCCTTTTATTAGTATAGACTAGAAAAATACCCACGCTTCACAGCGGCGAAGTACTGCCTTAAAATTTTTATTAAGAAGAAAATTAAACCTTTTTAAACTGAGGGAAAATATACCAATAATTATTTGTTAAGGATATCTTTGTATACCACATTGTGAGTTCAGCCCTCCGGTTGTAATATGACCAAACTGTGTGCTGAGCTTACTGTTGAGCATGCAACAGTTGGCCATGTGAACAGTAACCTTGTTTCAAATCTCACAGCTTGGATTGCTGCTGTCATAATAGGTTAGAGTTTCATGGTTTGTTTCAATTACGACAGTATTTGCAGGACTTGTGTTGAAGTGACATTCCGCATCTGTCAAGCGTTGTAAGCATCAACCAGTTTCATCGATAACTTCACATCCAGCTTTTGAGAGTTTAAACATTCATAAACATCAAAGGGTCGACTACTAAAATCGTCACCTGTGAATCTAAGATGTTTAAGTGGCATTGGCGGTTGTCAAAAGGTGTAAAATATTTGGCCATTTCGGTACACTTGAAAGCGACAACCGAACAATTCAGCAGCAGCCATCAACTCACATGCAGAACCATGGGTGAAGGGCTTAATCATTTCACTCTTACAGTGCTCCTGTGTAGTAGAATTATCTCCTGTACCGTCATCAGTCCACACCTTGGCCCTGTCCCAGTGATTCAATACATAAGACACAATGTTCCTCCGGATATCAAGAGTGAGCCTGATATGGCCGTGCAATATGTAACAAAGAGAATGGAAAAGGTAGGTGCCATCTCCGGGCGTGGAAACCACTCGGTAAGTGACAGTTCTTTGATCGATGGTGATCACCTCGATAGACATGTTAATGGGGGTACGGTTGGAATGATAAAGGAAATGGGTACCTGAACAATGTAAAGTACGTCTAAAATACCTACACAATAACTATAATCGTAATAAACAAACAATAAAACAGCGGAGAAGCCATGCATTAAATAAAAAGGCTGTGGTTATCAGCAGGGAGACGTGAATCCCGTGGTGAAGCAAGGAAGGGAATGTAGAGACCGGAGTGACGGCCGGCCTTACTGTATATAGGCAGGCAGCCAACAACGTGGAAGGTGTTGGGATGGGGGACCCAACGCCTCCTCACACGGTAACCGAGCTGCAGGCTATGGATGTATATATGTACGTAAGTAGGATTCAGTTAGCGTTGGGAACCCACGTACCAAATTTCTTGAAGATAGGCCCATAAGTAACAAAGACCGTTGAAAAGTTCAATATGGTGGCCGACAGTGGCATCATACCACCGAAATAAGTATGTACATTGGTTTCGGTTAGCGCAGGGAAGCCACCTACCAAATTTCGTGAAGATGGGGCCATAAATAAGAAAGTTCAACACGGCGGACGTTGTCGACCGTTATGACCGTTACGCGTAGAATTTCGAAATGAAACCTGCTTAACTTTTGTAAGTAAGCTGTAAGGAATGAGCCTGCCAAATTTCAGCCTTTTACCTACACAGGAAGTTGGAGAATTAGTGACACTGGAAACTTCAATATGGCGGACGACAGTGGCATCATACCACTGAAATAAGTACGTACATCGGTTTCGGTTAGCACAGGGAAGCCGCTTACCAAATTTCATGAAGATGGGGCCATAAATAAAGTTCAACATGGCGGACATTGTCGACCGTTATGACCGTTACGTGTAGAATTTCGAAATGAAACCTGCTTAACTTTTGTAAGTAAGGTGTAAGGAATAAGCCTGCCAAATTTCAGCCTTCTACCTACACGGGAAGTTCGAGAATTAGTGATGAGTGTGTGAGTGAGTGAGTGAGTGAGGGAGTGAGTGAGTCAGTCAGTCACTGAGGGCTTTGCCTTTTATTAGTATAGATAACAGAAAATGCCTTTGTGATACGTAAATACTTCACATTCAGCCTTATGAATGAACCATGTGAAAGGCATAAAAATCCTGAAAATTCCATTTTATAATGCTATTGGAAGAGAGTTTGTATGTTTTGCATACACAACATAATTAGCAACCCAAACCCAAATAACCTAATGTGCAAAAAATTGCTTAAATATACAGAGACATCACATGTCCAGTCCTACTGGGTACTAGTGACAAGGGATACCATAACCGTTAAAAAGAGAGGCTACTGCAACTGTAAGTCCATAACTGACATACAGAATGTTCAGACTTGGGCTGAAGAAAACATGCACTGTTAAATTTAGTAGTCCATTATCATGACATGTTATTTGAAAGTGACAAGAAGAAAGCCTCTACATTTTAGAAACACTGCAAGTGATTGAAACATTTTAGTGCTATTAGACTGAAACAGAAATGGTGTCACTTTATATTTATGTGTCTCATAAACGAAACATGACATATCGTCCCATAGCACTATTTCACTAAAGCTAAAGTATGGTGGACTAGCAAGACATTGAGTTGGTGAATATCATCAGTGAGAACAAGCATACTTGTGAAGACAGGGGAACACATAAATGGCACTTGCTGCAGTCGACTTGTTTTCAAATACTTTTAAGTGAGATTTGATGCTTTATGGCAACAGCACCAGTCAGGTATGATCAACTAAGCCTAAGGCACTTAGCAACCTGCTGCACACATAACACCTAGACAGCAAAAACAGACTTGGAAGCATAAAAATACAACATATTTAGTGCAGATTAGGCAAACTGATAATTTCATGGAATTTAAATATTAGGATCTAGAAGAACTCTGTAATATTTAAGCAGGGGAAGGTGGAATAAGAGTCTAATTAAAAGGCAACAGTATATGGCAGGGACTAAATGTTCTTTGCACTTATATCCTGTTAAGGTGGGTGGATAAGTAGAAAAACTAGCAAAAAATATAAAAAAACAAATAAAATTGTGATGTCAGTTTTATTTTTATTTTGTTAAATCCCTTCATTTTTAGGTACTAAAAAGAAATGCTTCAGTTTCATACCAGTGATTTTTATATAATTCTGCTTTCTTGAGAGTTGTAAACAGTCTTACATATATGGTTTTTACTGACTTTTTAAATTAAACTTATTTTTACTTACACTTTTTCACATTTATATTTCTTTCAAGTTACTATTAAAATTTTAGTCTAATTTTACACTTAAAACATTTCTTTGGTTTACAAAAAAATAAACATACCTGACTTGCAAACATAGCATATGTATGAATTAAGTGAATTATTTAATGGATAAACAAACTCATGAAAGAAACAATATGTTGGATTGTGGGTTATCTGAGCAACAAGCAGCACTTTGTCGGGCTCAAGGAGTGTGTGTCTGAAATGGTGCTACGCAACACTGGGGCACCATAGAGAACTGTCCTGTCTCCCTTCCCATTTCCCTTCTACACAACAGGCTTCCAGTATAATACCAGTTCTTGCCCTAAATGGATATTCTCAGAATACCACTCCATCACAGGCTGCATTAATAACGGAGATGACTCCGAGTGCAGGAGGATTGTGGAAGACTTGATGGTGGGCTTCCAACATCCCAAACAGCTTTTTATGTTTCTTCTGATGTATGTATCTAAATTTCCCCTTAGGATTAGTAAAGTTCATCTAATTTAATACCAAAGCCTAGAAAACTAACCTGTAACTTTGAGGTTACCCCTTATGGTCTTTAACACTACAAAGGAAACACAACAATTTTCTTTTATTAGAAGCAGAGTTAAAATACAGCATTTTTATACACTGCATATAAAATGTAAAAAAAATAACTACAAAGCACTTAATTTCCATGTTTGACTGCACTGTGGGGATGGCTAATGCACAAAGGCCAAAGTCCACTTTGTCAGCTCTGTGTAAGCTGAGACACTAAGGTCAATTTATTTAACCATTAGATTTTATGAAATGCTTCTTCGGTGTACATTTGCAAAAGGCCAGCAACAAGAACAGATGCAAGAAAGGATATCAGACCATACTAACATACTCGCATAATGATCCTCTGTAAAGGTACTAATCAATGTAATAGCATGCCTTACATGTTTGGGAGGAAACCCAAGTAAAAAAACATGAATACATTAACACATTATCAGACTACCCATGTTATTTTTATCACATTAAATCTTCTTCTTACTAAGATTGTGCTGTCGATCTTAGCACTGAACATTCAGCTCAGTAACATAAATGTAGCCATCTCTGAAATACTGACATTTCAGCTCTGAGAAGGAATAATGTAATTGTCTGAGTATTTAAGTTGTGAATGCTTCTACCTGTGGCTACTTAAAGCATAAGCAAAAGCTAAAAAATGAGCAGGAGAACAGAAAGGGTTTGCATGGTCACATAACTGGGTTATTTGCAGAGAAATGTACCCCTGTGAACCAGGTTTCTCAGACACCAATAAACCAGTTTCTCTAACTAGAATAAGGGTTTAAATGACATTTTAGAAACTAGGTTTCTGTGAATAACTGTTATAAAATGCCTGTAAACACACAGAGTATCACATACCTAAGGTTGACATCATTCTGCACAATAAATCAGCCTTACCACTGATATTAGCCAAATGTTGCCGTGCTTGACCTGATTATGACCACTGTTTAAATGAATTTTCACAGTGATAACCCTTATATGTAGGCTGGGGCACTTTTCATGTAGAGACAGGATTCAGAAGGTATGGAGGAAATCCAGCAATGCATACATGAATGAACAGCCTTCATAGTTGTGCACTTTGGTTTTAGCACATGTAAAAACTTCCTGATAAGTAAAAACAGAAGAAAGACATCGGAGTTCAATTTGATGGGAAAATAAATACAGAGCAAATTTGAGAAGAACCAGTGTTGCAAACCTTGCAGATATACCATGAAATTCATTTAAGTGGCGACTTTAGAGTGTAGATGGAAATCATGTTTTTTGGAAAAATTATATATTTGCTTTCTGAAAATAAAATCGTTGTTGAGCTCTGTAGATGACTGTATTATTACACAGATGCATTCCATTCAGATTATGAAATTAACTATTCACCTCTCTCGAGGATTTTATATACTTGTAGCAATTGGAAATATGTTAAATCAGACTATTTTTCAAAAGAACATTCCAGCTTATATGAAAACATGATGAGGAGGTTGAGCAATGTACTTTAAAGACATCAGAATCTATTTTGCAGGTCCATATTAAGATTTGGATATATATATATATATATAAAAAAAAGAATACAATTTTAACAGCAAATTTAAACAATGTTTTTTTATAAAAATGTTAATATGGAGTTATGATTTATTGGACGAACTGAGAAAATGTTAAAAAAAAGTAAATGTTCAAGCAAACTTTAATGTCTGATAGTTGACTTGTCAAGCAGTACATGAGACAACCAATTTCCTTAATTTTGACATTTTTTTTTATATTTACTGTAGTTATCTCACACGAGTGACCGAATGTGACAGTTCTTTTCAACTGTGAGTGTATTTTTTAAATGGTCGTAACTTTCAAATACAATTAAAAAAAAAAACAAAATCTTGATATTGGTTTCTGCACTTCAGAAAAAAGATGTGGCAATAGATTTATGTAAGAGAATGCTTTACCCTCCGAATCTTATTCTACTGAATAATCATTAAAACATATTGGCATTTTCAATAAAACTAATGTTTGTATGTACTTCAATCATATATTAAAAAAAGTAACTAAAAGGTTTCTCATTTTCGGACCACTTCTCTCTTTTGGAAACGTACTTGAATGTACAGTATTTAAATAGTTTAATGACCATAGGTTTTCGGAACCAACTCAAGATGATGTTCAATAAAAGATAAAAAAAAATACATTTTTCATTTTAGCGCATTTATTTCTGTTACCTGCCAGAACAATTTTATTTCATACTAACACTTCTGAAACTCAAGTAGTACAACCCACTGAAAGGATCATGCATCATGTAATCAAAGAAAATTAGAACATTACTAAAACGTTTAACCCACACATCCTGATCCTCCATTAATGTCTAATGTGTACCAAAACTAAACAGGGCTACCTTTGGCTGTTTGAGCAGGTCAAATTATAGCCTCAAGATGTTTCCTTTCCCCTATAGCTGAGCTTGCCAACAGGTCAGCGTTTCCTCTCTTGCTTGTCCTCTGTAAATCGGTGGGCCAGTTTAGATGAGACGTAATTGGGGAAAGAGTCCTGCAATAAAGTTCAAGAATACAGCTGCCAACAACTTGTAAAGCATCAACAGCTTAGGACAAGCATGTGAACTCTGGTAAAGCTTTTTAAATTTTCTCTGTGCCTTAGATGAAATGGTAAGCCCTATGTGACTTTAAGCCATGCCCAGCAGCAGTCGAGACTGTACAAGAATGCATGGGTTGCCACATTACCTTACTAGAGGCTCAGCTGTTCAAGCCACAGCAATTTAATTGTTTCTGCCTTTCTGTGCAGTTCCCTGAACCTTGCCATAAGCGATCAGCCACCTAAAAATATGATTTAAAAAAATAAGGTTTATGTATTGATCCCATTTAACACAATATATGAGAAAATGCATTCAGTACTTGTAAATAATTATAACAACATAATCCTATCAGCAAGCTGTATTTCTCTATCAAATAAATGAGAAGCTCATTCCTGAAAGCTGAATATTGACAATGGCATAAGGCACTAACTAACACTATATATAGCCAAAACCCAGCTTCAATAGACTTTACTTATCCATCCATCATCCAACCCGCTATATCCTAACTACAAGGACACGGGGGTCTGCTGGAGCCAAACCCAGCCAACACAGGGTGCAAGGCAGGAAACAAACCCCGGGCAGGGCACCAGCCCACCACAGGACTTCATTTATTATATCATTAAATATACATTTTACAGTTATATAGTGTGCAATAGGAAAATGTAAAACTATTTACAAGCAAAAGTAATTCCTGTGTATCCATAAGCATTGTTTTGGGACATGTTAAAAGTTGTCATTTTCGGTGATTTAACTTGTCTGTTGGTAGAAGGAAACAGCTAAAGAACCTGTACAATGAAATACAGTATCAGGTGGCATGACTTTATAATGCTCAAAGCTTTACAACAGATTTCATTATGATGAGCTTTATCTGTTTAGTGCACTTCACACTAAATTCTACCAAATGTTTAAGAGTATGTACCCATTAATGCAATGGCTTATCTATTTTTAAGTTTCACCTTCTGTTTAATCCCTTTTAGGGTTCCAGTAGTCAAAATCGGTGTGGGACAGATGGATTATTTTCTCGGCAAGTACTAAAATTCCTCTTCAGAATTTCCAAAGTGCCTCCAACTGACCTAAGATATAAAATGTCTCCACCATCGGTCTCTAGGTCTGTTCCAAATATATATGATGCAACTCCTGTGTGAGGTTGCTACAGGTCATTGTCACCCGGTGACAAACTGATTGAAAATGTTTATTTAAATCTGGAGCAAAAACACCAGTACTTCTGAATGAGATATAGAACACAGTAAAGGAAACCTATTTTGAAAGCCATATATTCTTTTTCTCAATGTCCAAAATCTTATAATAAAGAGGAAGCTGACAGATTCGTAAGCCAAGAGTTTTTGCAAAAAGAAAGCTCCTTGCCACAGCACCAATTAATTGGCCACACATTATGCTCTCCATTATTTATAGTCCTTATTTGCTTTAACCCAGGCTTTTCCCCTACACAACATACAACCAAGGTAATGTTTTCCAGAAGAGACCTATGGACTTATAATTTTAGGTGAAGATTGTCAAGTACTAAACACTCCATCAGTTTGCAGAACAGCCTCATCAAAATGAATGAACATCAACATTACTAACACATTATATAGAGGGCCTGGAAAGTCGCAGAAAACCTTACTGCAAGTACAAAATGGTCAATGTTCCTCAGTCAGAACAGAATATACAATGCTCCTTTAATTTCAAAATATCACCTACAGTCTTGGTTCCTGCAACCCAGCAAAAGCACAACCAAAGACTATGACTAGCATGATCCATTTAAAAATAGAATACGAGGGGATACCCAAATATAACCAGAATCTGTACCTGGTGTGCAATTGACACTTAGTAGTGAATTTCTCCACTAGGTGTAGCATACTTACAGTATTCTGTGGCAGTCTGCCAAGTAGCGTTGCTCTGTACTGTTTGTACAGCATTGTGTTGTTTTTTCTTGTTGCTTATTAAACATGTTCTGCAATTTTTGTGATGGGTGATCATAAAGAACAATGAATCTATATTCAATTTTGTTTTCTCTTAGGGAAAACAGCTGCTGAAACTGTGTGCTGCTTGAAATATCTTATAAAGAGGAAGCTTTAAGTAAAACACAGGTCTATGAGTGGTTTTCGTTTCAAATGAGGTGAAATGTCACTTAATCTTGCTCTGTGCAACTTTTTCTCGTTCCCATATATGAAAAAAGAACTCAAAGGAAAGCGTTCTTGTACCGTGGAATAAATCAAAGAAAAATCGCTGCTGACATTGGACAACGTTTCTCTTCAGCAATTCCAAAAACGTTTCCACCAGTGGAAAAGTGCATTCATTCACATGGAGAGTACTTTGGAGGAGACTAAAGTCCCAGTAAGTAAAAATTATTAGACCAATTTTTTTTCCAATTCCAGTTATTTTTGGGTACCCCCCTCGTACATATGGGCTCCCATTTTATAAAAGAGTGACCATCTAATTCTTCGAATCCAGGCGTATAATTTCTGAATTCCAATGAAGAGTGCATTAACCAAAGCTTCCCTTGTACCATTTTTTGATAGATCTCACCTACACTTGCCCAATCCTTTACACCAAAGACACTGACAAACACAAAGCTTGCCTGATCTACAGAAAGGGCCCCATCTCTACCTCTATCAAATGATTCTGACACTGCCCCCTCTACAGAATTCATTCAGTACATACTAACTTCATGAATTTCTCCAAAAGTACAGACTTCCAAGTATCATCATACAGCATGTGCAATGAACCGTTGTGGCCTTAACAACCCTGCAGGTACCAACTACTGGCACATATGGAACACAACCAAGATATATACTAGAATGTAATTAGCAATGTCAAGATACATAACACTGACAGATGCTGGAGTGTTAATCCTTGATTTGATGTCACTTCCCTGTATAAAAGCAGCTAGTCACAAATTCTGGAAAATGAAGTTACCTTCGTAGCTAGCAGATTTCAATGTGACTTTATGAGTTTGGTCCCAAACTCTTATTTGATTCTCATGTTCTGTATCATCACCATCATCATCAGTTTAATGACAATTTTCTGGGTTTACCCAGGTTAGCCACCTGCCCCGAAATCTGTTTCCTCCACTCTCCACAGTCCTTGGCATCCTTTCAGGCAAGAGCCAAGCAAATCTCAAACTCTGGATATTAAATATACCTGTAATACCAAAGTAGTTCCAATAATACTAGGTTGTCTAAGATAAAAAGTTATCAAAATCAGTGCCATTCTAAGCAACAAAACAAATGACACCTCAGATAACAAGAAAATAAACATTGTTACTATTCATGCAAGGCAGTCACTTCTGTTCAATGTATCAAAACATCAACATGATTTAAAAAATGTAGAAAAACCTGCTTAATTAAAGGAAGAGAAATGCAAGATCAGCAAATAAACCAGGCTAATCTGCAATTAAAAAAATAACAGCATACATATCTATAACAAATTTCAAACACTGTTTTGTAGAGAGATGTGCATTGGTGATCTCTTTCAGCCTTTTTGTGTTATCAGCAGTGGTAAATTAAAAATATTTGAATAAATCGTCAAATGGATTTCAATACATATAAATTTAATTAATAATATGTGGTGAGCTACTGCTTCAGTATACTTTTGTATAAATGCATACGTATTTCAAAGCCCTAAATGGACAATTATAAAAAAACAGATGATGTGCATTAAAAAATGCATTTACACAATAAACAAAGAAACCAAATGTTCATTGTACATATTAAACCAATATAAATGAAATATTAAAAGAATAGGATTTTTTCGGTTGGGGGATTTCAAACAAATAGTAAACATAATGTTCAGTACCTCACAATCACCCATTAGGACTGGAAGGGCTTAAGAGAGCTAAACATTTTTCTATCTCTTTTGAGGCTGTTCCAATTTATATGGGGGACTTCCTCTGCTTTTATTTTCAAAGCAGTGGGATATCTTAACTCATAGAGCATAAATACCGTAGCATGGTCAAGGATCTTGCAGAATGCATGTTTTGTTTAATGTTTTCTAGTTTAATATATGTTTTAACAGTCAATCATGACATTTAAGCCCCTTAAATGCATGGGGTGGTATAATCTATAGACAATTAATGTATCAGGGACTACTTTGGCCACACAGTCTACATCACTGAGTTTAACAATATTCTGATGGATTCAGTTAGATGTGTGCACTCTTTCTATGCTGTGTTAATTGAGGAATGCCCTATTATTTGATGATGCTACAAAATCACAGAGCTTTCTACTCTAAAACAAGCAGCAGTGTAAGGAATCTGAAACATAGGAATGTATTAGGGGATAAAAATGAATGCATTAGATTGGGGTTTGTGGACTAGCTGATATTGAAGACACATGCATAAAGACATTCCATTTTAATACAGTAACTTTAATAGAAGTTGGCGTTTCTTGTTTTAATACAATTTCCTACCGGAATCTGTCATTGGAATTTTACTACCGTAAATCTACAACTAGGACAAATAAAGCTCTGTCTATCTAACATTGAGATCCTTTCTTCCTTACCTTTAATGAAGGCTATAAATCACTTAACCATAATCTATGGACAGCTGCTGAAATAGAACCAACAATTTAGATGACAAGTTACAGAAACAGAGTGTTTAGATTAGATTAGATCTAGATTAGATGAACATTTTGTTTTATTTTTAATTTACAGTTAACGACTCAGACGTGAGACAGTTCTAAGAGACAAGCTGTATAGGTTTTATTATAGGCAGTGTCACAAGGCTCTGTATTAAAATGGTTTAAAATTTACATCCATGCTTGCATGCTTTAAAACCTTCATAAGGATGCTTATGCTGCTTTAATGGAAAGCCTAAGGAGTTGAAAAGTGGGTGGGCTTGAAAGGCTCCATTGTTAAAAAGGTACAATCATTAACACTAACTTTTCGGAGACATCTACAGTACACTTGAAACTCAAATACCAAATGCAGTACTCACATCACTACCTGTTTGAAATTCTTTGTCCTTCCTTTTGCTGTGCTCACCTGCAGTGAAGTATGAAATTCTAAAGTGAAACTAAGTCGTAAAGAAATTGCTAATTGAGAAATAAAGTGGAACAGCTGCAGAACAGCTTATAATGATCACTACTTTAATATTTTTTCAATAGTGGTAAGAAAAAATAAGAAAACAAGTTTCAACCTAATATTAAGGAATATCCATGCAAAGATAAAGTTTCAAATGTAATTCAGTATGTCAACAATTTAAAGATTTTTTCAAGAAATCATAAACTGGGAAAAATAAAAATAATTGCATATAGGCTCAAATCAAATAATATGGTCATTAATCTATTTTTATTTCCCACTGCATTGGAGGCTAAGTGGCAAGAGTTATTAATAATTCTGACCAAAACAGTTAACAAGAAAGATATATCCTTGAATGAAGCAATTATACAGCATGTACATAAAAACTTCATTTGATATAAGAGGATCCTATCACCTGTGTTCTGTTCATTAACTATGATTTCACCAACTCTTCGAGTGGCCTTTTGGAAAGTATGAAATATCCCATTAATGATACTAAATGGAATCTCAGCACCATGGCAGCTCACTGTTATGACTAGGCATCCCAAAGCCCTTTAAAAAATGCCCACTAGAGGGGCGAAATCCCATCAAAACAAAAATGGCCACACGAAATCTTTACAAAATAAAAGATTTATTCTTCAGAAAAATGCTCATCAATAACAATTATTCATCATGGAGCATAAAGACAGTTGGATTGACCCAAAACAACAAGGTAATCCAATACAACCAAAGCCCCAATACAAAAGGCCGAAACAAATTCAAAAACAGAGCATGATGTCAAAAATCTGAAAATCACAATAAATGTACAAGATCATAGTATTTCTTAACAGGTAATCCTTGCTTAAGTGTTACAATAGAAAATATATATCACACACAAAATAAACATGAACATACTATATAACTGGTTTTAAGGGAAACTTTTGCATCATGTTGACCCAGAAATATTACACAATACTAAGGTATTTTACAGATCCATTGTTTTGTGCATCACTTGCATAATAAGCCTGTTCATAAAGCTGAATAGTTAGCGAGTGTCAACATTTAGTAAATCAGACAGTTCTCCGTTTGTTAAGCACACTCCTACATAACACATTTCACTGCACTGCTTATGGATCTACATTTGTACTAATAATATATTTTAGATACTTCTTTGGCACCCTAAGAACAGCATTTTGCTCCTGATCCCACTCCAGTTCATTCATGAACCTAAAATCCTTGAATTACTGCTAGTTTATGTTAGAACTGTTAAGAATACAAGCAAGAGCAGTTTTCTTTTCTCATTAATGACGCTGGAAAATTCATGTGATTTTCTGATTTCTGATTTTTCTTTTACTAGTATAGCGGAAAGTAAAAAAAGAATGTAAATTATAAACATACAATTAGAACCTCAAATTTTTAACCTATGTTTCATTTTATTTGAATATATACTAATTTTAATATGAAAATGAAACGGACCTAGACAATCTTCTGAACTATAAAAGTATAATTTAATGTATAGAAGAGCAAAGTGCTACAGGGAGGCTAAATAAGTATTATTTATTAATTCAAGATGAGCCACACTGCTCAAAAATCTGAAAATTATTATAGGATTTATGTCAACATAACGTTTTAATTAATCCAGAAATGCAGAGACGCCTTTAAAAACACAAATCAAATGTTATACTATGTCCCTAGTGTGTGCTTGGTGTGTGTGTCCTGCGATGGGCTGGCGCCCTGCCTAGGATTTGTTCCTGCCTTGCGCCCTGGGTTGGCTGGGATTGGCTCCAGCAGATCCCCATGACCCTGTGTTAGGATATAGCGGGTTGGAAAATAACTGACTGACTGACTATGATAACTGCTGAATAAAACTCATGGAATGTTATGCTCAGACTCAAACACACATCACTGGGACAGAATTTGGACTATGGCTTGAAATTACAGTCACCTCTTTACAAAAAAGATATAGCAGTTGCAGTCCCTGGACTAAAGTGTATCCATTTGGTTGGTGTTCACAGCATAACAGCCCTACTGTGATAGACTAAGGGAATCAAATATCTTTAGTTTTAATCTGAGACCAAATCCAGGTACTCAACATTCTCAAAGGCATCTATAAAATGTATCCATTGGAAGTCTTTCAGTTAAATAGTGAATCACATACTTGAGGACACTGGTAATTGCTGATGAGGATGAATGCATTTAGAACAAAAGTCGGATGGTACATCTACACACAAAGGGTTGTGGGAATATGGAACAAACTACTGGGTGAAATAGTTAAAGCAGAAACCTTGACAACTTTTAAAACTTATAAGGATGAGATAGTTGGACAACTTGGCTAACTGAATGAACATGATGGACTGAATTATTTCCTCTTCTCTTCTTATATTTCACACCTTTTTTGGATTTTTTTCTTAGCTTTGTTCCTTTAAATATAATGAATGTATCAATAAGTATTTACCAATTTTTTTTCTATTTATAATGGAACATATCACTTACTTGTTGGGCAGTCTCTTGCGGGTGGTATGGCACCCAGGTCAATTTGTGACAAAATGAGTGCTTTTTTACTTAAGGAAGAGACATTGCCGGTGTCTCGTGTCTGAACTTGAATTAAAGTGTTCACATAAGATGCACAATTTAAAGAATTCTATTTTTTTTACCCTGATTTACTTCTGAAAGTGAGTTTTGATTGAATCATGACTGCTTAGAATTTCTATTTTTTCTTTAATGTGAATTCACACCACTAGGTTCTCTAACAGCAAATACCATTTTTTCATGGATAAACATCTTCACTGGAGACAACTGTACAGCTTCCTTTACTTGCCTTAATCCATTTTATTAAAATGACTGTTTTCTCAAAAGTGCAGTACTCCTTCCATCAAGCTATCTAATGCAACAATACACAGTATATGTATCCACTTCAGACAGCACTTAAACATGATAGCCCCAACGACCATTTTATTGTTTCCAATAAATCTAACCTGAATGTCTTTGAGGTGTATGAGGAAATGCACATAGACAAGAAGAGAATACTCAAACTCCTCACAAATACACATTTTGGCTGATAATCCTTGATTGTTTGGATATGAGTCAGTAGTGACTATTAGAACTACCCCAAAATAACGAAAAGAACAGCACAAAATACACAGGGAAGAAACACAGAAGAAGTGTAATTATTTCGTTTTTTTCAATAAAAGAAAAATAGCAAACATGAGACAAAAAATAAAAGGTTTCTCTGAAAGTATGATGTAATTAATTCAGTATGGCATGTTATATTGTGGTTCTTAAGATACCTTTGCAAATCCGCACTATAGGCTCACTGAATCCTAGTGGAAAATCATCAGAAATGTTATGAGTAAGCACCAGAATAAGCTCACAGTGGAAAAGAGGTGACCACTCTAAAGCAGTACATGGTGCAAATGCAGGAATAATGGAATTCATCAAAACCAGTTTTGAGATCTCCTAATACAAAAACCTTTGTGAGACTATTAATATTTTTAATACTAACACATTGTCTCAATAACATACTGTAGGTCTTTGATAATAATCCACTTTGACAAGAATGTCTGCAGTGCCTTAAAATTGAAGGAAAAAAAAAACTGTCAAGCAATGACATTATGTATTTCTACATACTGTATATCTCTTAACATTTAACTTATTACTAGCATTTCCAGTTGTACCCACACTTTATATGTCAACCAGAGAACATATGCAGACTAGGTTAGAGTAAACTGTTGACAGATCCCTTTGTTCAGTCCATGTTGAGTAAAAACATTACGCTGTACGGGAGAGTTTCTTGCTGATCCAACAGAAGTTAAATTTGTTTAAAAAGTCTTCTGAAAAACGGTCTGCTTGTGTGGATCTTATTATGGTAATATATAAAATGATTATTGGTTTAGAACAAACTACAAGTTAAGACACAGCAATATAAAGAGATTTAAATGTGATTATTATTGTTATCATTATGTGGTTATGACATTTTGTGTAGCCTTTATTTTATTTTGAGACATCTTGATGAGTCTAATAAAGAAATACTGACATTTAAGAATAAATCATTCAACTTGTTTTAATTTAGAAGACCATTTTATATTTGCTGCACCTCTGAAATATCATAATCAAAGCTCAGCATAAGATCACAGAAATTAGCCACCCACACCAAGCAGTCAAAGGGAGGCTGACAAAATCAATGTTAATCTCTGAATCTTGCTTTTGAAATGATGAAAGTATTATATACATTTTTTCACACTGATGTGTATAGTGCATATTTAAAATAAAATTAATCTGCACCTCATAGCACTTGCTATAGAGAATACTAAAAAAATTTAAAAAGAAAAAACTTTTTAAAGGTAAATTCTTTCCCTAAAGCAACCATAAGGCTATAATAAAATCAAGATAAGATATTTTGCAATATTTTCTGTGCTTAAAATCCTTGTTTGAATGCATGTTCATAGTCCAGCATGGGTGGCAGTAGTAACAGTAGTAGGAGAAGGAATATTATCACATATACAGGTACAGGATAATTCTTACCTATATGTCCAACCAATAATCAATATGTCACTTCTATGTCATCATCTAAAATGAAACTGCCCAGCCAATCATTTTCTCCAGAAAGGGATGACAGATGGCCAGAACCTATCATGGAAAATAAACTGTACAGGTGCAGATTGTTAATTACCTAGCTCATCCATCCATTTTTGAACCGACTAACCTAATTTAGGGTCGGTTGGCATGGGGCAGAAGGCCACCATGACAGCTGTGAGGAACAGCAGGGATGGACAGACAACCCTGGCCAAGATGAAACCCTTTCCCTGTCTCAACCAGGAGGCTGGCATGACATACCAGCAGGAATGGACTGGCATAGGGAGCCTGGACTAGGATAGGGAACCTGGCTGAGAGGCCAACATAATGGAAGCATTTGAGCCTTTCAAGGCTGTATGCTCCTCAAATATACTAGGTGGTAGATCTCCAGGACAGGTGCACCCAAGCACACACCCACAGAATTTACTGGAAACTCTAATCCTGTTGGGCAGTCCCGCTGCATTGAAAGACAGTTTTTACTTTGGGAGGCTTCTGCCTGACCCAGGAGTATTTCCTTTGAACAAAGTCCTGGCACCGGAAGCATTTTATGCCAGGCATAAAATGGGCCTACTCATTTCACTCAAGTAGGTGAAATCAAGTGGAAGAGGACAATGCTCGCCAAGAGGAGCTTAATGAAGAATAGAGGAAAGGAAAAGAACAGAATGAAAGAAAGAGTGGGTTGTTGCGAGATCTGTGAAAAGTGATTTTGTTTAATAAAAACATTTATTTGAACCCATGGCTGGAATTAGTGTGATTGTGCCTAAGGTTTGGGGGTCTGTGGCACTCTCTAGAGGTCACAAAGCTTTAGGCACAGTATATGAGCCAAGTCTGAGAATAGTGAGAATCAGCTTTACATGAAGAAGGGACTACAGCATCAGGGACAATTCAGAATCACCAATGCACCATACCTGCATGTCTTTGGACTGTGGGAGGAAACCCACGCAGACATGGGGGGAAAACATGCAAACTCCATGCAGGACCCGGGAAGCGAACCTGGGTCTCCTAAATGTGAGGCAGCAGCGCTACCCACTGCGCCACCTCAAAAAGGGACAAAGGAACACATGACAAAGACGAGTGCCCTCCAATACAAGTAAACTTCTTCAATTGAACTGAGGGCAAATAAATGCAAAACTTTTTAATCTGTGCAATGATAAATGAGAACTCTAAATAAACATGAAATAATCAGCTGAAGCCCTGCTTTCTCATGTTGAACTGTTGTTGTAAAATTATACCTGTTTAATCTTTAATTTGGGGACAAAATGCCTTAAGTTAAAACATACTTATTTAGCCTCCTGTCACCCACAACTGTGCACTAGAGCAAGGACAAGCTAACTGTGACATCACATTACAATTCCAAATCAGAAATGCCAGACAAAAAAAAAAAAAAAACTGTAAAAAATCAGGAAAATCTCCAAAGGAACAAAGAGCAGCCAGACTTTAATGTCCTTTAAATGTGTCATCTGTATTGCTTACTGTTTTGTATGTTGATATAATGTATATCCAAGCATTATATTTCTATAAAGCTAATGCAAATCAGTAAATCGTTATATTTCTTTTTTTAAATAACCGTGGTTCAGTTAACTTAAGAAAAATCTAACAGTTGGAATTTCCACGTACAGAGAGTTAAAAAAAATTAAGTGTGAGCCTTATCAAATGTTTCATTAATTATTACAAAAAAAAAAAAAAAACACAACAAAGCTGGTAAATTAATTGATCATATCTAGGTCTTCTTCTCTTCCACATTACTATGCACAAGCACACACATTCAAGGCTAATGTTTAACTAACCAGCATAGCTTTAAACAGCAGTGCAATGACAAAAACTGATACAGACATGGGAAGAATGTGCAGTCTCCAGATTGACGCTGACTGGGTTGAGATTTAAACCCAGTTTCATGGATTGTGGCATCAGTGCCAATCACTGCATATCTGTGCCACATATTACAGAGTAATTTACACAAAACTGAGTTATGTTATTAATAACAGTGTATAAAGGTTTGTGATTAATTAATACTTAATTATCATGCAATGACAACAGGAAAAAAGTGAATTGATTTTTTCCAAATATATAACATCAACATCAACAACCACCACACATTTCTTTTAACTGTCGAAAACAGAAAAGAGCAAGTCGAGACTGAAATTTGTAAATAACAAATATGATAAACATTAATCTTAAAATGTGCTAATGTAAGCCTTCTTCCTTTTTGGAGACTTCAAACCACTTAGATGAGTTTTTGTATCCACATATTAGTCAGGTCCAAGCAGAAGCCAAATGTATATTTCTACATTTGAACGTTGCCACCCTAAATTCTCAAGACTTGACAATTTTTAAATGAACCACCCAGGAGCCAAATGCGGAGTACAAAGCAGTCTTATTTCACACTAAGAAAACTGGATTAAAGAATAAAGAGGCATACAGAGGTGCTCAGGGCTCTTCTTTTTAAGACGTGCTTTGAAAGCTTAGGAATAAGGAACTGAAAAGTACACGATAGCAAAAGATTGAGAAGAGGGAAGAAAAAAAAAAACCACACATACACACACAGAATTTTAAGTTCACAACTTGCCAGAAACAGTGACTTAGGAAACATCATCCACCCATTTTCCCATGCTGCATTTGTTAGTACTGGATAGGGCATAGTCAAGCAAACGCACATATCAATGTTTGGACTCTGGGAAGTACGTTGGATTCATTCATAAATCACTTGTCCATGCAGAAAGAATATTCACATAAAACATACTCCCCCCAGGAATCAATAAGGGACCACGGTTTACATAATTTCCCCCATTTTCAGCTGCTTACAACACTTGCAATTGGAAAATGTCTTGCCAATTGCTGTTTATTATTACCAGAAGACAATCACCCTGCTACATTCTCTTTTTCCCTCTTTGGTAGCCTGCGATGGCACCTGACATCACTTCTGTCTTGACCAAGTTGCTACTACTGGCAATGCAACAAAATACCAGAATGGCTTTGAAACTTTACCATAAACGGAGACAACATATTCTAGTACAGTTATGAACCCCAGCAAGCAAGTTAGGGACTCAATTCTGAATATCACTGAGTTTGATCAGCCATGCGTAGGAAAATGTTAGGTACCTACCATGGTTTAACCTCTTATAAAAACCTGTCAGATGTTCAAGCGAAGTTGCCTTTTTATAGAGAAGAATTTCATAGGTACACCAAAGAAGGGTTTAAGAGGGACACGGTAACTTATCAGAAACCCTTTCACCCACAGAACACAAGATAACCAGGAAGAAAAGTTGTGTGCCCACTTCCCAACCCCCCCCCCCTTTCCAGTCCTTTAATCAAAAAAAAAAAAAAACACCAGATCAAGAAACATCATTTTGAAGACCAACAGTCATGAAAAAAATAATTAAACTTTCAATCCATTAGCCACTGAAGGCTAATAAATGTGGCTATAAGATAGATAGATAGATAGATAGATACTTTATTAATACCCAAGGGGAAATTCACATACTCCAGCAGCAGCGTACTAATAAAAATCATTATTAAATTAAAGAGTGATAAAAACACAATGCAAGCTAAAAAAAATGCAAGGAGAGAGTGCGAGGCAGGTATAACAGTCCATAATCTTGTATAGTGTTAACATTCACCCCGGGGGGGAATTGAAGAGGTTGCATAGTGTGGGGGAGGAACGATCTCCTCAGTTTGTCAGTGAAGCAGGACAATGACAGCAGTCTGTTGCTGAAGCTGCTCCTCTGTCTGGAGATGATCCTGTTCAGTGGATGCAGTGGATTCTCCATTATTGACAGAAGCCTGCTCAGCGCCCGTCACTCCGCCACAGATGTCAAACTGTCCAGCTCCATGCCTATTATAGACCCTGCCTTCCTCTCCAGTTTGTCCAGGTGTCAGGCATACCTCTTCTTTATGCTGCCTCCCCAGCACACCACCGCATAGAAGAGGGCGCTCACCACAACCGTCTGATAGAACATCTGCAGCATCTTATTGCACATGTTGAAGGACGCCAGCCTTCTAAGGAAGTATAGTCAACTCTGTCCTTTCTTACACAGAACATCAGCATTGGCAGGCCAGTCCAGTTTATCATCCAGCTGCACTCCCAGGTATTTATAGGTCTGTACCCTCTGCACACAATCTCCTCTGATGATCACGGGGTCCATGAGGTGCCTGGGCCTCCTAAAATCCACCACAATGTCTCTTCTGTTCTCATAGCCTTTTACCATTTTTAAATTCTTATTGCTACTTCTACACCAGCCATTCTTGATCTACTAGGTATACCAAAACAGAAATAAAAATTGTCCTTTAAGGCAAAAATAGAAGCTACCACAGCAGTTTCCTTGGATTAGTGACAGTTGTGACTCAGGATCAACAGAAACATCTGGCTGGATAATATAACATTTACTTGAGAGAGCATATTTTGCAGATGCCTCCTTATTATATGTATTTTACGGAAGGCAAGTGCAAGCAAAATCCTACATACTTGGTTCATATTCTTAAAACGAGCTTCTTATTTAAACTACACTACATAAAATGGCTTGAAAAATAAAATATACTTGAAAATCTTAATCCACTTTTATACAATGAGAGACCACTTATGTAATATACAGTATAAAGGCATTTTCTGCATCCTAAAGTTTGATTCACTTTGTAAAAAATAAAATGAAGTGTTCCCATCACATTTTTTAGCAAACAATAACACAAACTGCATGTCTCACTGAGACATGAGTACAGTTTCCACTGCTGGAAACCCACCTTGAAGTGGATTGCAAATGCTGCTCTGATGCTACTATATACAGTATGTTAGCTTCAACAACATACAGTGCCCTCCATAATATTTGGGACAAAGACATTTACCCCTCTGGTCCACAGTTTAAAATTACAAATCAAACAATTGAGATGTGATTCAAATGCACACTGCAGACTTTCATTTAAGTATACTTGTAAACATTTCGTCAAAGTAGGTAGGAATAGCAACACATTTTATACATGCCCCCCAATTCATTTTACCTTTACATTTTTAAGTCTCCTCCAATGAATAATTAATTAAATCAGTGTCTAATTTAGGATCCTGAGGTGGTTTATTGAGTAGTGGGTACGGCAACGCTCTCTTTCAGTGAATGCTCCCAACCTCAACTACTCAACACTAACCTTATTTTCAAAGTAAAATTGATGGCCATCATACCACTGTTCATTATATGTTTCACCTTTTCTTGGCCAGTAAAATCATTAATCCAAATCAAATCTACAAAACATTACTTTTATTTTCAACTGCTAGTACCTAATGTTTTCTACACTCAACTTCATCTCAATGCATTTTAAATGAAGATAATATCATTCTGCACAAACAACCCCTAAAGCATTATGACCTTATTTGCTTCTGTTAATTTTTTTTTAGCTTTAAAATTAACATAAAGCTAATATAAATGGCTTACTCCATGGATTCCCTTCACACTCTAAAATCAAGCAGATATTCTGTGTTCAATGTCAATACTATGATTTCTGAAGTTATTTACAATTTAAACAATTCCTGATTATTTTAATAAACTTATCATTCTGAGATCATGTAAGTGTTAGATGAACATGGCCTGACAGAGGATGTGACATATATGGGATCTTCGGTTAACAAACCACATTTACCACTTTTTTATTTTTAACCCTAATAATTCCAGTTAGAAGTTGTGGGGAGTCAGGGCCTTTGTAAATAATATCAGCACAAAAACCATGAACTATATTCCATACCAATCAAATCACATAGCACATTCAGCCTTATGGAGATAATTTAGGTAAAGTTGCCAATCAACCTAACATGTCCTTATGATGTGAGAGGAAATTTTAGGTTGATTGGCAACTTTACCTAAATTGTCTCAATCTCAATAATCCACAAGGACCCTAGAAGAACATGCAAACTCTAAAGAGTGGGGCAGAATTTAAAAGCCTGGTGCTCTGGAGAGATAAGGCTATAATATTAGCCACTGAAACACTGTTCAACGCTAAAAAAAAAAACTGACTGCAAAAAAAGCCACAAGGACCCTAGAAGAACATGCAACATCCAAAGACTGAGCCAAAATTTAAACCCAGGGCTCAGGAAATGTAAGGCTATAATATTAACCACTGAAACATTGTTCAACCTCTAATGCAAAACTGACAAACAAAGAAAAAAATATCTCATCTAATTACCACTGGACTTCAAGTTTTACTTCAGAGCAATTTTAAAAAGCCTAGTACTCTAATACAACTCATTGACCCAATCTTAAAACTGAATCTGATTAAAGTGTTTTAAGACACCAATGACTTAATGAAATAAATACTTTCACATATTGTTAAATAAGGAAGAATTTGCTAAAAAAAGTCATGAGAAATGATTAAGTTCCTCCCTGATGATTGTTTCATAACTGTTGAATCATGAAATACTACATATTTATAGATTCAAATTACATTTAAGGTGGTTTTCTGATAATTTAATTTTATACTTTGTATAAAAAGAGCTTTGACAAGGAAGTAAAAAAGATTTTTTATTAAGAATTTTATTAAGAATGTGGTTTTTAGATGTTTAAGCCAATGTGGCAACACATACAGTAGATAAAGTATCATGCAGTTGAGAAATATTTAAATAAAAGAGATACAATACTTCTAATTTCTAATAATCAAATGTATTATTAACTGATAAAATGTTAGATTTACATTAGACTATATGTGTTAATATATATATATATAAAAAAATCAAAAAAACATTTGGAATAAAAGTTAAGAAATGATTTACTCAAGCTCTATAATGTGATAACAATCCCTGAACCAGATCAAATAAAAAAATATTGTAAATCCTTTATAGAGGTTGCTTCATTTAGGACATGACTCCAATCTTCTATGTTTCAAAGTGCTTGACCAGTTCTGAAGCTTGCCCAAGTCTTTCTGAATTGTTTTTGATGCCTCCCCAATAGCTGCAATTGCTTTACTTTTAGCGTTATCTGTGAATTTCACAAGTTTACAATCTATACCAAAATCAATGTCATTAATATAAATCAGAAAATTTAATGGTTCCAATTTGACCTCACTTTATATGGAGCATTCTCCCGCTTATCTATAATTTCTGTCTCCTGTCAGTTAACCAACTTGAGATCCAGTTTGGTAGGTTACTTCTGATGCCTACAGGTTCTAGTTTTAGAATTAATCTTCAGTGTAGGAATGAGTCAATGGCTTTTATAAAGTAAATTTTGTTTTTATGCGTTGATTTTGTCAACTATTGCAGTTGACTATTGAAAAATTGTAAATGATTTGGTAAGGTATTCCTCTTATAAAACCATTCCGGCTTTTGTTAAAATATTTCCATGTAGGCACTTTTAAAATCTGTGTTTTAAGGAGCAAAAGTGATCCACTTGAGACATTTTTGCTCTTTGCCCCAATTATATCTGATGACAAATTGCATCCATGTTGTGATATAAGCACTTTGAGTGAATTAACACACTTTGTACTGTGAACAGGAACTACTACCAGTCAAGAAAAGATCATTCCATTTTTCACTTGCCATTTGAATTGAGGTAATCATGAGTGATTTCTTGCCATTTTATAAACACACACGCCAAACACAGACAGCTTCCTGTGCAAATTTACACTCTGATCCCAAACTTAAGTAACACACACCATTTGACCAAGAAAAACAGCAGGATCCACAGCCACAGCTCACCACTGGGCCAAAAGCAGGCGCTGTTCTCACAAACATTGAGACAGTAGGACACTGTTGTGTATTCCAAACCAAGAGATCAGCTTGAATACATTTTTTACAACAAAGTTTAGGTCCAAAATACTGTTGATAAACAGATATGAGGCAAGAAATGTTCTTTAAACTTTAAAGACTGATGAAAAATGAATAATTATCAACAGAAGGCATTTATTGTATAAAATGTATCTGCGTAATAGCATCACTTTAAATTTGCAATATTGTGCCTTTAAAGGTGGTTGACACTTAAAAGCACTGCATCAGAAGACTGTGAGTGTATCAGTCATTACAGAGATGCATACACACACACCATGTACTCCATAAGTAAGTGGACAGTGACACCATTGATGTAAGTGTGGCTTTCCATTCAAGCATACTGGTACTGAAATGAAACAATGGGTATTAGCTTTTAGCGTGGACTTGATGGATTTAAATCAAGAAAATTTAAATTAAAAGCTGATGACTAGCATAGGAATTGCAGGTCCTACATATAGCCCCCACCCTGTTATTCTTAGTAAACTGTTAACTGGAATTTATTTCTTAAAGGTTTACATCTTGTAATGAACAGTCGTCTTGGACACAGCTACACCTACCTACATCCTGGAGACTGTTTTTGACCTGACTGACAGATGAAAAGGGACTTTCTTTACAAGTTAAAGCATTCTTCTGTCATCCAGTACTGTAATCTCCCTTGATCTAAATGGCTGACTGGTATTCTGGAGCTCACCTGAACATTCTATCTTTTAAATTTTGAAGCATTGATATTGGTACACCTAAAGTTTATGATTCGTCTCAGATTATTTTTCTGATTTTTCACCCTCAGTATAGCCAACTTTACTGGCATCGATACCACTTTGTTCCTTATGTTAAGTGAAAAACAGTTACAGATTCCAAATGAAATTACCACATTTAGAATCACCTGAAGGCCTACAGATTAAATATGCATGACTTGACAATGCAATAACCCACACTTAACCAAAGAACAGCTGAGCAGCCAATTGTCCAGTTAGTTTTTGTTTCTTAAAATAGAGGAGACTACATATAATACAGGCTGGAATTCCAATACAGTTCACAAATTTGTAACGTATTGCAGTTGATTTCATTCTGAAAGTCTACACTAAAAGCTCTTATGCTTTTCTTCATTTCAGTACCAGTATGCTTGACCACGTAGGCACACCAATAACAATTGTGACACTATCCAAATACTGCACTTTAGATGTATACATAGAGAGTGAGACAGATCCGTTAACATTTGCATTATGTTGCTGTCAGACACACAAAGCTAGGACTGAGATTTGTACACCCAACACTAACTCCACACCCTTAACCACTTGGCAACTATTTTTTTTACTACCATTTTGTGTTGAAACACTCTTCACTAAGACAAGCTAGTAAATATTAATAAAATAACAAAGAAAAGTGCAGGTTGTAATAAGTAGCATATGCTTCATGTTCACTAGAAAGTGAAGTTATCAAGTACCTACAAAAATTGGTTAAGGCATTATGAATTTCTCAGACAATTAAAACTAATGAGTTTCATCTCAGTAGTGGCAAACGACTTGAGTATATATTTGGCTAGTTTTTATTTATTGATTTATTCATTTATTTTAAAACCAAGAAAGAAATACTTGATTTGTATGATCTTAATATAAATGTGAGATTATAAATACACTGGATGGTCTAACTTCAATAACACAGTCCATGAAGCCACAAATTATTGGAGGTAAGAACATAAAAACCTGTACCTGATCAATTGGTGCTGTGCTCCCTGTATTCTCCCAGGGCAACTTGTTCTTCCCTTTGCCAGCACTCAGCACCCTCCTGTGGGTAGGTGGGTCTTCACAGAAGGGAAGAGGTGACATATACCCCTGACCCAGATCGCTATCGGGTTCTCCATGGTAGCTGTGTGCACTTTGTGTTCTTCCACCCCCCAAAAGCCATTCCATATCTGCACCCTGTGGCACCATGTGAATCCCTCTGCTGACAGCAGATGAGGGTATGGGTACAGCATACTCTACCAAACCTTGGGAAGTCAGCTTTGGCAGCACTCTTCTTGCTAATCTGGCCTGAACCGCTGCCATGAGGCCTTCAACATCTTGCTGAAGTTCCACTTGATCCACAGCCTTTACCAGAGGCTGCATTTTTCCTGAGCCCATGGACGAAGCAAGGACAGCAAAGACTTCCAATGCTGCATGGCGCACTTTTCTTTTGCTGTCAGCTAAGGAGGGTGCCACAGCAAAGCAAAGTTTTGGCAGGTCAAAATCTTCACTGGGGAATGTAAGAAGTGAAGCGATGATGATACTGATTACCTCCTCTCTAACCCTTGAGTTTTTATGTTTAATGTTTTCCAATAAAAGATCTAAAAGCTTTTGAGGACCAACAGTTTTCATCAGACCCATGCAGACATTCATGCACTCTTGTTTGGTAACCACTTTACTATCGCCCAGCACCTTTACTGTCGCAGATACTATTGGTCTAAGAAATGGTTCTGCATTGGGGCCCAATTTTACTACTAAAAGTGCCAGAATTTCCAAACTACCCTGCATCACTTTAAAATTGTTGTCATCCAAAAGGCTACAAAGTAAACTAATAAAACCAATCAGACTTGGTGAAGGCACAGTTGTCAGGTCCATGTCCAGTAGAGCACATCTGAGCTCCTCTACTGCATGTATTCTGGCTTTGTAGTCTTCTTGGTTCAGCAACCTGGCATGGAGCTCTTGAGATATGAATGCAAACTTGCTGCTGTTGGAATCTCTGGAAGCAGCTAGAACTGGATGATGTGTGTGGCTCCTGTTCAATGCAGTAGTCCGTCTTGGGCTCATGATCCCCAGATTTTTATCCATGTGGCTTGCAGCTCCATTGCTGGATAGCTGCGCATAGTTTTCTTCAACAAAACGACTGTAGTCCTGTTTCAAAGCTGATGGCAGGCGCTTCAAATATGAATTAAATTCCTCTTGTCCGACATGTGCTCTTATATGATTCATAGTGCAGAAAGCCACCAGTGGGTCATCCGCGCCACTGCTCAGCTTCTTGGCAAGGCAAACAACCAGACCGTAAAGGTCCACGGTAAGCAGGTCCTTAGTTAAAAACACGGGTAAAGTGACAGCAGTGGCAGTCCTTACCTCGGGATCAGGACTGTCTAGCCCGTATTTGGCTAGAGCAACAAACACGTCCTGGGGGCTGCGACTAAACTTGAGGCACTTATGCAGCGTCTGAACCAGTTCCTTGCGCACTACGGGACTCTCATCCTTCAGGTCACGTACCAGGCCCGGCAGGATCGCCAATCGGAAACTATCGAACTCCTCTCCTGGCGCCTGCACTAGCTCCGACACTAGCTGTAAGCACGAGGCTCGCACTTCCCTGCGACCGTTTTTCTGCTGCAGCAGCGCCACTAGCTCCTCCAGTACCTCCTGCCCGTTATTCAGCGACAGTCTTCCTCCGTACCGATGGAGGTGGGCACGGAGAGCCCTAATAGCTTCGAGCCCCTGGCCTCCCCGCAGCTGCCTTAGGATGACCGCTTGCTGCTCCTCCTCCTCCAGCTCCTGCGCTGCTTTTGGGGGGTTGGAACCTAGGGGCCACCCGCGAGCGGGATCCGGAGTCGGGCTAGCGCTCATCCCGCGGCCCGACCTCAGGAGATCGCTGCCATGAAGCCTGTGCTGCTCTTCATTCTCTGTGTGTTTAGGGCTCTGAAAAGTCGCGGTCGGGACTACGTTGATAATAGAGCCGACTGCAGCACTCGCTGCTGCCATGAAGTGCGAAAACACAGCCGTCTCCAGGGGCGGGCGGGCGCGCGCTCCTCCCCAGACGTCACAACGATCCCCGCCTTCACCGTCATAGAGGGCGGCTCCATACCCTGGAAAGGGACACTTCTTAATATTTAATGCAAACGATGCACGTTCTTCTGCGCGCGTATTCAACTAAGCAAACAGGTCAACTTTGACGTTGCCATGACTACTTCGTGACACTTGCTCTAGGCACGAGAAAACTTCAAGGAAATAAAATGGCGTGCTAGTCACGTGAACAAACGGCGTGCTTCCATGGTGACGCTTGAAACGCGTACACGATCGCACGGTGCTCATGGTAAGTGTAGTTTTAAATAAAAGAGTGGCGCAAATATACACGTGAAGTGCAAAGAAGGAAAAAAATAAGCTTTTACTGCTTATTGGCTTTTCCAATTTTCCATTTCGCTGCCGTGATGAGTCGGTGACCATCCTGGTAGCACTTGCCGACAAGTCGTAGAAACCGTGAATAGGTAAAAGTCCGTCTGAGGACACACTCATTGACACGCACGCACACGTTCATTCGTACGTGGCCAGTTTAAAATAACCAATTATTTTAAATTATTAATTTATACCAAAAATCCAATTTCTAAATCCAAATTTTTCAATGCAAGACTGTCTAATTGGTAAATTACCTAGAAGTCAACCGTAAAGCGCAAATGTTGCATACAGGATAGATGTATGTTTATTTTGTTTTAACTGATTTCTTGCTCTTTGTACTAGTTACTTCTTTATGGATTATTATTTATGAATTCTTTAGTACTGAGTATTACCTTATGACTTTTAATAATTTTTTGTGTTTTTTGTGAAGTACTTCACCATTAGGGCGGCACTGTGGCAGTCCAGGACATGCAGGTTAGGTGCATTGGCGATCAAAAATTGTCCCTAGTGTTGTGTGTGTGCTCTGTGGTGGGTTGGCGCCTTGCCGGGGATTTGTTCCTGCCTTGCACCCTGTGTTGGCTGGGTTTGGCTACAGCAGACCCCCGTGACCCTGTGTTAGGCTATAGCGGGTTGGATAGTGACTGACTGACTTCACCATGAAGTATGTAATGAAGGACAAGTCAAGTTTGGGAGCATGCACTGGTACAGTGCGTTGCCGCACCCACTACACGGTGAAACAACTCGGGATCCCGGTTTGCAACCCCCCAGGCAGACTCACGGTCCAGTCCTACCCTCCGGAAACGACCCACTATCTGCCGCAGCCAGGTGTTACGTGGGCGTGCCCTTGGCCTGGTCCAGCCACTCGGGTCCCCAACAATGAGGATCTTACGAGCCGGATCATCCCCGATGAAACGCGCCACTTGGCCGTAGTGCCGTAGCTGACGCTCAGTCACAATGCAGGTAATGTGTCTCCTTCGGGACTCAATCGGCACAAAGTCAAACCAACGGTACCCAAGGATTTTCCGGAAAGACATAGTACCAAAGGAGTCCAGTCTTCATCTCAGGTCACTGGATAGTGTCTATGTCTCGCAACCATATAGCAGGACAGGAAGCACCAGAACTCTAAAGACTTGGACCGTCGTCCTTTAGCATAGATATCGGGAGCGCCACACACCCCTTTCCAGCAACCTCATGACCACCCATGCTCTCTCAATCCGTTCACTGACTTCATAGGAAGAGTCACCAGAGACATGAATGTCACTGCCAAGGTAAATAAACCTCTCAACAAGGTCAAGACTCTCTCCACAAACAGACACACTGCTGATGGGCACTTTATGAAATAATGATTGACTGAAAACAGGATAATAGTAAGAATCATTATAAGGGCAAATGGAGTAGGTTTACTGGAAATATGATGCCTCATTTACCCAAATAACCATGTATAATACTTAATGATCATTTAGAGAATGGTTACAAACTGAATTTTAATAAGCAATTAATTTGGGTGACAAATCACAAAAGAAAAATAAGTTACCAAAAGCTATTTATAATCAACAGCTATTTTATTATTTAAAATCAAAGTAATCAATTTTTTGCTCTGTTTATAGCACAACGGTTGAAACTATTGTCTCATGATATTACAATTTTGGAGTTCAATCAGCAGTAGCAGTCTGGTCATTCTGTGTATGTCTGAATGGATTTTTCCTTCGGACACTCAGGTTTTCTTATACCTTCAAACAAGTTATTGTGTCCCACAATTGACTGGTACAACATCCAGCAGGGTTAGTTCAAGTCTTGTGCACCTAGACAACAGTCTTTGCAACTTTCAGGTGGATTAACATAATGTAATGGATGGACAGAATTTAAAACTGCTCTATTAATATTAATATCCATGATATGATTGAAAAAAGAATGTTATGTCATAAGAAAACATTTATAATGTTTTTACACAAATGTAAAGGATGAACTACATATCCATCCATCCAATCCACCAAGAAATAATTGTTTCTATTCTATCTCATAAGTAACTAACATGATAAAACTATATTAATAGTTCTAGTTTATAGGTCTAGTAATAGTTTCTGTAAGGCTCTTTCCTAGAATGTTGTTTCTACATAGACTCCATTGTATCTGCTACTTCTGTTCCAACAATGCATTTTTTTAATCTTATTTAGAGCATTAGAAGTTCTAGCCACATTCTCTCAATATTCAATTGTTATTTCTAATTGTGCTGTAGTTTAAATTTAATGTACCCATGATTTTGTCAGTTTAACATATACTGCAACCCTGTTTTCTCTGTTGAGTACGTTTTGATGGTGCACAATTAAAAGCATTATTTAAAATAATTATTTGTTTATTATGTTTAGCCAATGTTCAAAAGCTTTCTGTGAAATGCATTAAAATGATTGCATACTGAAATCTTTTTTATTACATGCTAATTTTGCCATACGTATAAGAGAGTGAAGATTAATTTCCTTAAACAGAAGTAGATTTAACAAATGGATTAAAACCTACTATTGCAATTAAATTTAGAATAGTACAACACTATACAAAAGAAAAACAGTGTACATTTACATTCACAATGTAAAAAATGCAGTAAACATATTTTACATTTACTGTATTTTCACACTAAAACTACTGTAATACAATATATGGTTAAATAATGATATTAAATAGATAAACACATGTAAATTTACATTTAAGTAGTGTTTTAGCTGTCAGAATCAATTAATTGTTCCAATGTGCAAGACTATTTTATGAATAATTGTTGCCTTGCCATAAACTCACAATGGTACAGAATTCTGAATTTGCATAAAGTTAGTATAATTTCATAAGGGACTGCCCCTTTGCAGCAAAGCTGTAAATTCTTTCTTATAAGCCCCACATATTTTTTGCACTGTAAGGAACAAAAATGTAATAATGGTTAGAAAAATATTTTTTCAGTGTAATCTTAATGCTTCTTGTAAACTGGTTTATGCAGAGTTATTTTTAAATAACATGTAGCGTATCCTAATATCAGAAACGCAACATTTCCTTCCCCACTGGAGAACATGCTACGAACTTTTTGCAAACAATGAATTGTATTAGTTGACTAAATTAAATGTTAATATTGTTTAATGTCTTAGTGTTGTTAGTTGATGTTGATTATCTAATAAGTACGGTTTTCCTGTTATTTTTGCAATAAAAGTCAACTTCAATTAGCAAGCTTCAAAATCGCAAAAAACTACTGAATAATCTATCTGTCTACTGTATCTATAAAATTTTAGAACTGTCCTAGCAGGCGCATACGAGTAAAAAGCCGGGCTATCCACTACCGCCTGTAATGTTAGATTCGAGTCCTTCAGCATCCTCAAATCCCTCCACACTTTCACTCTCGACACTGAGCAGGACTCTGCGCTAATTGGAAAGATACACGCTTAGGTAATGTTACCGTCAAATGTTTGCAGTTCTGCTTATACCATGAAAGGCGCTTAATCAAATTGTAATTCTTCATAAAATTAGCTAAAAACACTCCATCAAAACATCAGGTTTAATCTAGTGTAGCTTTAATGTACTAAAGTTAGCGTCTTTGTATTTTGGCACTTTAAATAAGCAGAAGAAGATGACATCAGCTTGCATTTTTAATTCTTAGCAGTCAATGCAGCCTTAAAGACTGATAAAATTGAGATTTTTGTGAAAAGGAATCACACGAAGGCCCATACGAATCACAGCGTTTAACTATCTTAAAAGAAAATGTAATCGACAATGTTAATATTTATATGTTTACTTATCACTGTAACGAAATTCCTCAAATGCACCAAAACGTAATAAAACAACATGCCACTTACTAGTATCGTCTTCCGCATGGAACTGTTTAAAGGGGGACTGAAGCGACAAAAAGGCAGTCGAACACTCGACAGCTAAATCACATCTTATTTTGGTGCATCTTTTGCATCCGAGCATCAAAGTTTGTCTTAACAGTATCCGCGCGACCAGCTTCCTCTATGGACCTGTGCCGGGTTCCCCCTAGCGGTCTCTCGCGGTCAAGGGCGACGGCTGTGACGTAAATTACTGTACTTGTGCAGGTTACAATGGGAGATGTAGTGTCTATTATTACAAACGTATAGCTTTGCTGTTTCAGCATAAGGTATCAGTCAAGCTGCCACAGTACAGTATTAGAAAAGAAAACCAGATTATGCCCACTGAACTAAAGGAATTACCATGTGCAAAGCAGATAAAATACAGTTTCCTTAGAATGGCAGCATACAAGTGAGTGAAGCAGCATCTCTCTTGCAAAGTGAACAAAATCTTCATGAAGTGCTTTTGCAAAGCCTTACTTTCAGCTACCTCACTTGTGATGATTGCCATATAAGATATTTTTATATGTATTGAATCCAATGCAGGAGTGCAGGGATCAGTCTCAGAAGCATGGCCATTTAAAAAATTTTCTTGCCTATTTGGGCCCTTCACCACAATAGATATTTTAGAAGCACCAACCCTCATTTATGTTTGAGCTGTCCAAATGCCCCTGGCCACAGGTCCCCTCAAGGGGATAATTAGCCTGCTTGTGCAAGGAAACTGACCCTTCTCAAAAGCATTAGGTGCAATGGATGAAAAAAAAAGTCTATTCTCAGCTTCATATTTTATCCACTGTTTAATCACAAGGACTTGCTTTTGGGATGTTATACAGTATGTGTTTGATTACTTATGTCTGCAGGGCCACAAAAATAATCATCTCCTGCTATTTTCCCCCCATTTGTGATAAAGACACTGATGGAGATAAATAATGTGAAGCGTTTTACATCTTTATTTACGTTTCTCTTCTGAGGCTTATTACACAAGGCAAGAATCACCACTTGATGGGGTGCCATTCCAATGCAGGACTTCCCTTACACACATATCAAGATTCACACCTATGTATCTATAAGTTATTTTATTTGTGTTATTTTGCTGAAAAACTTTAGTCTGATATTAATTCATGGTAATGTAGTTCTAAATGCACATATTCAATAACATTTTTATTTATTTTATAATAGCAAATATATTTCTTTTTTTTTTAACACTGTCACATACTCAACAAAGAGCCATAGCAAGGTTTGGGGGCAGCCACCCGTATATTATTTTCTTGGCTGAAAATTGCAAATAAATGACAGCACTGAGGGAATAGGGAAAAGGTGGAGGCTTTTAAAGGTTAGGGTAGGAAGTGAGGTCAAAGGGGCCAGGATCGGAAAGATCTTCAGCCATAGGCTCGAGCATGAACATGACATCAAGGGGGCCGGAGCCAGCAAGGCCTTCCTCTATAGGTCTGGACACGGAAGTGACGTCAGGTGGAACTTCCTGTGAATGGCCTGCAGGAAAGCGAGAAAAAGAGCCAGTCCATTCTGCCACATCCCGGTCAGATTCGGAATTGCCCTCACTCAAGCCCTTTAGCTGCCTCCCATGCACATGTGTGACAACACATAATTATTCCCTTAGCATTATTTCACTTACATGAAGCTAAATCTTTAGATTATTGATTCTCAGACTCAGACGTGCTGCTGGTTTTTGTTCCAACTAATTTTTCTATTTAATTGGTACCCCAGCATCTAATTAATGAAGTTGTTTTTTTTATTATTTCCCAGTTTCTGTTTTAAGGTCAATGTACAAAACTAAGTTGGTAATTTTTTCTTAGAATGTGACAAGCAGTTCTGAATGAAACAGTGGTGCAGTGGTAGCCCTGCTGCCTTGAAGTAAGAAGACCGAGGTTCGTGTCCTAGATCCTCCCTGAATGTAGTTTGCACAGGTTTCGTCTTGGTGCTCTGGTTTCCTCTTACAGTCCAAAGACATGCAGGTTAGGTGGAATGACAATACTACATTGTCACTAGTGTGTGGTTGGGATGTGTGTATGTTCACCCTGTGATGGACTGGCGCCCGGTCCAGGGTTTGTTCCTGCCTTGTGCCCTATGCTATAGGGATGTGGTCCTGCAGCCCTGTTCAGGACTAAGTGGGTTAGAAAATGACTGACTGACTGACTGATTTATACATGTTACATAGGGATTATTTCACGTTTTTTAACTTGGTTTTCAAAAATGTCATCATCATCATCATTATTTTATTTTTATTTTTCCGAGTATTCTGGTGGTTATATTATAATTCATTAATGAGAATGTTAGGTGACTAATTCTGAAGTAGTGACAGTCTTTCAGCACTCAGTGTCATTTGCCTGGGTGTCTGCTCTGTTCATTGTTAATTGTCATTATTAGGATACAATTAAGGGAACAAACTACATAGAACAAACATATTAATAGGAAAACTCCAAGGGAGTTTTAAGGATTATAGCTATTTGAATAAATGCTGCAGCTACATGGGGTTCTTGGGATGACATGTTATTGAATGGAGACTGTCTTGGTCAACTCGAAGAGTAGAGGGGTACAACAACAACAACAACAACAACAACATTTATTTATATAGCACATTTTCATACAAATCATGTAGCTCAAAGTGCTTTACATGATGAAGAAAAGAGTAATAAAAGACAAAGTAAGAATTAGAATAAGACAACACTGATTAACATAGAATAAGAGTAAGGTCCGATGGCCAGGGAGGACAGAAAAAACAAAAAAAAAACTCCAGACGGCTGAATGGTAGTGACATTTCAAAACTAAAATGGTCAGGTAATCTGTGATAGTCTGTTACAATGTGAGGTTGCCTAGTCGAAAGTAGTAAGTATATTGTAACTTTTATAATGTGTTTGAAACCATCGATACAAATATACACTTAACTTATGTTATGATTATGGCATTTCGGAAGTGTATAAATATAGGTGCCTGAAAAGCAAGGACTGATTCATAAAAAAAACCATTGACATAAGCATGGACATAAAAAATTGCATTTGTTTACTTGAAATTATTGTATGATTAAAAAAAAATCAGATTTAGGGTGGCTGTGAAAAAAGAAATCATGTCTTAGCTTAGGGTCATGAGGGTCTGCTGGAGCCAAACCTAGCCAACACAGAGCGCAAGGCAGGAAACAAACCCTGGGCAGGGTGCCAGCCCACAGCAGGGCACACACACTCACCAGGGACAATTTAGAAACGCCAGTGCACCTAACCTGCATGTCTTTGGACTGTGGGAGGAAACCAGAGCACCTGGAGGAAACCCATGCAGAAATGGGGAGAACATGCAGACTCTACGCAGGGAGGACCCGGGAAGCGAACCCGTGTCTCCTAACTGCGAGGCAGCAGCGCCACTGTGCCACCCATTTATATGTCATCAAAACTTCTAACTTCAAAATGATAAATGACAGATATAATCAGAAATTTATAAGCATTAGTCAGGTATTAATGTGATGATAGCAAAATAAATGTCATTGTAATAGCAAAACATGTAGTACTCGATAAGACATGAAATTTTATTCCACAGCCACTATAAATCTAAAATATTTTGGATCATATGTTAGAAATTTTAATAGGTGATAGTTCAAGACAGATTTGATTGTTGTCCAAATTAATTCCAGACATGTAATATTTTCTATCTTTCTCTTCTATGGCCATGCTTGAGGTATTTTTTTAATCATTTGTTATGTATATACACTCATGATCAAATTAAATGATCAAAAGTAAAATAAAAAAATAATACAAGATTTTGCCAAATTAAAATCCAGAAAGAGGAATATATATTAAAATTACTTGTTTTTGCTATTTTTTTCTTTATTGAAATCCACCTTTAGTATAGAGTACGGTTTCTTTTGGATCATTTCTTTTTTGTATCTTTTACAAATTACATAATTATAAGGAAACTTATATAGTTGCCAGTGCTACTGCAGCATTATGTACTTTTAATCAATGTCACTTCACTTTCAAGTTATTAAACATTTGATAACAGTGGTTCCTGCAACGTACACATACTGCATACTGCATGGTGGGTTTCCTATGACTTCACCATATAATGAAAATCATTTTTTGTTAATGATTACTTTTAGTTTTCATCCATCCCAAAAATACACTTTCTTTAATGTATGCCACCACAATGGATTTGAAATTAAGCAATCACTATGTGATTGTAAGTGTAGACTTTCAGTTTTCTGAAATGTAGTTTTTCTGCATAGCCACACACACCCCACTTCCAGGGGCTCAAAAGTGTTTGGACATTTGACTGACAAGCTGTTCCATAGCCAGTTGGGTACAGATCTCTCATTATTGCATTAACTATCAAGCAGGTAAGGTCATAGCAGGGGTAGTTTTGACTTTGCCAGAAAACAAGTTTTTTAAAGCCTGTCCAGTTTTGGAAGAATTGTATTTGGACAAAGGAAACTAAGATCAATATGTACCAGAATGTTGGAAAGAGAAAAACATAGAGAAGAGAAGAAACAGGTCATGATCCAATGAATACCATGTCATCAGTGAAACATGGTGGAGGCAATTTTAAGGCATGATCATGCATAGTGTTTATTGATGATATGACTGCTGGCAGAAGTAGCAGTATGAATTCTGAAATGTACAGGGCTATACTGTCTACTCAGATTCATCCAAATGTTACAAAACTGATAGGACGATGCAAAGCAGTGGAATATTCTTTAAAAGCAAAGTCAATCAACTGACCCCAACCCAAGTGAACATGAATTATACTTGCTGAAGACAACTAACGGCAGAAAGTCCAAAGAAGAAGCAACAACTGAAGACAGCTACAGAAACAGCCTGGCAAATTATCATTAGGGTTGGAGCCCAGCATCCATGTGTTCCAGACTTCAGGCAGTCATTGACTGTAAAGGATTTTCAACCAAACATTGAAAATGATTATTATATTTATGATTATGTTAGTTTGTCCAAATACTTTTGAGCCCATGAAAATGAGAGGCTATGCAGAAAAATACTGTCATTCCTAAACGGTTCATATGATATTTTTGGTAAACCCCTTAAATTAAACTTGAAAGTCTACACTTCAGTCACATAATGAATGCTTCATTTCAAATCCATTGTCATGATATACAGAGGCATAATTATGAAAATTGTATTGTTGCTGTCCAAGTATTTATGGACATAATATGTATTACTTTTTGGAATTAAAAACCCTGTACTTTTGAAATTGATGGTGCTTAACTCTTTCAGGGCTGATGTCAACTTTTGTCAAAAGGAGGAGCTGGCAATAGTAATCGACTGTCAACTGTGACAGAACCAACCGTTACATTGTAGTTGGACTCTCGTTGCTAGAAGGAAAGTTAGATTCATTGGTTTGACCAAGATTCCCTGCACTCTTGTGTGTAGCAAGGCGCACACAACGGCAAAAATGGCATTGACATCTGGCGAGAGATCAAAGTGAATGCGTAAAGTAAAATACTCTGTGGATGACATTTTGCCTGTTATCTCTGAACTGGACTATGACCTGTCGGACTCAGTTTTTGATACAAGTGACTGAAAACGAATGTTCGGTCCCCAGCTAGTAGTGGTTCTGACAATGTTCGCCAGGAAGGACTGCCACTTAACAATGATAAGAGGTAGGAACCAGAATGTAATGCACTGCGACAATGACGCGAAGACAGCCTGGCAGCAAGCCTGCTGCACATTCTTGGCAAACTGGCAGCCACAGCATGCAGCAACAGATGTTTTATGTTGATTTCTGAGTGAAACCATTGTTTTTGAAAACAATATTCAGCCCTCAAATAGTTAAGGAACAGTGGCTGGTACTTTTGGAGCTGGGGCCCCTAACTTAGTTGGTACCTGATCATTTGTATTATCATAATTAGGTACATGGGAAGCAAAATGTTCTTCTACTGCTATAGAAGTGACATAATGTTTTAATTGGTTGTGATGAACATCTTGAGTGGATTCATCAGGAGAGCCTTGTGGTTTACATACCACACTCCATTTCCATGTAAAGGTCGGACCTCCCTGTACAACAAAATAAGGACCTTGCCAGTGTGGTGCTAGTTTACACCTGGAATGTGCTGGATTATTCAACCAAACCACATCTTAATGATAGGCAGTGTATTTTACTCTTTGTTATACTGGACCTTTTGGGGATAATGGACATGTTGACAGTGTTACCAACTGAACTAATAAACAAACTGTAACATACGACATACAGATATAGCATATTTTTCAGGAGTGCCAGGAGAAGCAGAACATAGCTCTTCAGTGGATGAAAAGATGAACTAGCAACCTGGGTGTGTATTGAGTGATAGAATGGACACTAGTATTGTAGGACAACTGAATCGAGCACATTACTCTCTTAAAAATAAAGGTGCCAGAGTGGTTCTTCAGCACAATGCCATAGGATGACCCATCCACATGAAGGTTCCAGAAAGATCAATTTATTTATTTAGACCTGTACAGACTCCATACAGTAAATAACCATGAATTGATGACAGATTTGTGAAATACCAATAGGTCATGCTTTATAAGTCTGTAACAATCATGTGGGGTAAGTCCAAGTTTCTCAATCTGTTAGTGTTCTGCAATTTAGCTTACCATACATTAAATATTTGCTTTGTCAAGCAATAGTTCTATAAGGAACCACATGATCCAGTAAACAACAATAAAATGCTATTAAAGAACCATTATTTTTAAGAGTGTAAAATATCCCGAGGTTGATACTGTTAGTAAAAACATTTAACTAGTTGTTCTTCAGGAACCCAGTTAAACCTCACTATTAAGCTATTCCCTTTTGGATGATATGGGGAGGTTCTTTTCTTTACAATGTCTAATTTGGAAAACAAATCCACTTCAAATTCCCTTTCCTGATCAGTGTGTAGTTTTTCTGGGACTTCATGCTCAGTTATAAATTATTCAAAGATGTGCTGAGCAACAGTAACTGCCTGTTGGTCCTGCAATGAATACAAATTTACTTATTTGGTGAAATAATCTTGCATCACTGAAACATATTTGTTGCCCATAGGAATTATGGGAAGCTCAATGATGTCTGCAGCCACTTTCTAAAATGGTTAACTAGATCTTACTGTTTGCAGAGGTGCTACACACTGTTTACAATATCCCTCTATGTTCTTAGATGTAAATGGACAATAAAATTGCTGTGTTGTTTAGAAAAGTGTCTTTTTGTGGCCAAAATGGTTAACTGTTTGATGTCCATGTACTGTGGAACCTTGCTAACTGTTAGATTTGCATGTACTCTAGAACCTAATTTCCCTTCAGGGATTAATAAAGTCTTATCAAATCAAGTCAAAATCAAACTAAAGCATGGAAAGAAATAACTTTGTGTGGAATAACAATATGAAGTGCTGGCTCCTCACCAGATGTAGTACATGAGAAGCAACAAATTAACTTGTCTTTCACAGTCTCTCAAACTGACTCAAGAATATCCTGAGTATAGGTGAGCTTTTCTTCAGTTTGCTTGTAGGTGGTCCCTTACCATACATTAACCATTGTCTTACTCTGGTCAATACAGGGACTTCTTTTTGACACTGCAATAGATCAATCAACAATATTTGAGATAGATCCAAAACAGGGAAGATGTTTACTGTAGTGTTTAGTATTGCCTGTGTTACTGTCAGTGGGCTGGGGAGAAGGTTCTGCTAAATTATATTGGGCACAGCAGCCGGTGTATCATTACTTGGGCAAGGAGAGGTTGACTTTGCATTTCCATGCCTCTTACCATCTTGATGTGTGATAACTCGGTCATACACATCAAGTCCTAAATCCCAGCAATCTCTTCGTCTTGTAGCATCATGCTGGTCACATCCTTTAAACTTAGTAAGGGATGATGGTCAGTAACAATAACTAAAGGACAACCAGTCAAGTAAAGATAAAAGCATCTGACTATTGTCCACAAATTATAGTCAAAGGTGGACCAGGTTCATTCCATAGCTGTTAACACATGGGCTTGCATATGCAACTAAGTTTTCAACACCCAGCACTGGTGCATTTAGCATTATGAGAAGCACCTGTGTAGAAATGAAGAGTGTTGAAGTGTCAGTGTCAGGGTATTTCAGTATTGGGGGGTTTGAAACTGCTTGTGAGAAATATTGAAATGTCACTTTGCAATTTGTTGTCCAGGAGAATGCGACATGCTTTTGTGTCAGTCTATATAAAGGGACATCTTTTGTCGCAATTGTTTTTAATAAAACGGCGATAATATGAGTAGAGGCCTATAAACACTCTGACTTAAGTAGCCGAAACAGGAGGCCAATTGGAAACTTTATATATTACTAAAGGGTCTGGCTTAACGACATCCTTTTACACTTTGTGCCCTAAAAAGCATACAGATTTCAAATGACTAAAATAATAACGTAAACGGCACCCTACAAGTACAAAATTGCGACTTTCTCAGTGGCACCGGAGTACCTTGTGCGACTTGAAAGTGTCGCCTACTTTCATGAGGTCACATTTCACGTTTCCCTTTCCCCTCCCCTTCCCGGAAGTTTCGTAGCCCAACCTGTTATTGTGTGTGTTTGTTTTCCTGGACTGGTGCCTGGGGTTCCTACTGCTGCATTAATCTCTCTCTCTCTCTCTCCATCCTGCAACGAAAACATCCCCAATTGTACCTGTGCAACGGCAGACAAATCATAGGTAATAGAATTATTATTTTTACGGAGGTCTCCTTTTAATTTGCATTTGTTGTCGTTTGTACTGCATTTTGTACGAGGCATCGCGGAAGCTCGGCGCATTTGGCGTCAGTTTACAATCACAGAAATGTTTTAAAAACACGTCAGTCTTGTGCATAAATATAATCGAGCGCCATATGTGGAAAGTAGTTAAACCGACACATCGAGGATACCTTAAATATTTGGTGCGTAAATTAATAATGCACACCGAATAAGGGGATGGTAGCGATTTATGCTGCAGCGGGTGCCATTAACCTCACTAGTCTGATATTTCGTAGAGTGGGAATGAATGAATGAGTAAAACATAATCTGTTTAACATTTTGTCTGACTTGTTTGCTTCTAAAGAGCTTTGAGTAGTGAGAAAAGCGCTATATAAATGTAAAGAATTACCAGTATTATTAAAATATGTAACTGGGCAACATGTTTTTTTGCATTGCAAGTTTTTATTTTCTCATCAGCAGGACGTTTTCATGAATAAGGGTATATAACTATTTCGTTCTGTTAATTTTCACCCTAATGCAGGCATTTGCCATCGAATGCACTACGATTTAACGTGTGGTGAGCTTGTATCTTTTTACGACAGTGTATGCGTGAGTGTGCACAGTCATAGACTTGTGTCCCATCCAGGAATGGTTCCCACCTTTCTGGCATATGCCACTATGGATGGATTATTGAATGTAAAGTAGGTATTGATCAGCACTTGTCTGCAAACCATTACCAAATTTAAAAAAAAGAAAATGAGAATAGGCTCGCTTGTCAGCATGGGAACATTGATTTGCAAAATATAAACTTTTTTTTGTTACAGCGAAATGTGAAACAAATAATGGAAATAGTTGGTGGATTGATTGGATTAACATATAAAAATATTAAGTTAAATCCCCATTTTAAAAAATTACAGAAGTCAAGCTATTTGTTTGAACATATAGTAGGCCAAATGTTGTTTTGTTTTTTGTTTGAACTATGTTCATGTTGTCCGGTATTTTTAGCTTGTATATGAGATGTATACTATGTGAAAATAATTTCAGTTATAACTTTCTCATCTTCCTGAAAAGTTATTCATCATATTTTTATTTAAGTAAATTGATACTGCTCTTTAAACTAAAATGAAAATATTGGAACACCGTATTTTCTGTATATTAGCTGAATTTGCATACAATGTGAAAAGTATCTACTGCAATTGGCACAATTTTTTTCACAAGGAAATTTGTTGGGACAGTTCTTTCTTTGTTACAACATTTTGAATCCAGAACTCTATACATAGTTGATATTACAAAACTTCCCACTGAAAATTATTTGCAAATTTATTCTGGACAAATTCAGTTAGTCATACCTTGAGAGAGTTAACTTCAACTTGTACATTTTGAATAATTCCTCTGATACATATCCAACAGCTATTCCTGATGACAAAATTAATTTCCAATACAAGTTTGTACAAGCTGAAGTCAGCTCTGCGTCATCATAAATTTTAAACAGCAAGTTAAACCATAACTGAAATTGCATAGAATGTTTTTCTGTTTTATGACCAATGAGTTTGTAAACTTGCCATTGCTTTTGAACCGGAGGGTGGCAAGAAAAGCAAGCAGGGGGCAGAGTCCCCTAGTAATCCTTAAAAACAGTTAAGTGTGAACCTTAAGAATTGCGTATCCTGGAGCAAGCTAGAATAAAAATAAGGATAGTAAAAATTACTTGAAAAATCCAGACTAGCTGTGATTGACTGTACTGTGTACTGCAGTTAAAACTGTCTCAATTCTGCTTTGCAAATGATTGAAATCTGATATGACCATGTGCTGATATCCTGAATCTGGAAAACTAATAAAATTTAATAAATCAGACAGATGGGACCCAATAAACAAATATGAATACCAGCTTCATGATGACTTTAAATTCTTTACCATGTGGGACATTGGCCAAAGATGCTAATTGAATCCTGTCTGCTGAATCTGTCTGCAAGATCCTCTTAGAAAATTACGCATCCGAGGCACGACAATGCAGAAAAAAACGTGGCAGTTGGGTTGTCTTGGCAGACATTGTTCATTTTACATTTTTGTAAAAAGATCAAACCTGTTTTGCATGTTTGAAAACTGGAAACCTTTTGAATAGTAGTATAACCAAGGTTTTGTTTAGGATAATTCTGTATTTAAAACGTAATCCTGTCAGCCTACAGTTGCGGTGGAGTGAGGTATGACATGATCACAGGATATGTTCCCAAATAGGACACCACTTTTCATGAATGCCTTGGTTTTGTAGTCTTGGTTGGCCTGAAGGGATGGAGTCAGTTGTCCTCATTGGCCGGCCTCTCTAAGCTGTGGTTTTGGGAAGTAGGGGTAATAATATTAGCAACAGAACACCCTCATGTCCTGGAAGTAGTATCTCTTAACTCTGATGAGACTGGAAGGAGAGCTTATGACATGCCAAGTGACCAGTTATGGTACTAACACCATTATAATTTTGCTCTAACCGTATAAATTATATTTAGGATCTTAAACTAATCTGAATACCCTAACATACAGTACTTACTAAATTATTTGGAATTGAAGTATAATATTTATCGCTAATCATTTAACTCTGATCTCTGTTTTTGTATCTTTTCTTGTGTATTCAAATCAGCAAATATCGCCATCCAGTCAATGCTTGGCATTGGTTTTTCAGGCTAGGGAGAATTTTTCTTTTAGAATTTCAAGAACAGAAGCGAATGTGAAGAATATAATCATCAGGTCTTTGATGATGGTGCGCAACAGAGGACAGGATTTGCAGAGTTTAAAACAAACATTAATGTAAAACTGTTCTACTGATTGACATTTTTAAAAGTTGTGTTAATTTCTGGAATCTGTTTAAGGAGAGAGACACAATCTCTATTAAATGTCTCTTTAGATCACATTGGAAATGTTTTGTTAAAAGGTCAGGTGTCTTTTACCTTGCAGGACAGTTTGAAACAACTTAGGAAGAGCAAAGTTTTTTTCACATTCAGGTTCATACTATATATTTGTATTGTTTTTAATCATACGGATCTGCCTGATCATATCTCCTCCAGAGCCGGAACATAACCTCATTTTTCCCCCCATAGGATCAATGCTTCTTTGGTATCTGTGTATGATTTCCATATTCATGGGGTTTTTCAGGAACGTTACCCCAAGATTTGACTAATATATATATATATATATATATATATATGATTTGACATTTTCTTTGGATTTCACTCAAATTTCAGTGTTGGGTTATAGAACGTATCCCAAAAGGATGCAGGTGAACTACTGTGTTGCTGAGAATAACTGTAAGGTGATATTCCAATGGGGGCACACCCAAAGAAAAGAGAACAAAACTAGCCTTGATTCTTAACAGTTATATGAATTCAGGTCAGTTGCCTCTGCCTCTTGTGAAGCATTCAGAAAGTTGCATGTAAATGTGACAACCACTGGAGCACCTCCCATAGCAGAGGCTGTCTGTGCCTGTATGGCACTTCTCTAAAATGGAAGCCCACATGGATTCAGTTCTCTCTAGCCTAATGCATGAGAAAGTGATCACTTCAACATTGGCAGAAGTGGAATCACTGGTCTTGATATTGCAGGTAGTGCTGAGCAGATGGAGCTCAAATTTGTTCCATGCAATGCCAAGGAACATTCTGATGATTATGTGGATCATCATTTTTATTTTCATTCAGGTCATTTGTTATGTGCGTTTTCAAATAAACACATTTCAGTGACACAACTGATGGTGTACTGTATCCCTCAGCTTCTCCTAAGGAAAAAGAGCAAGTGGAGGCAAATTCCAATGCTTTTAAGGATGCAAACACAGTAACTAAGTATCCATCCCAAAAATGTTTTGCTGCTCCTGATTTCCTCCCCCTGTTGATAAGATAAAACAGATAGGAGCAAAACTTGTCACATTGAAGATGACAAGTTTGATGATTGCCCCTGAAAATTATTGTGCCTGTTGATTATCCTTCATTCCAAATAATTAATAACTGCCAGTGAGGAACATAAATTGCTGGTAAAAAAGTTTAGGATTCAATCATTTGAGCAAATAAGATGAATTAGATCAGTGCATGTCAGCTGCTGATTTTGGGATGGTTTGGGAACGTCAGGAAGAATCCTATGGCTCAGCTGAAAAAATAGAAAATGCATTTTTGAGAAGCTGGAGCCATTTCAAAAAAATTAATCCCTCAGAGTTATTTAAGTTGGGAGGAGTGGGTGATTTGCTGAAAGAACTAGGGGGCTCTGCCCCCTGCTCGCTTCGCTTGTCAACCCCGTGCAGTCGATACGTATGCGCATATGGGGAATCGGATGTACAATTTTAAACAGATTATTATTTTCATGGGAATTGTTACATATTCATAATGGACCTAACTATTTTCCATTACAGCGAGTAATTAACCATAGTAAAAAGTAGTAAAATGTAATAGATTGAAATAAAATTGTTTCATGTTGTTTTATATGTTTACGTTCTGTTTGGCTTTGGAATTAACACGCAAATACTTTTTAAACTTACACTTTTATTGTAAAACTACAGTAAAAACAGTCTTTGGAATTAACTTTTCGTCAATATTGCTTTGAATTTTGATTCCATGTTTGGAGTTGCATCGTGACAATACAACATGTAACTGGCCGTAAGTGAATATTGTTTCTTTCTCTCTATCTTGTGATTTGTTAATTGTCATAGCAAAAGTTATTCTAATGGGAAGCTGTAAACGTTTTAATACGAATGGCATATCAAGATCTCTTTTGGTGTCTGTTTTCCATGGAAGATGTACTACATTACCTTTCTTGTCGCCTCTTAAAATTTTACATGTCGGAGATTTTCGTCCAATTTTGAATACAACTGTTCTTGTCCTATTGCATAGCCCATCACTCATACATAAATTATGCAATAATATTATGATACATCCTTCTTTCAACAGTAATTCGGCCAGTGGATGACCAGATGGTGTTAACGGTTATAGATATTCTACAGGATATTGTAAGTTGATGTTTTCATCTTCTGCACCATCACCACCAACTGTTTCAGCATAGTCTATTGATATGCATTTAACCAATTTACCATGTAACTGATCGACAATCTTCGCGTTAATTCGTTTGACTTCATCGTTTCTCTGTGCTAGGATTGTCCGTGTACTAATTTCTCCTGTTGATAACTCTTTGGGATGAAACTTTTCATTAAAATTTGGACATAATAAGTCTTCTTTTATTGGGAACTTAAGAACAGCAGGAACTGTGTCTTACAAAAGCATTCACATGAATGAGAGGTGAGAGGACTGTGGGCGTGGGCCGTTAACCGTAAGTAGTTGAGAGGAGGGTGGGATTTGAAAAAATCTCTATGCAATAGTCTCATCTGACGGGACTTGAAAAAATCTCTTGGAAATAGTCTTGTCTCATCTCAAGATTTTCTTTTATAATAGAGATATATATTATTGTAATGAATGGCGTACCATGCCATAACCCAGCCGGGAAGCCTCTGTAATGGAACAACAGGGAGAGATGATTTATGAAGGGCGCTGCTATTTAGCAGTCCCTCTGGGGTGCAACAGTGCCTCGGAGTCCCACAGGGCTATATGGTACTTGATCTTGGTCGGCTCAGCCCTGTTGGGTTCTAGGGATGACAACAAGGGGAGCTGCGGGAGCAGCAGTGCCCTACTTTGAGCTTCCGCCACACGTGGGAGTAATTTCAGACCTCCTTAACAAGCCACCTGGAATACTCCTGGGTGCTGCTTCTCCAGGAGCCAGAGTTGGGAGGGTGTCAGATGAAGAGAAGAGGAAAAGGACTGTTTGATTGGTACTTGTGCTGCGTTGTGTGGAGGGAGCAAAAAGTGCTTCCCATGTAAACATGTACTGTGCCTCGAACTTGTGTCTGTGTGTGTGTGTATATATATATATATATATATATATATATATATATATATATATATATTTGGGTATATCTAAACGTATGTATGGAAATGGTCACTTCATGCAATAGCAATTATAGGAGCTGAATTTGACAATTGTTATTTCCTACTATTTTGTTAAAACTACGTAAAATACAGTAAAGCAGTTTAGTTGCACCTAAATGCTGTATATGGAGATTACACATATATATAGTTTGTGTATGTGTGCACCCAAATTGCCTAAAACCCATGAAGGCTACATGCACTAAGGGTATTAGCAACTTAACACCTGAGCCTATAAACAAACAGAGACAAAGACAAAAATCACAAAATTAATTTGGGCAATTTACTGTTTGTAAAAATGCATTGTATTTCTATAAAAATAGGTCTGTATTTAAAATTGGGGTACTCTGGCATTGTCTAATGATCAAATTACAAACTGGAACATGATTCAAGATTTAAAAAAAATCAGTCCATTTCAGAATTGTCTTTTTCATTTTAGTGGTGAAAACTACAATCCCTCGTATGAAGCTCAGAACCACTTAGTAACTAATGTCTTGCCTTACTCCATGTGCATCTATGATGCTTCTAACATTGTGGCACAAAGACGTGAACTGGAAGTATTTGTCCACTGATACATTATCTGCTCGTAAGTTGAGACAGTGAGTAAATTGCTTGGAGATAGATGCCTGCAGCGAAGCTTGTTAACACTGTATTATTTATGAAAGTTGCTTCAGCATACTTAATGTCTTTAATACTCCACAGTTTTGTATGAAAGAGGATACATATATGTCATCTTTTCATAAGTAACTATGTGATACTTTGTGCTAAAGCTACATTGGTTTGCTACAGAATTAAAAAAAAATGTTTCATTAAGAATTCAATAATTTTATATTTGCAGTTACAATAATGATAATTAGTCTCTATAGAGTTTTTTTATTTTTTAATTCTGTGAATATTTTAGGATGACCACATGAGAAGATATTAAGAGTTGGCTTAAGCGCCTTGAGCATGGGAAAGGCGCTATATAAATAAAAGGTATTATTATTATTATTAGATCTGGGAGTGGGCTATATAAAGGGACTTGCAAAACAGAATTATACAGAGGAATGGGAGTGATTTTATGTAATTGCTGATTGATGTTTTCTTTACATTTTTTTTTTTTTTTGTTGCTAGTGAAACCCAGGCCTGAGATTTTGAGGATGAATCATCAGGTCATCCAACTCTCTTTCAAGTCTTGTAATACTCTGTAGCATTTACATATTTATTGATAATTAATAAGTTTTTCAGGTCTTTTTTTATTGAACATTATCCACTTTTTTCATACAGTTTTTTTTATTCAATTGCTGTCAGTAATTTATTTTCAGTTTTTTTCTGAAGTTGTATACAGTGCATCCGGAAAGTATTCACAGCGCATCACTTTTTCCACATTTTTTTAAGTTACAGCCTTATTCCAAAATGGATTAATTTCATTTTTTCCTCAGAATTCTACACACAACACCCCATAATGACAACGTGAAAAAAAGTTTACTTGAGGTTTTTGCAAATTTATTAAAAATAAAAAAACTGAGAAATCGCATGTACGCAAGTATTCACAGCCTTTGCTCAATACTTTGTCGATGCCACAAGCTTGGCACACCTATCCTTGGCCAGTTTCGCCCATTCCGCTTTGCAGCACCTCTCAAGCTCCATTAGGTTGGATGGGAAGCGTCGGTGCACAGCCATTTTAAGATCTCTCCAGCGATGTTCAATTGGATCCAAGTCTGGGCTCTGGCTGGGCCACTCAAGGACATTCACAGAGTTGTCCTGATGCCACACCTTTGATATCTTGGCTGTGTGCTTAGGGTCGTTGTCCTGCTGAAAGATGAACCGTCGCCCCAGTCTGAGGTCAAGAGCGCTTAGGAGTAGGTTTTCATCCAGGATGTCTTTGTACATTGCTGCAGTCATCTTTCCCTTTATCCTGACTAGTCTCCCAGTTCCTGCCGCTGCAAAACATCTCCACAGCATGATGCTGCCACCACCATGCTTCGCTGTAGGGATGGTATTGGCCTGGTGATGAGCGGTGTCTGGTTTCCTCCAAACGTAATGCCTGGCATTCACAACAAAGAGTTCAATCTTTGTCTCATCAGACCAGAGAATTTTGTTTCTCATGGTCTGAGAGTCCTTCAGGTGCCTTTTGGCAAACTCCAGGTGGGCTGCCATGTGCCTTTTACTAATTAGTGGCTTCCGTCTGGCCACTCTACCATACAGGCCTGATTGGTGGATTGCTGCAGAGATGGTTGTACTTCTGGAAGGTTCTCCTCTATCCACAGAGGACCTCTGGAGCTCTGACAGAGTGACCATCGGGTTCTTGGTCTTCTCTCTGACTAAGGCCCTTCTCCCCTGATTGCTCAGTTAGATGGCCGGCCAGCTCTAGGAAGAGTCCTGGTGGTTTTGAACTTCTTCCACTTGCGGATGATGGAGGCCACTGTGCTCATTGGGACCTTCAAAGCAGCAGAAATTTTTCTGTAACCTTCCCCAGATTTGTGCCTCAAGACAATCCTGTCTCGGAGGTCTACAGACAATTCATTTGACTTTATGCTTGGTTTGTGCTCTGACATGAACTGTCAACTGTGGGACCTTATATAGACAGGTGTGTGCCTTTTCAAATCATGGCCAATCAACTGAATTTACCACAGGTGGACTCCAATTAAGCTGCAGAAACATCTCAAGGATGATCAGGGGAAACAGGATGCACCTGAGCTCAATTTTGAGCTTCATGGCAAAGGCTGTGAATACTTATGTACATGTGCTTTCTCGATGTTTTTATTTTTAATAGATTTGCAAAAATCTCAAGTAAACTTTTTCATGTTGTCATTATGGAGTGTTGTGTGTAGAATTCTGAGGAAAAAAATAAATTTAATCAATTTTGGAATAAGGCTGTAACATAACAAAATGTGGGGAAAAAGTGATGCACTGTGAATACTTTCCGGATGCACTGTACATTGAAGTGAAAAATGGTGAAAATCTTTTGGCATATAACTAAGAGAAATACATTTAAAATGACAAATTTTCAAAATTTATGTTGCATGTATTTTTATATAGGGTACTTACTAGAAATTATGCCAGAGTATACAAGAAGGAAAATTTCTGAAAATCCATTAAAGTAATTTTTGCCTTGGGTACATGGGTCTCATTTGCAGCATCAACAGTTAAAGTTAATGTTAACAAACAAGCTTGAGAACCTGTCCTGTAATAAACAAACCAACGATTAATTAAAGTATGTAGGTTGTTGCAATATGTTGTGTTCACTGAAAAGGTGTTTTGCATTATAGAAAAATAGTTAAACTGTTGGCATCAATGAAAAGCCTGACTGACACTCTCAAACTTAATTTTTAGATGGACCAGTCTGCACCGTCTTGCTTGCTTGCCACCTTGACACGTCCTCACTCTGAACAGCTACTACAGGGCCTTCAGCTACTCCGGGAACATCGAGAACTATGTGACATTGTTCTTCGAGTAGGTGATGCCAAAATACATGCCCATAAGGTGGTCCTTGCCAGCATAAGCCCATACTTCAAAGCCATGTTCACTGGCAGCCTGTCGGAGAAAGAGAACTCCGAGGTGGAGTTTCAGTGTATTGATGAATCTGCTTTGCAAGCTATTGTGGAGTATGCTTACACAGGAACTGTCTTCATTTCTCAGGAGACTGTGGAATCTTTGCTGCCAGCTGCCAACCTTCTCCAGGTCAAGTTGGTCCTGAAAGAGTGCTGCGCCTTCCTGGAGAGTCAGCTGGATGCAGGAAATTGTATTGGGATCTCTCGCTTTGCAGAGACTTATGGCTGCAATGACCTCTATTTGGCTGCCACTAAATTCATTTGCCAGAACTTTGAGGATGTCTGCCAGACTGAAGAGTTTTTTGAGCTAACGAGGTCCGAGTTGGATGACATAATTTCCAATGACTGCCTCAATGTTGTTACTGAGGAAACAGTCTTCTATGCACTGGAGTCCTGGATTAAATATGATGTTCAGGAGAGACAGAAGTATCTAGCCCAGTTATTGCACTGTGTTCGTTTGCCCCTTCTCAGCGTGAAATTCCTGACGCGGCTATATGAAGCCAACCACCTCATTCGGGACGATCATGCATGCAAGCATTTACTAAATGAAGCCCTTAAGTATCACTTCATGCCAGAGCATCGACTGTCTTATCAGACTGTTCTGTCCACCAGACCACGCTGTGCCCCAAAAGTACTCTGTGCTGTCGGTGGTAAAGCTGGGCTGTTTGCTACACTTGAAAGGTAAAAATACTTTTGTAATGGAAACTCATTTTTGTTTTTAATTATGTGAATAGTAGGGATTCATATACAGTACAGGCCAAAAGTTTGGACACACCTCCTCATTCAATGTGTTTTCTTTATTTTCATGACCATTTACAGCACTCCATCACTCTCCTTCTTGGTCAAACAGCCCTTACACGGCCTGGAGGTGTGTTTGGGGTCATTGTCCTGTTGAAAAATAAATGATCGTACAACTAACCTGACTTCTGCACAACACAACTGCTGGTCCCAACCCCATTGATAAGGCAAAAAATTCCACTAAATAACCCTGATAAGGCACACCTGTGAAGTGAAAACCATTTCAGGTGACTACCTGTTGAAGCTCATCGAGAGAATGCCAAGAGTGTGCAAAGCAGTAATCAGAGCAAAGGGTGGCTATTTTGAAGAAACTAGAATATAAAACATGTTTTCAGTTATTTCACCTTTTTTTGTTAAGTACATAACTCCTCATGTGTTCATTCATAGTTTTGATGCCTTGAGTGAGAATCTACCAATGTAAATGGTCATGAAAATAAAGAAAACACATTGAATGAGGAGGTGTGTCCAAACTTTTGGCCTGTACTGTATATCGAGGATAAAAGACAATGGAGACATTTAAAGACTATCATATCATATTAGAATTATGTGACCTTAGAAGGTATCATCTGTTGTAGCTTAAAAAAAGTAGAAGGGAACTGATTAACCCACAGGTACAATACTGAAGTTTAACTTTGGTTTATAACATTAGTCATTTTACAACTGCCGATTCTCACAAATATGGCTGAGATTTATTGGTTTGATTTAATTTTTACTTTTCTGGTTAGTAGTGTTGATTTGTGAAATTCGTCAAAGGTTTTTTTTTTTTGGACTTTAATTTGCTGTTTTTTTCAATGACCTTGTTCACCAAAAATTTCCCTGAAAATTTGCTGTCTGGCCAAATTTTTTTAAACCAGCGCCTCATGATACATAACGAGGTCAGTGTGACATCACAGAGCTATAGCAGCCAATATTGGATGGGGATGTCACTACCCAGGGGTTTTTAAACTGCACCGTGGTGTCCCACCTTAAAGGAGCACTGGGAGAAATGGCAAGAGAAAATTATTTAACACTAGAAGTGCCATGGCCGACACTAATTTTAAATCTTTTAATAATTTCAAGGTGCTTCTCACTCTCTAGACCTTCCGTGACTTTTACTAAATTGCTACACTTCAAATGCCCATGTCGTTGCCACCAGAAGCAATGCCATTAAATATTGGTACACAGGCTTGAATTGCTTTCTCTTTCCTCCGGCTAACGTTTGTATTTGCATATCCTTTTTAACTCAATAAATCCTATCCTGACGCTGTTATCAACATTACTGATCATTGTTTCCCAGACATGAGTAGCTAACTGCAGGCAATTTCAAAGATCTATTGTGAAAATGTCACACTTATAATCACTCACATTGTTTCAATATGTGTGAAGAAAAAAAGCAAATCTGAAAACTGTCGGTGCACCAGGTATTTCAGTTATGTAGAAAAAAAACAACCATAAACACGCTTGGAATTGCATTACGGTGTTTTTCACAAAACGTTGAATATGAAGTACACAGCCAGCATGAATCTGAAGTGGGGAATGAAGAACATGTGAAGTGGCACATAATGGATGGAGAGAGCAGCAATAGTCGGCAACACACTGTCAAAGTTTTCACAGACATGGCACACCCAACAATTAATGCAAATATGAGAATAAATGATAGACTTTCTTTGTGAAAATGGGAAGACGGGTGCAACATGGTGCTTGACTGTAAATGAGGTGCCTTTTTAGGAGGAAAAAAAAAAGATTTGAATTCAGTTATATAGCGTCAGTCGGATATTGACAGAGACAACCCCCAAGTATGTAACACAGATCCCTTGCAGTGCAGGCTATACAGTAGGTGTTACTTAGTCTCAGTGGAGCTCACGCGATATGGAGAGAGAGAAAGGACTTCAAGTAATGTGGACTTGGGGTGTAAATTTATCTCAGAGAGGAACAGTGGTGCTTCACAGCTTAGGTCAAATTTTCAGTCAAAATAATCAATCTAGCATGGTTGTCAAACACATCCCTAGACCTCATGGAAACTTAAAAGTCCATTGTACCCTTATAAACCACTCCAAACCAGCTCAGTTTCTCCTTCCCATCTGAGTTCAATGCACTTTGCTGAGTTTACCAAAGTTAAAGTTCATACCTGTGTTTTCACCGAACTCAAGGTGGAACAAATTCAGCGGTATTCAGTCATCAGCATTGGTTGGTTTGAAAAGCTCATTGGCTTCAATGTGTTATCATTGCCAGTCATGACTTATGAATTAATAAGGCCTTAGATAACTGCAAGATTAGTAGCCTTTTTCAAGGTGAACTATTATATGTTCAGTTCAGCCCAGCTATTAGAAAACATGAATTACCATGGAAGAAAGATATTTTTTTTTCCTGCTATAATTTTTGTTATTCATATCGGGCATTTCATATCATATAAGACATGTATTGTAGAGCCTTAATTGGTTTGCTGAGTTTAAAATGATGCATTTCCATTTTAGTCCATATAATAATTGTTATTCAAAACTCAAATGCTCACAATGAATTTTTTTTATAAGTGAAGATAGTTACTGTTGAGCAGACATAAAGAGCTTTACTGCTTTTAGTCCATCCATTCATCTATTACATTGAAGCGTAGCTAATCTGAGCATCCTTGGCAGTCACAAGGCACATCCTTGCACACAATCACTTGCAACTAGGCAATGATAAGTCCTCAGTTAATCTATCTTACATTTCTTTGTATTGTGGGAAAACAGCTGGAATAACCTGTGTAACATCCTTGCAAACACAAAAACAATATACAAAATCCACACAGACAATCTCTTGGCACTTAAACCCTTTCTCCTTGGGTTCTCAAACGGCAGCACCAACCACTCTGCTATTGTTTACTAAGTATTTGACTTTTTACACAGATAACTAGTTTTCAGCTGGAACTGAATAAGTTACACAAATTAACATTTTTTTTGTTCCTTTTTTTTTTTTTTTTTTTTTTTGGTCAATCAGTATGGAAATGTACTTCCCCCAAACTGACTCCTGGATAGGAGTGGCTCCCCTAAGTGTCCCTCGCTATGAATTTGGAATTGCTGTACTGGATCAGAAAGTATATGTTGTGGGAGGAATTGCTACACACATGAGACAAGGTGTTAACTATCGACGACATGAGAACAGTGTGGAGAGTTGGAATCCAGACACCAACACATGGATACCGGTGGAAAGAATGACTGAGAGTCGTAGCACTCTGGGAGTAGTAGTACTAGCTGGAGAACTATATGCCCTAGGAGGGTATGATGGCCAATATTACTTACAGTCTGTGGAGAAGTACATTCCTAAGGTGAAAGAGTGGCAGCCAGTTGCTCCCATGATTAATTCACGCAGCTGTTTTGCTACAGCTGTACTGGATGGAATGATGTATGCAATTGGTGGTTATGGACCTGCACACATGAACAGGTAAAGGTTTTTTTTTTCTTTTTTTAGTTCATTGTTACCTTGTTTTCAACATTACAGAAAATAAACATTTATTCCAATTAATTGGTTTAGATTTAAATGAGTTTACAGTGAAGTTTAAAGATATCTGTAGAAACATGTACACACAAGTCTAGTAGTCAAGCATGGATAAGTATCCAGATAGAAATAGCTAAGTAAGTGTGCAGTGAAGCATCTCTTTAAGATCCATATAGTAAATTCTAAGAATGTGCAGCCAGGCAGCTGTTAAGCATGCCATTTATTGGTCCCTTAACATGATTCCTAATAAACATCATATATTGTTCTTGAGACCAGACAAACCTTTATTTTTCAGTGCCGTTAAAAGCAAACACCATTATAAAGAACTTAACAAAGCAAAGATAAAAGAAGTATTAAACAGTTCATTACATGTAATACAGTAATTGGAAAACAAGTAAAATGTTAACACTGCACTACATGTATGCTAGTTGGCATAAGATACATATAAGAAAACATAAATTTGTAAAGTAGTACATAAAAGAACGGCCACATTAAATTACTTTAAAATGCAATATAGAAAATTGATTCAAGCTGAATTTGAATATTTGAAAACAAAGATTGCCACATACAAAAGGACAGAAATCTGTTTTGCTTAGGTGTCACATAGCCTGTTAAACATGCACTGAGATGTTCATAGGGAGACACTGAGATAATGAAAAGGCTGCTTTCAGAATGTTTTTTATGGATTTGTTCTGAAGTACATAAATGTGATATCAGCTGATTTAAAGAAAGTAATTTATTTAGGGGTTAATATTCTAATTTAAAAATGGTTTATTTTACATTTGTGTTCCTTTGTCAGACTTTAGTATCCAGATCACAATGGAGCAGTTACATGTACTGTATTTTTGCGGTTTTATTGTAGTTAATTAAGTAATTTAGAGTAAATGATGTGCCTGGAACCAACATCGTTGTGCTTCATATAATGTCTGCCTCATTGCCTAGATTTGAGGTATAGATTAGCAACAGTATCTATAGTCTTTCAGGTATCTTTATTGGAAACACCAGTTCTCAATTAATATAAGTCATTTCAGAAACAATTAACAACTACAACTGGTCTCAAAACAGTGCAATTTACTGTGTAATTACATATAATGGATGTTTCTTCCTTAGCAAACAATAGAAAGTGTTGATAAGATGGACCAAAGAATGTAAATTTTTTCTTTAATACTACTTTTTAAATGTAAAAATCAGTATAGGTTGAGTATCCATAATCTGAAATACCTGGGACCAGATGTATTTCAGACTCTGGAATGATCCAGTAGGGTAAATGCAGCCAAGCTAGCTTAATAATGACTTGTGCATATAATAGTTCATATCACTGAACTGTAATTATAATGAGCATTGACATGACAAACATATTAAACCTCAAAAGCAATACAAACATGATATACAGACTCTATTATAGTTCGCTGTTAGGAGGGCCAATGCTGCATATTTGTATTGAAGAACTAGGGGGCTTCGCTCTGCACGCATATAGTGCCAACGTTTGTGAACGTATTTATGAAGTTCTACTTTGTCTTTTACTTTCTGTCTTTTATTTCTGAGCCGGATTGGACATGCATTTTTTTCAATTCCACTTTTTCCAGGCTGATAATTACTTTCCTTATTTTCTGAATTTGCACCTAGATTCTTTTTCTTTTTTTCTCTCCAGTGCTTTGGAGTCTCTTTTCTCCGCGCTTCTTTCTTGTTTTCTTAGTCGTCTACGTTTTATTTATAACATATTGTCCTTATACTCTTTATATGCGCTGAGAGCCCTGGATCTGTGTGTGCTTGAAGCCTCCTATACACGACTGGGTGTTTTGCTGCCTCTGAGCTTATTTGATATTGATTGTAAGTAGGGCGTGTCTTGCAAGAATCTCATGTTCCACGTCATCGCAAGACGGTCCTTGGTCAATCTCTTGGCACAAAGTCTCATATTTAAGGTCCCCGCGAGACGCTCCGTGGCCAATCTCTTTCATCTCGCGGTTTCTTTTAAGTGTCTTCCGTGATCTTCATGTGGAGATCACATCTCGACGCCCTAGTGTTTCTCTCCAGGATTTTTTTTTTTTTATAATAAAGAGACTTTTTTGCTTTTTCGTTAGCTTGTATAAGGTACCTGTTGCCTGACTGTGCAAGAAAATCTCAGCCAACCCTCACTCCATCATACCTGCTGTGCTGGAGGCCATTAACCAACCGACTGGGACGCTGCATTAGATTTTCACATGGTGTGGGTGTAAATATATAAAAATAACATTTTTGCCAACCTAAAGAGACAATTTGCAACAGTGTCTGGTTTTCAAAACATAATTGTAACACTCCATTCATGCTGCAATAAGGGTATCTAATACAAATGAAGCTGCATTTGTTAACTGTAAGTGGTGATATTTCATTAACCCACAATTCATATGCAATGCTAGGATGAGTCTTGAGGTGTATTCATGTACACACAACTACAAGATGATTGTGATTTATAAAGGTAAATTGTGTAGAAATGTGCGTATGCCAGGATATATTAATATGACTTTTTTTCTGGCATATGTATTTTTCTTTTATTTTTTCTCGTATGCCTATTTTCATGTCCCATGCAACCCCCCATTCATGTACTGTAGCTTCATAGTGCTCAATGTTTCATGGGGAACAGACCATGCTCAGGATGAATAAATACATTTGGTGGTAGTGGTTTCATGTCAGCAGTCAAAGTTTGTGATTTTGGAGAATTTTAAAATTGAGGATTAGGGATACTCAATGTGTATTATATACCAATAAAGTAATACATTTCAAAATAATGACAGTTAATGAGGCACATTTTCTTACCTTGAAAGGAAACACTTAGCTTGTTGTGACTTGATTTTTAAGGTGAGCTGTATAGAAGAGGAGTGACTAGCAGGATTATTAGGCATTTTATTTTCTCATTGTGGCCTGCGAGATTTGAATATTCATTGGTTATTGTGCAACTCAGTACCGGATGTTAAAGTATATGTACCAGTGACCCAGACTAGACCCACAGAGCCTGTACACTTTGTGACTGACATACAGACAAATGACCAGTACTAAATGAAGATTCAAGTTAGTGTATATATAATTTTTTATTCCATGTATCTTTTTAGTAGACAAGTTTAAAAATGTATTTATGTAGCTTGCATCGGGTTTTAGAATATTGTGTTACAAATTATATCTTTTTCTCTTCCATTTGTCTTTGTTATAGAATGGAGATTACCCATCCTTTGTGGTTGATGATTCATGGTATATACTGTACTTCTGCCTCTAATAGTTTCTGTAATTAAACTTTGACTGAAAATTAACTTTGACTGGAATTAACTGATTAAGTTCTCATTTTGATTTACAGTTAAACTAATCTCTCTATTATAAAAAAAATCTTGAGTGGGAGACTAGGGAGACTAGACGTGATCTTCTCGGAAGACAGTTCGATGTCCCGCAAGAGACACTTTAACATCATGTGACACAAAGCAGTGAGACATTTAAAACAAGTTCACGAACATATAACCTAGCAGTTGTTGGAATGCTTTTGGCATACACATTTCATGTGCTCCCAGCTCTTAAAACAATGACAAACGACAAGCAGAACACACAGCTTGCCAGCAGATGATCGGACCACTTCTCCTTAGTGTGCGTTCAGCCCACCCCCACGTTTCACAACACAAGTGTTAGAGACACGAAGTGGCAAAAGGACAGCTGTTGTACAGGTTTTTAACTGATTGACGCGCAGCGCAACAAACAAAACATGCAGCTCGCCAGCAGCAGAAACACAGCAGCTGATCTGACAGCATCTCCATCTCCTGCTGTACAGGCTTTTAAATGATCGACGCACAGCGTGACAAGCAGTAAACGTAGCTCGCCAGCAGATGATCCGACCATTTCTCCTTAGCCTGGATTCAGCCCCCCACCCCTTCACAATGCGAGCAGCAGAGACCTGAAGTGGAAAAAGGACAGCTGTTGTACAGGCTTTTAAATGATTGATGCACGGCGCAACAAAAAAAAACACGCAGCTCGCCAGCAGCAGAAACACAGCAGCTGATCCGACAGCATCTCCTTAGTGTGCGTTCAGCCGACCCCCTTTCACCACGCAAGCAGCATTAAATGTCCTGCAAGAAAGAGATTTAACCACGCCCGGGACCAGTAATAAAGGACAAGTATTGTTTTTACAAAAGTTTTAAGTAAAGGTGAAAATAATGTATATTTAACAATTCCCATGAAAATAACAATCTGGGTGGGCGAGCAAAGCGAGCAGGGGGCAGAGCCCCCTAGTTTAATAAAATAATTTGTGTAACAGGCAGCTTCAGCTTTTTTTTTTGATTTAGGTTGACTCTCTTCTAGAAATTGCATGCTGTCTTTGGATCGTGTGTATTTCCCTCTGCAGGCTAGAATTACAAGCATTTCTGTTACAGCGCAGTAGAAGATATGCATGTTTTCTCTCAAATAACACAACAATAAAAGAAAAAAAAATATGAGACTGCTTGAAAAAACAAAAACTTGTTGAAGATTTCAAAGTATGGCCATCATATCTCTTAAAGATTGATCTTTTGGTTTTTACACTTCTAACAAAGTGATTTGCTATATGTCTCAGACCACAAGGGAGAATAATTATATGTTATGTAATAGCACTGCTGTAGTAAGCTTGCAGATGGGAAGCTCACATCTAAAGAGCCAAGACAGAGCAATAAAAATGACTATGGAGTGGGAGGATTTTAATTCCCCTTTTGAAATCAAATTCTAAAGCTGTCAAGATCCAGACTACTTCTCAAATTCTACAATAAAGCAAATTTTAATTCTTTACTATAAGTGTATTATGGTTTAAAAATAGTGTTTAGTTCAACAGATAGTGTGGTTGCTTTTAGAACAGTCCCATCCTCCCCTTTTTCTATCATGTACTCCAAAGGTCTATAAGCTTTAATCTTCCACTAATTGGGTTGTGGTGTCGCCCTTCTATCCTCTATAGGCTATATTATATAATTTTTACAGCTGTACATATTTATGTATTTTAATCTGACCTTGTCTACAACCCCCAGTCTGCCATTATTAAGAATTATTATATTATATAGGGTTTGGCTCAGCCTTTACCCTGTACTTTAGGGTATCGTATATTTGAATTAGACAGGGGTAAAAACAAAAAGCACACCGAAAATGTTCTTTTAGCACAAGTTGTTGGACAATGTGCAGTCTAATAATAGAAGAAACATTCAGAACTGCTGAAATCTGAATTTCTTGGTCTATGCAAATGCATTTTCATTTTTTGTTTCTACATTATGTTTCTGTCTCTCTTTTAGTGCACTTCACATCTATATGTGTTGTATTACTCTTTTCTTATCTTCTCTTTTTCACTAACTGGTCAGGAGTTGGACCATATTGAATTTTCTTGTTGTGTCTAAAGCTATACAATATATTTTGCAAGCCAGGGACAATTTAACAAATATAGTGATTATTCAATATTTTCAGTAGCCTTGTTATAAATAGCAGGTGTACTACAATGTTTAAACCATCACAGTTTCTCTTCACTTTAAATCCAATGAATTTCAGCAGACTAGAGACAAAACATAGGCGTGTCTTAAAATTAACCTGAACTTTTGACCTGCTGTGGTTTGATGCTCAGGGAAGTACAAAAATTATAGATCAACTCTCATGTGTCCACTTCCCTCTTGTAAACACTGTTTACCAGCATCTTGCTAAGTATGTGTCTTTGTAGGGATACAGTATTTGCTTAGGTTTAGTCTCACGTTAAGTAAGTTGAAAAGCCTTTAGATTGTTTACTCTCCATGTATGCAGTGTTTTTGTTTGACTATTGTCATTCCTAGTAAGGGGATTTTTGGGAGTGAAAAGCATTTTGTTGAACTTGTTTTGCTTTTAATAGTGCTTTTATTTAAATCCAGCTGCCCTGCTTGGATTTCAGGGCAATGTAAATTCTTGATTTTTTGTTTACAAGTAGTTTGTGGCAATCAGAAGAGATCTTAACATGCATCTAGGATATATTTAAGAAAATATTCATAACAACACAATGGTACACCCTTTTAGACAAGATAACAAGCGTTTTTCCAAGAAGGCAGTTTTTTAAGGTCTTCAATTATAGATTGGTTTCATCATTATAAATTAAGAAATTTGTAAAGCCCTATTCATTTGCATAAAAAAGCTGCTCATATGTACAGTGGTGTGAAAAACTATTTGCCCCCTTCCTGATTTCTTATTCTTTTGCATGTTTGTCACACAAAATGTTTCTGATCATCAAACACATTTAACCATTAGTCAAATATAACACAAGTAAACACAAAATGCAGTTTTTAAATTATGGTTTTTATTATTTAAGGAGAAAAAAAAATCCAAACCTACATGGCCCTGTGTGAAAAAGTAATTGCTTCCTGAACCTAATAACTGGTTGGGCCACCCTTAGCAGCAATAACTGCAATCAAGCGTTTGCGATAACTTGCAATTTGTCTTTTACAGCGCTCTGGAGGAATTTTGGCCCACTCATCTTTGCAGAATTGTTGTAATTCAGCTTTATTTGAGGGTTTTCTAGCATGAACCGCCTTTTTAAGGTCATGCCATAGCATCTCAATTGGATTCAGGTCAGGACTTTGACTAGGCCACTCCAAAGTCTTCATTTTGTTTTTCTTCAGCCATTCAGAGGTGGATTTGCTGGTGTGTTTTGGGTCATTGTCCTGTTGCAGCACCCAAGATCGCTTCAGCTTGAGTTGACAAACAGATGGCCGGACATTCTCCTTCAGGATTTTTTGATAGACAGTAGAAATCATGGTTCCATCTATCACAGCAAGCCTTCCAGGTCCTGAAGCAGCAAAACAACCCCAGACCATCACACTACCACCACCATATTTTACTGTTGGTATGATGTTCTTTTTCTGAAATGCTGTGTTCCTTTTACGCCAGATGTAACGGGACATTTGCCTTCCAAAAGTTCAACTTTTGTCTCATCAGTCCACAAGGTATTTTCCCAAAAGTCTTGGCAATCATTGAGATGTTTCTTAGCAAAATTTAGACGAGCCCTAATGTTCTTTTTGCTTAACAGTGGTTTGCGTCTTGGAAATCTGCCATGCAGGCCGTTTTGCCCAGTCTCTTTCTTATGGTGGAGTCGTGAACACTGACCTTAATTGAGGCAAGTGAGGCCTGCAGTTCTTTAGACGTTGTCCTGGGGTCTTTTGTGACCTCTCGGATGAGTCGCCTCTGCGCTCTTGGGGTAATTTTGGTCGGCCGGCCACTCCTGGGAAGGTTCACCACTGTTCCATCTTTTGCCATTTGTGGATAATGGCTCTCACTGTGGTTCGCTGGAGTCCCAAAGCTTTAGAAATGGCTTTATAACCTTTACCAGACTGATAGATCTCAATTACTTCTGTTCTCATTTGTTCCTGAATTTCTTTGGATCTTGGCATGATGTCTAGCTTTTGAGGTGCTTTTGGTCTACTTCTCTGTGTCAGGCAGCTCCTATTTAAGTGATTTCTTGATTGAAACAGGTGTGGCAGTAATCAGGCCTGGGGGTGGCTACGGAAATTGAACTCAGGTGTGATACACCACAGTTAGGTTATTTTTAACAAGGGGTAATTACTTTTCACACAGGGCCATGTAGGTTTGGATTTTTTTTCTCCCTAAATAATAAAACCATCATTTAAAAACTGCATTTTGTGTTATATTTGACTAATGGTTAAATGTGTTTGGTGATCAGAAACATTTTGTGTGACAAACATGCAAAAGAATAAGAAATCAGGAAGGGGGCAAATAGTTTTTCACACCACTGTATATAGTAGCCCATTTTCCACTATAAAACTTAGCAGCCCCATATATGTTATCTGTTTATATACTATATTTTGGATTATTTTCTCGCTGAATTGGTTTATATTGGGGTAAATATTGAATTTAATAAATAATTTATAACTATTTTTCAGAACTTGACACTTGGCATCTCTAACACTAATTGCGGTTGTCATTTTAACTTTCAACATTTTATTTAGATTTACTGTTGTATGCCAGCGATTAGGCCAATGCAGAAAGATATTGCTTCAAATCCTTTTGTCTTCCACTACTATGAAAATTCCATGCGACTCACAGAATACATGTTTGTCCAGACAAGGATTCGCATGATTTTATTTTAGCTTACTGAAAACTTTCTAGGTGTGTGTTTTTAATACTTTTTACAGTTTTCATTGTTTTTGCAACTGCATATTAATGTTGTAAAGTGAGTCCAGTCACTCTGGTTTGTAGTATTTCTCGGAATTAGTACAGTTTTCTAATTTAAAATTGCACTTGTCTGCATGGGCTTCACAAAAAAAAATCAAAAAAAAAAAAAACAAACTTGATCCCAATATTTTGCAAGTTACAGAAATTCATTATAACTTGCAATGTCAAATAAGTTAGGAAGAAAATTAATTAAACACCAAAACAACAGTGGAAGCACTTACAAACAATACTGGCAAAAATAAAGGAAGTCTACATTCAACAGTTTGCACAGGAAAAATAACCTGCAGTCATACTTTCAGAAGAGAATGATAGGTCTGACCCACACATATATATAGTATAGTAAGTAGTCCACCATGGATGTTCATTGCTGAGGATGTAAAGATTGGCATAACCTTCTGATGAAGCCTTCCAAGGCTTAAACAAACATGCAAGCCAACAACTGTAGGTGACTTTTTCTGATAACTGTGTAAGCTGCCAAGAAATAACTGTAAGATTTACTTAATGATAAGTTGTTCAAAACAGTTTACAAAAGTGTGACCCATATTTATGAAATAAATTGTAAGTTCTTCATATTTATATTTGTAAATTATTTTATATTAAGGGAAATGTAAGGCCAGCCATATTTTGTGATAAAGCTTAGGCACACATTGAAACAATTGCTGGTATTCAAATAAAGTCTAGTAAAATGCATTTTGGTTTGAATGATTTGCATAATCCTCCAGGAAGTTGGCATTTATTTTTAGTATGTCCTGACAACACATTGAGAAACTTAACAGAATCAGAAAGATGTAAGAATTAAAATAAGTCAAGAAATATGCAATGCCAGTTGTAACTAATGGGAGAGAATAATTATGCATTAAAATGAACATGGGATGTCAATTCAGAGCAACTGCCAATGTAATCCTGAACAAAGCAAAAAATAAATTCAAACCGAAATAAATTATACTGCAGGTCAATTGGAGAATTCATTAAATATTCAGCTGTAAATGATTCACTATGGATATGAGTGATTGTAGATATGTGCATCAATATGCCTTGTGATGGACCAGAGTTCATTCATGCTTTTTGCTTGACACTGTCAAGATTTCATCTTGTCAACTGGATAATGTGAGTTTAATAATGGATGCAAAGATTAGACATCTTCTGTGTACATTTTCTGAAATAATCGGTGCACATGCTGGTAAAGGATTGTGAGATTATGAGAGCCAGCAACACTATACATGTACATCATTAATATTTGTTCATTTTTAAAGTGTTCCTTTCTTCTGTAGATGCTGATATTGCCCTTGAATTTAAGGTCAGAAAAAAAAATTAATCAACAGCTAAACTGGTTTTTGACAGCACCAAAGACAGGTTCCATACTAATTTGTTGCGTGTGTACTGCTGTAATAGGGGCCCACTTTTCCCCATTGGTTTTAGCAAAAGAGATCATGTACATTAACAAGCACTGGTCTCTTAGAAACGATGCTTTCGTAGGAGTTGGTAAACTTGTACAGAAAACCTGCCGGGACCTCCAGGTAACTCGCACCTAATGTAAACATGGGCCAGGCATCATTAAACTCGTAGTGATAAATAATGCCTCAAGATCTCACTAAAGGATAGTAAACAAACATAACTGTAAATTGGAAACATGTCATTATACTCACACAAATAGAAGTGATTTAGGAGGGGTTGGGATTAGACATCAGTTTTAACTCATGTCATTAACAGAGCCAGGTGCTTCATGTATGTGTTATGAGCTGAACATTTGGAGTACTTTGTGTGCTGTAGTTGAAAGCAATTTGACAGTTGGCAATGGTGGTAGTAAAAGTCCTTTCCTGCAGCTTGCACCAGAGTGTCAGCTAAGGAATTGACCGGTCATTGGTGCTAGTATGGATTAGAAAGCATCACAAAAAAGCCAGAATAAAGCTATGGAATGTATGTTTAATATTTTTTATTTTTTTTTTTTTACCATAAAATGACTGTGTTTACAAAGCATAGTAAGATAAGCTTTTTGACTAGGTTGATTAACATGAAATCATTGGTTGTTCAAGTAATTCTAATTAAAAA